>NC_135017.1:23905188-24214688 GCF_051020955.1 Megalopta genalis | reverse complement strand
GTCGTACAACGTAACTTTTCCATTTTAATTTGACGCAATCTAATATTTTAATTGTATGACATTTTAGGGGTTGCTAGTCAAAGTATTGGCAGAGGGTGACGACACCAATTTTTAACTGCATTTCGAAGTTTATTTTTACTGTGATATATTCGAGCAAACTGAATGTTTCTAGGCTTTTTAGAATGCAAAAGAATTTTATCTAAAGCAGAGTCTCTCTTATCAGAACGTTTATGCCAGTGTTAAACGCAGCATCCTTTCTTGAATCGACGATTGCATTTAACACTATAATATACAGGCTCTGAAAGCGCAGTAGAGAACATCTCGTTCCCTAAAATGTTAGTTATTCTTACCGAGAAAAGATTTGAATTATTGGCAGACACTCGTGAATAAAATGGGTCGCTCGGAAATAACATTTGCGTCAGAAGCCGTTAACATTCATGGCTCGTTAATTATTGATCCTTCGCGGTCGAAACTGATTCCTCCTCTTTATTTCAGTAATTGTGGCATTATTCGTGAACGTGAATCAGCAAAATAACAATCACCGCAACGAGCGACGAGCGTCAAGCTCGTAGAACCGCGCTTGAGGGTTGAAAAATACATCGTCGCACCATAGCGTAATAATTTGTATTGTTTGTGTTGATTCTTGGAATTAACTCGGGCGTGTGTCTAGGGAGAAGAAACGCGGAAAATAAATGTTGTTCGTCCCTTCTTTAGGAACAGAGGGGGTAAGTGGCAGCTTATTGACCGACTCACATATGTTCCGAGTTAGGGGAAGACTGACAAAACCGTGGCGGTTATGGCGACAGCGGCTACTTGTAGTTTTCTTCCGTTCCGGGGATGGAAAGGGTGCTTTGTTGGGAAAGTTTCGACCCGGGAAACGAAGGGAGAGGATAACTTCTTGATGGATGCGGAAAAGTGAAGAACGTCGAGGCAACGCCTTTGTGCGGAGCCCGTCGGATGAGCGGGATGTTTATGCAAATTTTCGTTTTCGCAAGTTGCATCGTGCTGGAACCAATAAAACCGGAAAGTTTTCGTGCCTGTTCGGCGGATTGAGTTGAGTCGCGAAACAAAGATTTTATTAATCTCCTCGGAAGTTTTTATATTTCTCCGCTTTTAACGGCCGCTTGACGAACGAACCGCTGTTCGCTCTAACGGCGAGCAATCCGCCGCGGAAAAATTGTCCCCGTCGTTTGCGTTCTCCTTTTTTCCTCTGTAACGGGTTCATAAGCTGTTTGTAATTTGTCCGAACGGGGATGGAGAAAAAAAATCCGCCGGAGACTTTATCGCCGAGCGCGATCGAATGTAAATATTGTTTAACTTGATTGCGCTCTGCGTTTCGCTACATTGCGATAAGATAAGTCACGCTATGAATGCATCAACGCCGGTGGTACACTAATAGCCGGCCTGCACATTTCAGCACTATTTTTACTGTACGATCTGTCCGGCAAAAAGCGGCGTGCTGCGCTGAATTTTCATTCGCGATTGCGACTGTGATCTCCGAAAGACGAAAAACATGTTGATGCAATTTTTGGAATTTGCAACTGCGGCTCGATCAATTTCGACATCTTTGGTCCGATTTTTATAAAAATTGTGCTAATTTTTTAATTCACGATTGTTCAGATTGTAAAGATACATTTGTGAGTTATTTATTCAACGTACGTGTCACTTGCGACAAATATTACGATAACGCTCGTTGAAAATCAAAATGAATACCTTATTGCTACTTTTATGAACTAATATAAAACAGCTGATTTTAGTGCTTCGTAAATCTGGTGTTAATTGTGAGAATATTTATAGAAATTATTGTATAGTAACTCTGCCGTCTCTTGTGCAGTTTCTCATCAAATTTGCAACAACGTCTGCGATCGCATTTATTTCGTGCGCCGGCTCGGAATACCAAGTAATATAATATTAACGCAATTTATGGAGACAAAAGATAAAAAACACTTCGATGCAATATTCAGAATGTGCAACTGCAGCACGGCCGATTTCAGTTTCCCCGAAGTACCTTCCGTGTGACCATCCAGTGAACTCTGACTTCTCGGAAAGAACGCGAGAATCATTTAGCCCAATTTTTCAAAAATGTGTACCCTTTTAAAACAGGAGCATATATGAACGTCATTGTACAGCAAGTCTGCAATCTTTTATCGATCTCGTCATTAAATTTTACATCAATGCCCGCGATCACATTTATTTTGTATGAGAGGCTCAGAGAGTTCCATGTAATAACGCAAAGTTCAACGCAATTTATGGAGATCGAAATCTCGCTCGAACTCCGACGAAGCCTTTAACACAGTCATTAAATTTTTGCCCGATACGAATTCCCGCGAATTGATCCATAAAAGGGCGCATTTGCATAAACGTCTGCCCCGTCGATTCGTCGCTAGCGTTCTTAAAAAAAAAAAAAAAAAAAAAGATGAAAAAGAAATCGACAGCGAAGCGTCGTGTAATTCGGCGAAACCTTTGTCCAGCGAGCAGCAATGCCAACGCTCTAATTTCCGTGCACTCGCGAGAAAAATAAAAGCAGCCGTGGGTTCGAGGTAAAAATGAAAATCACAGAGTCGCAAGAGAAGGTCGCCGCACGGTTATGGTAATCGCGCGAAATAAAAATGATCGCGTGGCGTGCGAAAGAGGGCGGGTTCGGTAATATTGTTCCGAAGAACGGCCATTTAGAAAATAATCTTACCTGTAGCGGGAACGCCGCCCGCAGAGTGCCATTCCACGGTGGAAAACGATTTATCGTTTGCAAAAGAAAGATTTTTCTTGCTTGAAATATATTTAAAAAATAATAGAGACTGACGCAAAATATATGTGTACATATTATTTCTTATGTTACATATTGAAAGAATAATCGTTTCTTTGCTTTCCAAACAGTCGACTTATCGAAATCGCTTTGTACATTTACAAAATAAAATTATATATTAGCAGAATCTTCGTGAACATTTTTATTCCCGATGATCCAAGTCATTATTCAAGGTTATTTTCGGTAGAAAATAAAATTTGTATACAATTGTATTAAAAAATCATGCTCTTGGAAGATGGTTGTCTCTCGGACATTTTTCAATATTTTTATTATAATAGTCGGGATCTTTTTAAAAAAGGCAGTGTTATATCCAAGACAATATATAAAAAACTAATAAATAGTTCATGAATTTTATGCATTTACGACCAAAACGACCAGCTGCAATTTTAATAAGTAAAGAAATGAAAATAGAATAATATCGATGCGCTATTTTTCAATATTTATTGTAATATCCTGGATCCTTTTAAAAGCGGCAATATACATCCAAGACAATAAAAAAACGTGCTAATAAACAGTCTACGAATTTTATGCATTTACATCGAAAACGACCAGCTACAATTTTAATCAATAGTCAAATGAAAATAGAATAATATCGATGCGCTATTTCCAGCCTGCTGAAATTATTAAAGAAAGAATTCAATGTATGTCTGACTCATATTTCTTGCAATTAATGAAATTTTAATTTTGCCCGAAGATGCGCAGTCTACCAAGTGTCACACATACACACACAGTGCGTTAACAGCGGCGTCTCCGATTAAATGAATTGGACAAATTTGAGCGACAATTGCAATTGTCTCTGGAGTAAACCGAATCGACATTTCGATTGAAAAGGAAAAGGAATTGCTGTCTGATGAAACTCTTCGAGAGCCCCGGGTTGAATAATCTCGCATAAATCCTCGCGATGCACGCTGTCCCGTTGCGAGGAACAAGAGAAAAAAAAAGAGAGTAATGATAACAATAGCACGATGCTGGGGGAAGAGGGAGGGTGGGGATTGGAGAAAGGAACGCGGAAAAATGAGCGACCGGGTCGAGCTCATGCATCGCGGAAATTGTCGTGCGGGGACTCGATAAAGAATATAGAAAGGAACGCGTGTGCGTCCAGTATGTACGCCCGCGAACTTCGCACGCGACGTGCAATAATTTTTCCCGCGCGACAAAATCGCCCCGAGAACCACGGGGCCGACACGGAAACGCCTGAATAATAACGTTAAGTGCTCGTTCTTTCACGTCACCGTTCCTCCCGGTTCCTTTCTTCTTCCACGTTTGTTTTTCCTTGCGAGCGAGCGACCGTCCTGCCGCCGATTTTGTCGGAAATACCGTCATTAATAGATTTTTTTTTACCGTATTTCGTGACCCACTGGCTCACGCGAAGCATTTCAACGATTATCGAACTGCGGATTTCATGCGTTTTTGACAGAAATGACGTTCACTGTCGACTGCGAGTTATCTCGTGGTTTCGTTACAATTTACAAAGTACTTTTAACCCTTTGCACTCGAAGCTATTTCAACTGAAAATATAAAATTATTTTTCTAACTTACAGTATTTCTATTTTCTATATGAGAAAATGCATTTTATGCATACATGAAAATTGACTCTTGGGACTCTTAACAATTTTTCAAATGTAAACTTTGTTAATGTAAAAATTATCTTAAAAGGTGATATAACAAATATTAGTGATGCCTCAGAGTCGCCACTCGAGTGCAAAGGGTTAAGCATTATTTTGCTATCAATATTATGTTTACCAAAACTGATATGCAGCAATACGATTGCTATGATACGGAAATCGGAGCAATCGCTGGCATATTTATTATAATAACAATGCGTAATGTGCGCTATTGTTAAGCTTCCACGAGGACAAAACGAACGTTATAAATTAGCAGCATTGTTGCGACTGCAGTTGCACTATATTTTATTGTAATAAAATATGTATATTAATACTATATTGATATAATATTATTCTAGCATTTTTATAATTCATAGACCGTATGAACGTGTTACATAAAATCTATCATTGGTATTTATTTCGGTTGCGGTATTCATACATTTCGGTATCATAACGATTTCGATAAGATTTTGTTCATTCATTACCAATATCAAAATCATACAGAATTTAAGTAAGTATTTAATTGCGATAATTGTTCGCGCATGAATCAACGAAAGCATTTTTATTGCGCCCCTCGAATGTAGAATATATTTTCCAAGCAACCTCCTCTATTTTATGGGAGAAATTAAATACAGAGATCACCGGTTCACAGTTTTTGCTACGCTAGCAAAATAGAGGTAGTAACAAAGACATATTTTTTCAGCTGCACCGACTTGGCTTTAAGGGTGAAACTACCCCCTGCGAGCTTACGCTTGAAATGCTAATTCGAGCAAGCTCGATGATAAGAAAAATATTTTCATAACGGCAGAACGGTTTTTAACGTAGAACAGAACGCCGTAAAATTGTTCTTTCTAGCGTTTCTAGAGATTCGTTAAGTAGAATTGTTTCGAGCTGTTGTTAGAGACTGGCGAACTTTTTGCAGAATCGACGAACAGGGAATTTCGTCGGCGAAATGCCTCGCGGTACACAAATTTCCAGCGACACTCGGTACTTCGGTGTATCGATCGCCGGTAATTGAGGCAGCAATTTATTGATAAGCTTGCTCGATGATTTATTTAATTCGTGCACGAGACACAGGATACACGGTCGAGTAGGCTCGCGCCACTGCGACCGAGAAATCACGATTACTGTAACTGGCGAGATAATCGAATATTTGATGGTGGCCGCGATACAAAGTTAGGTCTCGCGCACTGTACCTCTGACCGTAGTCGCAATTACCACGTAATTGCCGGTAGGTGGACTCTTAATTTATTAACCAGAAGATATCGAATTACGAGGAACTTCTCCGTCTTCGCCGATGATTCATTTACTTTGATATCGAACCGAAAGAAGCAACAAATTTTGCTGTGCCTTATGCGTTACAGATTTCAGAATTATGTTTTAAGATTTCGTATATATAATCGACTAAGTATGAATATTAATCATTTCTTCCAAATCGAAAGAAAATTTGATTCTTCTGTCGCCAAAATCTACGAACGAAAATAAATGAATAAATGCGTGAG
Source organism: Megalopta genalis (assembly GCF_051020955.1). Classification (NCBI taxonomy): domain Eukaryota; kingdom Metazoa; phylum Arthropoda; class Insecta; order Hymenoptera; family Halictidae; genus Megalopta; species Megalopta genalis. The sequence continues at coordinate 24,208,779 of NC_135017.1, read as the reverse complement.
ACAAAAATCGTCTTGTTCCATCAAACAAATTATTCAGTATGAATTTCTAGCGGAAAGAGTTTTGCTCAAAGCAAATCGATTTAAATAAAACGATTTCATAAAATAAAATCTTTTTGTAGCGATTATTTCGAGTATTATTTCTATTCTTATCTATGAAACAAAACACAAAGAAATAATCCACTATTTGAAATTGCTATAATTTCAAATGGATCGATGTCATTCTTATTGTCAAATAACAGCGTTAAAAACAACTGTTCGAAGCGAATTACATCGAATAGTTATCTCTTACTAAATATAAAAAAAATATAATTCTTACTTAAATAGAATTTATCCGGCTTTGCCTCGAAGTCGCCAATTCGAGTGCAAGGGTTCGAAGAAAAATTAGCTTTACCAAATAAAAAAGAAAAAAACGGCGAGAACGGCGATAGTAAACTAGGAATGTCGGTGCCATCGCAGCAGAAAATAACCGAATCCAGCGCCGGGATTGGGAGCGGTGCTATTTTCGAAAACTCGGCCCGTTTCCGCACGGGCCATTTGAAGACGATTCGACGCTGTCCGATCCGCTGCTCGAGACGAACTGAACCGAGCGTAACACTCGATCGTTATTGCGACATGATCGAAACGTGAATCGTAGTTGGGAAGGTCGATCCGTTTCGATAACTCGAAAAACGCTGAGCCCATCGAGCCCCGAATATCCCGGTTCGAAAAAGAAGAGGAAGCTTCTCCGGATGGGAGACGGGGAATCCGAAGATGGAGAACTGTGGCTGGAAACCGAACGATCCCTTATGGAAATTCGGGGAACGATCCGACGGCGACGAGCACCGCGGGGGATTTATTAAAAACGGGAGGCAGGTTGAATCGACGATAAGCGGCGGCGGCGACGAGTCACGCTCGATCGAGTGCAAACGATAAACTGCGGCACTCGTATTAAACCGCAACAATTAATTCAATAATGGCGAGGTCGGGAACCGGGGGCCGCCATTTATTAAAGCTGATTCATAGAGCCGCGCCGCTGCGAACCGTCCTCCCATTTTTGCTCAACTGCGTGCCCGGATGCTCCGCGCGGAATTTCAACCGAACCGCAAACATTGTTTTCCCACGGTGCCGACTTTTTAAAATGATTAATTTTTCGAACGTCGAGGAGTCGAACAAAATTTGAGAGATCGTGATTGAAACGATCTGGACAGCGCCGTTTGCGAAGAATGTACGAATTAGTGGTAAATTGGGCGGAGAAGGCCCGCCCACAGGCCACGTAGAGGAAGCTCGTTTCTAAATTCCTATTCCAATTTCCTTTCATTATTTTATTACTATTATTTCCTCATTTTCCTTTTAAACAGTTTTAGGAATGCCTACGGAGTTTGGAAACTTAAAGGACGAATAAATTAGTGACAAATTGGTCGGAGAAGCTCTTGGCTCCGCCCACGGGCCACGTAGAGCTATTGGCCCCGCCCACGGGTCACGTGAACGCTGCTCATTGGTCCAAACTCTATCACAGAATTTCTTAATTCATATTTCAGCGTATGTCAGACGTGGGTATGATTTGTAGCGAGACGAATAAATGTGATCCCGCGACGTATGATAAATTTCAAATTGGGCAGGATTCGCTCGCTCCGATGTAGCGGAATTTTGCGAGGCGGATCGGTCAAAGGAATTCTAAAAGCGGAGCTTCCTAAGTCGATCAAGAAAATCGGTTGAAAGAATCACCGGGACATGTAAAAGGGAAACACGGAATAAATAAAATCGGAGGGAGGGTCGGATTTAACCTTTGACTGGATGAAACTCGACGATTTTAGGTGATCGCATCCGCTTTCGGAAGAAGGTATATCTATTTCACTGGAATAAATTCTTTGCAAATATTTGCCGAGCTCTCGGGGCTTCCGTTCAAGGACGAGATATATTCGATTTCAGGGATCGATGCTCTGGACATTCTTGAACAAAAGTCTCATCTGTATTCGTAGCCACGAAGCAGTTCGCCCGAAATCCTAAACCAAAATCTTAGCCCGAGCAATAAAAATTCTACGTGACGTACCACTGGATTTAATAAAGAAACATTTATTTTGATTTCATTGATTGTCTAAATCGCAGGATTTTTGCATAATTGGAAACAATCTCAAAGAAGAAGAATAAGAAAACTTTAACCCTTTGAAGACGAATGTCGACATAGAGTCACAAGACTCAATGTCGAATACATAGATTTTATGCGTTTGGCATGATTGAGTCGATGCAATTTAAAACAGTAAAAAGATTCAATGAATTGAAAAATTTTAATGTATTATATTCGATCTATTAAAACGTTTAAAAGAAGAACGAACTTGCTTTTTAGTTTCTATATCTTTCAGTTGATGCGGACAATTTTTATTTTTATAATTTAATATATATATATATATATAATTTAATATTTATTTTTATTTTGCACAAACAGCCGCAATCTACTCATATACATGGGTGTTCACAATTACAGACTCAACGTAACTTTCAAATTGTTACCGACTATATTTCTATTATCTATTATTTCTAATATAAAAATATACAAATGCGACATTTTGTTGAGTTTCCGTTTAAATGTCACTAAAAACGTAAAAGTTTAAATTACTGTAAAATAGAAATACCGTATATCAGAAGAACTCTTTTGGATTTAGAGTTAAACTGGTTTCGAGTGCAAAAGATTAATGGTTCCTTCGGTAACTAACGATTGCGCCTAATCTCTCGATGAGTAAATTACTCTTGAATCTCATCGATCTCCAGAAGAGAAGTTCGTTGGCTGTTTTCAAGACCAGATCGAGCACGCAGCGAAAAGGTGTACAAAGGTAGTCCTGATTCGACAGAATCGAGCAGGGATTCCAGATTGTAGATGGTGCCGAATCAAATATTCAATCACGCAGTATCCCTGTTTCGTGTCGGATCTATTGGAGGCTTGATTGACCCTCGATTGCGCTGAGTTACACGCTCCGGGAGTGTAATGCGGGCTGCATTCGACGCGTTCTAATTCTCGAACGTCGGCAAATTTCCGATTTGCTTAGATCGTTATACACGTGAGCTTAGATGCACGCCTCGATTAATTCCGGGCTAACCGAGCCGAAGCTTCCGATCTGATTGCTGTGCAAGCCGCGCCCTGTGCATACTGTTCGCTCCCGGTGAAATATTAATCACCGACTAATGAATTCAAGGGGCTCGCACGCACTTACAACGAAATCAATTTTCCCCGCCGCAAATGTTACACCTCCGCCGCTATTTTCCGCCGCTATTTCCGCCGATGAATACGGCAGCGCACGGTTAACATTTGACCAGCAAGCTCGGGTCCATTCGGGCCGAGAGAGAAAAAATATCGTCGGCTCGTTATCTAGTTTCCGACGATCGATTTAAATTCGAACACGTTTCGTCGAAGTCCGTAGGAAAATGAACGTGTCGGAAAACAATTATCGGTAACCCCAAAATAAAATTCCGTTCGTCGACAATGGTTATTCATAGCCAAAAACTGTTCTCGTCAATTATAATGATTATCCGTGACAAGCGAAATTATAGCGATTATCTATAACAAGCGAAAATAATGTAGCTGTATTACGCTAATTAGCGTCGGTGGAGATTCGATATTTCAGCAACAAATGAACGTGAAATTTCATAACTACGGCATCAATGGATAGCTCAGATTCTTCTGATTAAAATGAATCCAAACACGTTGTGAATCGGATTCAATGCAGCTGTTCTCGGATTAATTAATAATCGATCTATAATAATAAACGTCTTCGTAAATGTAGTCCGACTTACATCGTGCATGGACTCGTTTTAATCAGAAGGAAGTCAGCTGTCGATTAGGACTAGAATGAATAACCTTGACGTGTACCCTGAGCTCGAGACACTGTGACGGAATAAAAAGAGTGCCGCCGCGTCGTGTAAATTTAACCGTACGGATTTCGCGTCGAGTTTAACCGCGGTGTACGCGCGTGAACTGGTGCTGTGGACTGTCGCCATGGATGTCGACGGAAGGCCGAATGGAAAAAAAATAAATTAAACGCGGGTAAATAATTCCCGGGGAACGATTAAAGAGCTTTCGCGTCCGGAACCGCTTGAACGACAAAGCTGATTCGTGACGAGGGGGGGAAGGGTCCGAGCGAAAAGCCAGGACGAGCGACAAAGCCCGAATGTTTTCCGTCGAAAGGCCGGGGGCCGGGGTTTAATCCGATTTGAGCGCGATCGCCGATAGTCAGCCAGGGTTGCCGGTAATCAGGCCGGTTTATCGACGATCGCCGGCTTTCCATTCGTCACGCCTAATTCTGCGATAAATACTGCAACATTAGCGGTTTGATTCGGCCGGCTGTCCGGATTATGACGGCCCGGAGGTTGCGCGGCCGCCCCGATGGCCGACCGACTTCCGATTCATCAGCGGAAATAAACGTAACGTCAAATTAAACGGGTCTTCTCCCGCCCTCTGTCTATTCAACCGCGCTAACGACTCGCGCCGCATTGATCACGCGACTACAATATGTGCGATCGAATTGCCGATACGAACTCCCGACAGCAAATGCGATTTTATGCGTGTCGTCGGCTCAAAGGAACGCGTTTCTGTACCGTGAATGGAATCGGTGGTGGGTCTGTCGGTGTGGCTCCTCCCAGTGGGCGGGGCTAGGACGAAGAATGCGAACGAAGCCGATGGAAAATGGTGAGATAATTGTTACAGACGAACAGGGTTAAACAGTGATCGAAAGTACGAGCATATAGATTTGCTACTGTAAATTCGATCGAAGTCTTTGTATTGTTCGATAGAGTTTCCAACAGGCGGGGGGCCATAGAAAATGGTAGCGGTTACCTTAGTACATTAAAGCGTCGAAGTTTGAATGAAATTGTACAACTGTAGAATGGATATTTTAGTTTGAATGTGAGCCGAAGAGCCGCCCAGTGGGCGGACCGATAGAAGAATGACACCGCGTGGCATACCATCGCTTCGAAGTTTAAATGTAATTGTAATCGAATGAAATTGAACTGGCTGTACAGTGAATACTGCTCTCGCAGTGAATTACGTTAAAATCTCAGTATAATTTCAAAGTCCTCCCACTATGCGAGCCGGTGGCCCGAAGGGGTGGGTGGACCGGTCTACATGATATTGTGGCGTGGAACGATATTACAGCGAGGTACAAATGTAATTACAAACAAATCAGATTGAAGTGGCCATGCTATGAATACTTTTATCACTGTGAATGCCATTAAAATCTCACTGCGAGCTCAAAGTCCGCCCGGTGGGTTGGACAGCGAAGTGGCGAGCGGAGCGGCGGCGGCCGCATGACATTGTGGTGTGAAATGCTGTTATATTAACGTTGAAATGTAATTACAAACGAATCAAATTGATACGATCACGGGAAATACCGTACAGCTGGGAATTATGTTAACTTTCGGTTTTACCTCCGGCCCCGCCCACTGGGCGGGTCAACGAGAGCGAAAGTGGCCCCGGAGTCGGTTTGTTGCTCGCGGCGTCGATTTCCCGCGCTCTTCGGATCGAGAAAAGACATCGATTCGCGAGGCTGCGGATATTAGATTATCCGGAAAATCCCGATCTCCCGCTCGCCGACTTAATAAGATATAACCGATCTGGCCGCGCCGAGGTTTATCCGCTTTCGCGCCTCGATCCTGTAAACCCGTTCCGATCCGAAAATCTGATTTTCGACGCCGCGGAAAAAAAATACCTGGCCCCGGATAAATCCATTCGGTTATGGCTCGGGATCGGCCGATTCGATTCGGCGCCGATGAACCGTATTAGATTCCAATCAGTATTTCATAATTTCTACGAAATACCCACGCGTACTAAATTACTCGGAGCCTCTTCATCGCGGTTGAAGCTCGCTTTCGCGTCAGCGGCCGGCCTTTAAATATCAAAACCCCGTAAAATCGTGTGAGCCACGGCCGAGCATAAAATTCAACCAGCGAAAAACGTAATATAACGTGTCAACGGTTGGGAAAACCCGACGAAATCTGCTCGAGGAATAGAATTTCTCCGCTCGATCAGCATCAACACAGTCCATAACGCCTGATCTGGCTCTCGCGCGCGTCGCACCGTCGCCAACCAGAATTTATGCGATCGAGCCACGGGCTTGTTTATGAATCGCTTTGCGCCCGCCATTTGCCCCACCGTATCCCGCCGAATCCCGATGTTTATGCTAGAGTTTCGAGGCTTTTACGTTCGAATCGACGACACGTGTTTCGCCGACGTTTCTCGGGATCCACGAGAATTCGTCCGCGGCAACGTGTTGATCGGCGAGAATGATAGCCGTGTGCTAACTTTTCGAAACGTATCTGTTCTCCAATCTGTTCGTACCCTATCTGCTCGTATCCATGGCACTGCGCGCATCACGTGATCGAACTGGCGATTTACGTTTAAAGGTTTTCGTGCATTTGATGCATTTACGGCAGAAATGAGCGAATCAAATGCAAAGCATTTTTGCATTGAAAGCATTTGAAGAGTTTTAAAACGCTATTGCACTATGCTCGACTCGTCATGCATGCCATGTATACGTGGTCCGCGTGTCTTGCAATTAAGGCAGACAGAGTTTTTATTTAGCATAAAAATCGCCGGTCTAATAATTACGTCGGACAGTTTTTAGCATTTTTGTTTGCACTTCCATCGCGTACTGTAAATATTAACCTTTTCGCCGAGCATTTAACTTCGACGGGCGCCAGCGGGTGCGTACATTTTATTTGCCGTCTCGTACAAATACATCTACAAATGCATCTCGCACAGCACCTACATACACGTGTGTATATCGACGACTGGAGCATTTTCCCGTACTAAATAATTTTACTCAGCTCGTGTAAATAATGTAAATACAGTGGGCCACAAAAGTGTTCGTACACCTTTCAAAACGCGATAACTATTTCAAAATTGAACTAAATGACTCGAATTTTTTTTAGGTGATAGAGAGACTAGTCAACTAGACGATGACTGAAATGATTTCTTTTTTTAATTTTAACATTACTTGGCATGACAAAAATATAAAAATTTCTCGTTTCTTAACTTTTTTATGTGAGCCTATAACGAAAATTGAAAAAATGTCTTTCGTAGATCTCGGTAACTTATATATATCAAATTTTCAGCATGCATATAAGTTAAAGGCATTTCTTAAATTTTCGTTACAGGCTCAGATAAAAAGGTTAAAACACGAGGGTTTTTTTCTTTTCATTCCAAGTAATAGCAAAATTAAAGACAAGCTTTTTAGTCATCGTCTAATAGACTGGTACTTGGTATAATTTAAAAAAAAATTCAAGTTACTTGGTTCAATTTTAAAAAGGTTATTGCGTTTTAAAAGATGTACGAACACTTTCGTGGCCCACTGTACACGTCCGGTTCAGTAAACGACGTATCGTGAGCATACGTTTGCAGCGGCGAGATGGTTAAGCAAATGAAAAATTTGTGCAACTTCAAGATTTCTGACACCTTCGTCCCTCGTGCCAGAATACGTAAATCCCGCGAGCGCGAACAATTAATTAATAATTCCGCGCGATTTCCGTGAGAACCCACGCACAACGGCGGATACTAAAAAACGCGAGGGTTGGTTGTCATTTTAATAATTCGACGCACGGAAGGGCCGGGGATGTAACCGCGACACGATATTCTAATAATTTTCGCGATTGCCTTCGTCCCGTTCGTTTCCAACGAGCACCTGTCTGCGTCCCAAGGAAAATTACTTGTTCACGAGCTTCCCAGCCGATCTTTCGCCGTGGCGCGGTGCCCGCGTTCTGCGCCGCCGGAAAATGAAATTGCGAATTCCCGCGAAATTTCGCGAAACAAAATTGCGCCCGGTAACGATCTATGAGGGGCTGTTACATACTGCGCGGTAACCGTCTAGAAAATGGATTCGGTCCTCCGAGGAGATGATGATGCGTCTTCTTCGTATTAAAGCGCGCTATCGATCAGAGCCCTGCGCGAGACGGTTCGGCTCCCGGAGAATTTACGACGGTGTTTGGGTGTTCGATTCCGCGGATGCTCTTCGGGAATATGCACTCGGAACCAACCTCTGCACCGTCCAAATTATCGATAACGCTATCCTTTATTATTCCGATCAAACGATTGCCTTTTGTTTGTTTGTTTTTTTTTTGCTCGTTGTACGACATTTGATCGAAGAGTCTCGAATCGCTTGCTTGCGCTACGTTTCTAGTTCGTTTGGAAATAATCGACCGGCTGTCCATGTACCCAGTGATTTGTGATAGTCGTTTGCTTACACGGAACTGTCATTATAGGAAAAAGACGATAATTCATTGTGATCTATCGTGGTTGAACTGCAACATAGAGAAACTGTCTTGATCCCAACAAATGAGAGCTGAATAAGAACTTAATTCTCTGCTTGATAATTTCAACGAATTTATAGCGATGTAATGGTACTTTTACATTTGTCTGATATTTTGACCGCTTTTACTGTCTTGTAAGATACAGAGTTGGGCACTATTCGAATTGTTTCGAATAAATATTTATTTAATAAGGTTCCTCATAAATTATTCTTGACTCTCATAAATTATTCGAATAATTCTTCATTCTTATAAATTAAATATATAATATAATATTATAAATTTTCATGCTTATAAAAATTCATTATGCGAATATGTTATTCGAGTACGTATAAATTAATTGCAATAAACTCTTTTCTTTCCTTTTCTTTTATTCGAGCAGTTGAACCTAACATAAAACTAGCTGAACGCAACAAACAAGCAACACGAAAGAAGGAAATCATTTTTATTCGAATAGATTATTTTCCGTACGAATTCCTGCGCGAATAAATTCTTATTCGAACGAGTTCGAGTCGGTTCTAATTCGAAATGAATTTTTCTTCGATCGAACGTTTATTCGACACCATCGAACAAAATTGTATTCGTTAGACTTTATCATTTCACCGTAACCGGAATAAAATTCTGCCGAATTCAGCTGAAATCCGCAGCTTTAACTTCTCGAGATCGCTGCGCCGTTGAAACAGCAGAATATGAGAGCACGTCGCGCAAGCGAGTTTTCTAGCTTTCCGCACGGGAGGTCCGCGAAACGCTTAATATCAATTGCGCCAAATTGGACCTAAATTGCCAATGGCGTTTCAGGATAGGGGCTGCGATCGATCTAATGGTGATCTTCGCGATATTTTAGGAAATTTCGCCGGGCACGTCGTCCCGCATCGTCCGAATCGCGCGAATTCCTCGCCACCGCTCTCAAAGAACTCCCGAATTCCATTGTTCCCGATATTTCGCTCGGATTCGGAGAGCGGGCTCTGATATTATTCGGCACGGTCCATCGGCCGGGTTATTCGGGAGCATATAAACAGCGCATGATGCAGGTGAGTCGCAGATGAGACGCGGGGGCGGGGTGGCCGGGAATAGCGCGGGAGGCGCGCACGTTCGCGGGAGATGCGCATTTCCGGCATCGGTGGACACTGTTTCAGAACTTCATCGGTGGGAAAGTTCGTATTTTACCTGGCCGTTCGTTTCCACAACTGTAGTTGTCGAAACGTGTCCCCGGAAGCGTGCGACAGCACAATGCGCGCCCGACGCGTACGCAAGGGTGTCTCCTGTTCCAATTTGTAAATGGACGAGCCGCGGACCGTGAGCACGTTCGCCGTATAAAAACCGAAGATTTCGTTGCATGAGTGGATGTTGGGGAATATTATAGCGCCACCTGGAACACCCGAGAACGGCAGTCACGGCATTCACGGTGCTCTTTTGACCTTTTTGTTGCCTGTAACCCTCGTGACGATTCGTCGCGCGAACAGCTGCGAGCGTGAATGAAGCCGCTTTTGTTGCTCCGAAAATTCCGGGAAACAATTGATCGTCGTATGGACACCCGTAACAATTTTGACAACGAGCGAAAACTGTCTGCGAAGCGCCCCTCGAAATTTTAGCGAGCGTTTCTTCGCGTCAACGGGTCCGATACATTTTTTACATTCCTCTGACAATCGTGGAAGACTAACAATGCTGTTCCGCGGATATTTCACTCTGATAACTAGGCTGCGGAACTTTGTGCGAATTAAAAATGGTTTGCATCGTTTGTAAGTAAATCGATAAAAAGAAATAACATTTTTTAATTTTTGACTTCGTTGTCGTGAAAATCGAGTTTAAATGACGCATGCAACTATGGTTTAGATGGCTGGATCTCGATGTGCTGTATAAGCGCATTTAGACAAAAATAAAATATTTAATTGCCAAGATGTTTAGTAATTTAGTCACCATCTTACTTTATTAACGCAAAAATTGTTGAAAATTCTCGATCGTACCGCCGATGCTGGTACACTCTTGTATAAGCCGAGCAATGCATTTTTTGTTACAGGAGGTGGATTTTAAAGGACCAAGAGGTCCGTGAAAGTCTGAGATTGGTGGGACAGAGTGATCAATACTTCTTGGACCGAGGAGGATATTTTTTGGGATAATTGTACGATTGTTAGTCCACTTGGATGGGCCCGAAACTCATTGGTTGCCAGTTCGCCACGCCAGAGGGATGTTCTTCCAAGACAGTCGTGAATTTATTGTAAAGGGGGAAGCATGCATCAATGGGGAACTAGAATGTACGGGTTTCGGAGCCAAAACTCCGCCTCAACAAGCCTCGTTTCGAGTTCCACGTTGTGCGGTGGCGAGCGCGACTCGTCGTCTGGAACGTGCACGGTTGCTGGAGGAAATGTTTTCCCGTTTCGACCCTGTTCTCTTGTACCCGCGCAAGTTCCCTTCAACTTTCACTATTTGTTTAGATTTCGCATAGTTCATAGCTGCGAGAATTGCACGCCAAGACGCGAACGTTTTTGCGCATCGTATTTGAAAATTGTAAATCAATGATGACCTTCTGAACCTTCCTTCGAGCAGCATTTCGCTGCCAAATATTTATTTACGCAGGTCGGATAAACTAATAATAATTATAATTCGACGTTAAAGAACTTTAAAGCTTTCTCCAAACACATCATTTCAAATGTTTGACATCGCATCGTATTCAAATCGTAAATCAAATCATAATGCGACGTCGCGAAGAACTTTAAACCTTCCTTCAGAGATCATTTTAGTTCCATGTATGTTTGAAATCGCACGGATCGTAGAACTGTGACAAAGTAGCAAGGAGATCGTTGCGCGAAACAGGATATTAATGGATCCCGGGTTACAAGCGCGAAATTTTTAATTAAACCGTTGCCACCCGGTTAGTTTTAGCCCGGTGTCGCGGCGAAAAGTATCATCAACACTCGACTAACAGTTGATCCCGCCAGGCATATGCATACAGCCGACGAAGCGTCTTCGTCTTTGCATAAATTACCAGAGAAACGCTCGCCCGTATATTAAGCTCTCATTGCGACCGGGTATTAAATTCACGGCTCGGATACCGAATGGGCGAAAGAGCAGGATCGCTTGCACGAAGTACAGAAGGGGATCTCCGTGCTTGCTACTGGGAACATTGTAACGATTACACACCTATCGCAGTTCGTACGGAACCATTGGTGTCCCCGAAAACGTGAACAGAAACAGCACAGTCAAGCTTCGATCAGTCGCTGAATGTTCGAATTTCGAAATACGGTGAATTAGCTCCAATTGTCGCTCAGGTTGTAAAGAAAAATGAACAATTTGGGGAAAGGAGTAGTCGCCAATTGTCAACAAATCGCATCTCCTCTTTCCAAATTGTTCATTTTGGTTTACAAGCTGGCCGACAATTGCAGAGAATTAACGCTTATTTTTTTATTACTCTTATTTCGCTTCGACACACAGTAATTTCTCCCTAATTCGCGGTCAGATTGCGCAGAAAAATATACGACGGACCGAATAAAATTCTACTCGAATACATTTTTATCTAGACAAATTTTTATTCGAACGTTTATTCGACAGTATCGTATAAAATATTATTCGAATATATTTTCATGCAGGTAAATTTTTACTCGATTGAATATTTATTCAATAGCAATAGAATAAAATTTGATTCGTCAGTCTTCATCTTTTATCCGACGTCCGAATAAAATTTTGCCCAACTCTGACTCTGTTCTCCTTGTTTTACTTATTCTGATTACAGTAAATTCTTCCTAATCTCCCTTCAGCTTGTAAACAAAAATGGACAATCTGGGAAGAGGAGATACGATGATTCAAGCCTCGCGGCTCGTCGCCAATTGTCATCAACTCGAACTGTCCATTTTTGTGCACAATCTGAGCGCGAATTAGGGAGAAATTACCGTAACATTCTGCAGCGATGAAACTTGAAGAAAACTAAAAAAAGAAACCGTCGATCCTTTTGAATCGTCAGGGCGGTGTTCCTCCTTAAAAGTACAAAAGGTTCCGCCTCGATTGTTCTCATCAAAACTTAAGAAATTCTCGGATCAAACAATGCATTTCCAATTACTTCGCCGAGAACGGGATCCGCGCAGCACTTTCGGAAGAAGCAGCGAGGGAAAAGTGTTGCACACTTCGAGTAGGGTTGTCGGGCGAGAAGCGAAGAGGGTGGAAGGAAGGGAGGTTCCGGGGGGGATGAAAGTCGTCTGGCCAGGAGGCGCAGACCCGCAGGAGTTGATTTTCAATACAAAAGTCGACGCCGGAGGACCCTCGGCGCACGATATCGATGTCGGATAAACAAAAACAGTGCCGATCGGAAAGGTGCGGGTTGGATCGCGAAGGAGGGTTTGCTGCTGCGGGGTTTGCTATCGAGTCGAACCGTCCACGAGAAGGGAGGAAAATAGAGGAAAAACAGCGTGGAAAGAGAAGGAGGGAACAGACAGAGGAGAATCGACGCAAGGATGCGGGCATGCCGACCACGTTTCCTCCGAGCAGCACTTCGATCGCGTCCTACCTGCACTCGATAAACGTACACTGGCTGTTTCGATTTTCCGTTCGGGCTCGCATTGCTTTCTTGAAACCCGGCATGCTCGCGGCAGACGCGACCCGTACAATCGTTTTGTAATTTAGGATCGACGAACCGGCCCCGCATTCGCCCTTATTGTCTACCCGATTTTTCTTCTCATCGACCTGTCCCGGATAATCGATTTTGGAGATTTATCAGCTCCCGAAGCCGAGAGAAGTGATTATTAGTACTCCGCGGATTTTATGCATTCGTGAGGAGAGCAATTTTATGCATTCGTGGGGCAGGAGAACAGTTCGGGTGACCGAAGAACATCGATGTATTTACTACTGTGTTCAACTTGTTTAAATGTTTAAGGGAAGAACGAAATGTACCTACACCACCACCGTGCAATATGTATTTGAACACTTGCATGTTATTTTAAAAATGTGAATTATGTTATTAGTACAATCCTCTATTATAAATTTGATTCGCGATTTCATCTTGGACGGCGCATAATGCCTACACAAACCCCCAAAAATATTTAATATACGTAAATTGATTGAAAGAAGAAAGCGTTGCTTAAAAAATCGGTGTAAAATTGATTTTGCAAAATAAAAATTTTCCAAGACGATTATGCGAAACAGAAATGAAGTACAAATAAAGTGCTTCTTTTAATCATTTTGATAAGCTCGAAATACTGTAACAGCATCATTAAATTATTTTTACGTCTTCATAATTTTATATTTCAGCTATCCATTTTTGTCATAGATGCATCAAATCCGCGGTCTTGTTATAACGTATAATCGAATTTAAGAAATTTATTCAATTCGTTCCAATAAAGAGGTCTCCGTAATTTCAACGATTTTAACATGAAAAATGTCAGATCGGTTATTGAAATTTTAAAGACAAATCTACCAGAAAGCATTCAATAAATTTATTCATCCCAACATATATTAATATAAAAATTAGAAAAAATCTGAGTAAATTCAATACTGTAATTTGTACAAAACAACGCGGACGAGTCACTTTCAACGCCCGCTACGGTCAGTCTTAAATTAAGGCGGACGATTTTTATTCAGCATGAAGAACCGCAGTCCAGTGACCAGGAAAGTGAAAAGCCGGAGCTTTCACTGAATTTAAACTGCTCGTCCGCCAGATCGATTCCCTCCGAAGCGTGGAATGAAAAGTACAAAAGGTATGTATACTCCCTCCGCAGAATAGGTTCATTAAATTAAGAGTAAAACGAAGCCCTTTTTATCGCTCCTCGTAAGTGTTTATATTCCCCGCTGTCCCGTCACGTCTGTCCCGCGGCGTAAACGCGCCAAGTCCACGGTGCCCTTAATGTTGTTAACTTTTAATCACGTTACCCCCGGCCTCGTCAACAAATTTCACGGGCCGGGGGAAAAAAAGCCGTTGCGCTAACGAGCTGGGAAAAAAAACGAGCTCGTTCAACTTTCAGGATTTCTTTCGACGCCCCCGCGAGTCCGACCCCTTTCTCGTCTGTTTTTGATAACGGATTATTAAGGAAATATTGAGCACGCCCCCTCCCCCTAACGACATCGCGATCCCTCCTTCGGCTTCTTGGCGAGCGTAATTCTCACTCGATGGTGGTTTAGAGGCTGTCGCTACAACGAAGGGACCGAATGAAATTTTACTCGAATACATTTCTATCTAGACAAATTCTTATTCGATCGAATATTTATTCGATAGCATCGAATAAAATGTTATTCGAATATATTTTCGTACAGATCAATTTTTATTCGATTGAATATTTATTCAACAGCGTCGAATAAAACTCGATTCGCCAAGTCTTCATCTTTTATTCGACGTCCGAATAAAATTCTGCCCAACTCTGGCGCGGTGTTCTCCTATTTTTATTTATTCCAGCTAGTTCCTTTTCAATTTTCTTTGTTATAGTGCATGATTTAGATCCTTGACGGAGTCGTCGGGATGATTAACATGATTTTGTGTCTCTCAGCGCATTTTCGTATCTGTCGTTCGATGTTATGTACGTCCGAATCTTTACGTAAATACTCTGAAACGATGAAACAGCTGCGATTGTTCTCAGTGCAAAGAAATTCGAGTCGTCCGGTTTATTTCCAGAAGCTTCGTCCCTGAAGAGGCAAAGGATCGATAAAGGTTAAAGGACACAAACTGGAAATGGAATAGAAAAGAATGAAGATTCGGGATCTTTTTGCGCCAGAACGCCGTCGCGTGTGCAGATAAGCACGTCGAATTGCAAATAACCCGGGGTACGAGTATTTTTCTCGGTTCGAGTGGACGACTGCGCTGTTTCCGGCGTCGTCGTGGCGCTTCTTATTGAGAGCCGAACTTCCGACGTCGCTCGTTATCACCGGCCCACTTGACATCGATCGCCGTGCAGGCTCTCCTTCATTCGAATTAGACCTGCTTTTTTTACGCGGCGAACAGAGCGAACGATCGCGATCACTCGAGTCGCGATCTTATTCTCGAGAATTAAACGCGGGAAAATGAGCATCGATCCGGAATGCAGCATCGAAATTGTACGAGATTGTTGCAATTGAAATGGCCGTGTTTCACGATACAAACATTCCTTCTGTATAGTTTAGTTTCTTTGCTGCAAATGGCGTTGCATATGCATAATTTGAAAACTGCATATCCAATACGTGAATCATCGCGGATACATTTATGAATATTGCACGATCCGTGTAATTAAAGATCGTTTTTATTAAATATGGCCACCAGAGGAATTCGTATAATTTATTTATTCGAGCATTTATATTTTCGAGCAACCGGATCACTTTGTAACTAGAAAGCTATTTCGAGAAGAAGTTGACGCCATCATTGACGCCAAGTTGATAACATCAACGCTGTTGCATTGTGTCAAGAAAAGTGTATCGAAGTCGAAGCAGATTATTCTAATTAAAGAAATATTTCTCCAAGAAGAATTCAACTGAATAATTCAAAAATCGTCGCTTCATTCGCAACAATCTGATAAAGAGATCAAAACGTATCAACCGCGTCCGGCTGCAACGAGCGTAACTGAAACTCGAATTGTCGTGCCAATGAACATCAGAATGCAAAGCGACAATTAGAAACAGAACTACGGCCGGAACTGCAATCAGAACTTGAATTAAATCATACCACCGCACCGGCGCGGCCGGCCGGCCGGTCCGCTGAAATTAGATGTCCCGAAGACTAGTTTAGTTTTGCTAAAGCGTTAATCATTTTCATTAACGTGGGACGAGGCTTTACAATGGGACGCCGTGCGCCTCGATTTTTATGGCGGCGGCAGAGTCCGCTCGAAATATTTAAATTGAATCTCGAAGTTTAATTGAAAGCGGTAACTAATTTGCAACCGGAACCAGAACAGGGACTCGAACTATAGTTAGCACCTGTCTCCGACTGAGACTGCTGCCTAATCCGGACCTCGGAGCGGGGACTGAAACATAATTTCACCTGGCAGGGAAATTAAACGAACGAGTCTACCAAACATTCCTGTTCGAGCCTAATTCGGACCTTCGGATCAGGTCAGGCGCGATCTTAAATCGCGATTCTCTGCTGGTAACAAGATCGAAGCACAACGGATAAAGCTACTAAAGACGCCACCGAAGTAGACTGCTGTGATCAGGACAACCTAATACTAATGTTAATGCTCGTTGGTGCTCCTTGTGAGCTTCGAGCTTGGTAGAATTTTGCACGTGGTGTGCCGTCCGGTTACTAAGTCAAGGTGAATCTTACGTGTCTCCCGTGTATCTTTTGTATGACTCTTGAGTCCCTAGTGGTCTCTTCAGTCCCTTGTGGTCTCTTCAGTCCCTTGTGGTCTCTTAAGTCTCTTGTGGTCTCTTGAGTCGTTTGTGGTCTCTTGAGTCCCTTGTGGTCTCTTGAGTCCCTTGTGGTCTCTTGAGACCCTTGTGGTCTCTTCAGTCTCTTGTGGTCTCTTAAGTCCCTTGTGGTCTCTTGAGCCCTTTGTGGTCTCTTGAGTCCCTTGTGGTCTCTTGAGTCCCTTGTGGTCTCTTGAGACCCTTGTGGTCTCTTAAGTCCCTTGTGATCTCTTGAGTCCCTCTTGTATCTCTTGTCTCTGACTAGAGGACCGGGGTCATCCCTAATATAACCTCGGTCCTTCCTACTCTTCTTAACATAGAGTGGGCGGCAAGGAATTACGGTCCAATCATTGCAGTCCCAAAAACAGTGAGACGGCCCCAAAACGGTGGGCCGGAAGTTAGCAGGGAGAATGGCAAACTAACATCTGCGAAACATCCCGCGCTGATGGGCCTACGTGCCCAAACAGTGCCAGGCCTACTGGCCCACTGGACCATAATTAAGGATCAGGAGACGTTATAACGGGGCCGCATGTGTCCGGGAACGGTCGTAAGACTGTTAACAGTTCCAAAGACAGACCCATACCGTCGGAGTACCCAAGCACATGGCTCTTGCATAAATCCTGGCCACTTGGCCGCAACAACTAATCTATAGGGCGCAAAGCAAAGCATTAAGTTTGTGCATAAGTATTTGAACACTGAGTAAGACACGATCATTGCTATATGTTCACATACAGTAAACATTTATGATAGTATGCGATGTGTCGTGGATTGAAAACTTTCGTAATAAGTTAATAAAAATTAAAGATAAGATCTCAACGATTGAAGTATTACTTTCAAATATTAAAAAGACCAAAAGCCCGATACAAATTTGTAAGCAAAATTTATTGTTGTTCCTTCATAAAACCTCAATAAGTTTCGGCATTTATTTGCACATATGCAGACAAATAAGAAATTTTGTATGGTCGCTGACAAACCGCAGCGGTTCGTTCTAGGATTGATAAGTCCCCTGAGAAATAGGCCTATTATTAAGAGAGGAAAGAAAAGGAAAAGGTGCAGACGTGAAATGAAGAGTTTCCCAAATGGGAAGCAGTTGAGGAATCAAACGCGAGCGAAAACTAGCTGATACAGATAAAAAGGGGCAATCAGGAGTTGGATGGCCGTTCTTGGGCGACCACAAACGATCCAAGTGATCCACAAGAGACCGGCATCGCGGGAACGATTCAAAAGCAAGAAGAAATTGGTGAAACTCGGCGGCGGAGCTCGTCTTTCATCTTTTCCACTTTGCTGGCAGGATTCGCGCGTCACACGGCGCACAAACGGACGCGATTCCTTTTGCGAGCTTCTTCTGCCGTGGAGAAAACGGGAGACAGTGAGAGAGAGAGAAGGCGCCAGGGGAAAAGGTTCAGCATCCGAGAAGGAAAATTTCCCGCCGAACGATCCTCTTTCGAACGTTGATCCGTCGCGATACGCGTGTCGTTAGTTTCTTTAAACAGGCTCCGAGCGGTAACGAGTTTCCTTCCTTCGTTCTCGCCGGCACCTTTCAGCTCGATTCATCCCCCTGGTTACGTCCCGACGGGGGATAGGGAGCAGCGGTTTCCGTTTCTTTCCACGCCTCGACCTTTTATTAACCATTTTCTGTTCGCCTCGCATTTGCATGGAGACGAGTCGTATCTGCTTCGCGAGATTCCTTCGGATTCGACAAATTGCTGCTGGAAAAGTGGCGAGGCTAAACGCGGGATTCGCGGCCCGATTGCTGCCGTTTCGGGGCGGTCCAAATGCAGGGTCATTCAAAATTAGTGCCGGTGTGGCGACAGATTCGATTTGTCTCTGTATCAGATTCGCGAAATAAACATTTGGCGACGATCTGCGCGAGAATTCGTGGCGACCTCGCATGCTCCATTTGGTACAAGGTGGTTAAAAATGACTGCGATCGTGTGAACAATTACTTTCAATTTGTCTTTTTAAACGAGATTCGTAAAAGAACCATCCGGTGACACATTGTACAAAGGTTGCAAACGGTTGCATAAATATCCGCAATCTAACGACGACACGCTATTACAAAATCAAGCTGTGACTAATTTTATAGACTTTACGCCATACGAAACTGTTCTGAATTGGTGCACATTAATTATACAAATGTATTCAAAGTGTAGGGAGCGAAAATAAATTCCAATAAAACGCAGCACTGGCGAAATGCCTGAAAATCGCATCCACAATATCGGAACAGAATGGAACAACTTAAAACCGTCCGCGTCATTTTCGATTTACAAAATTATCCACGAATTAGCATCGTTGCAAAAAGAAGCGTACAAATATCTTAAACATGGCACGATTTTGTGGAACAGGAAATCGTGTCGACGATTAAAAATATCCGCGACGTATAAACACAGAATCTCTTTAAAAGCGTTTCATTCGAGCAACAATTTCGAACGAGTTTTAACGTTGATTAGAATCGGGATTCTATTTCCGAGATTAGCCGGTCGACGGTGACCCAAAGATTCCGCTAGAATCCGTGCACGTCGAAGCCCGGGCAATGCCGCTTTGTCGAGTGTCGAAAACAATATTGTCCTTGCCGAAGATTTGCATACGCGAAATACCCGTATGCATATGGAACAGGATCAAAAGCGTTCTTGTGTTTTCCCGTCTCTCTACGTTTCGCGTTCCTTCCCTTCGTTCCCTCTGTAAATTAGTTTTTTAGCTTTACGCGAAACGTTTCCGTCGATACGCGTTCTTGTAATACGCGTTCCTTGCTTAGCTTTCCTCTTAGCGTACGACGTCGCGCGCGCGCGACGGGCTTTAAATGTATCGGCCGGGCGAAAAAGCGCGCGACAACGTTCCGCGAGATTAAATTGAAAAAGTTGGGGGGAAACGCGAATCGAAAAAAATTAGCGGAACAATTCCCGTTCGTTCCGACACGATCGCCCGTTCTCTCTGCTCGCGGCAGAGAATATTCGGATTAAACGCGAAGGCGTTTTATTCGCGTAAGTGGAAACGGCCGGCGCCCGGTCAGACAACTGTCAAAAGCGTCTCGGCTCGGACGCGCGCGCGGCGAGAACAACTTAATATTATGAAAATCAATCCCATCAACAATAAAGCCGCAGGCGAACAAATGAAATCCTATATTTACGGTTCGTTGTTCCGCGGGGTAATTATTTCACGCATACGTTGCCGTTCGTAATTTGCGAATTAATTACATTAATTTGACATGTCGATTTGATCACGCTGCGCTGCGGACACGTTTATTCGTTCGCGACGCCGCGGAACAATGGAACGCGACATGCCGCGCGACCGAAAACGATCGCGTTCCCGTCACACTTTTCTCGCTCCGGCTATAATTTTTGAGCGCGTCGCGTGCTATGGTCGTTGATGAATGATGAAACTTCGAGCGAACGGCGACCTCGTTTGAACGCGTTTCAGAGAACCGAGGCGCAGCGGCGCCTTCGCGCCCCCCGCCACGGATAATTCGAAACGAAATTTCCAAAGACTTCGGAGTATTTCTTTCTTACTTGGCTGGTTTTTCGGTGTTTTCACGGCGGAACGCGAGCCCGGAGCAAATCCCGGCTCGGTTTTGATTCGATAGAAAAGCAACGGCGCGGCGGGAAAAGCGGGGCGGCGAGGGGGGCTCGGAGCGGAACGCGGGCCCGCAGCTGCATAAAACGGCGATGAAATGCAAACGATTCGCGGAAAATGAAACGGGAAAGGAAGCCTTTGCTTTGATTTTACGATGCACCGGCATCGCATCGGGGATTTCGCTCCTAAATCAACCGCCTGTCTCCGATCCCCACGAAATCCCGTTACGAATTCGTGAATCGTGATGCGGTTGTTCCCCGTCCGAAACCAGACTACGGAAATTTCCACGGTTTTTCCCCGTCGCTTGTACTCCGGTTCTCGTAAAATCCGTCCCCATAGAATAAATTATCCAGCGACACGCGACTAAAGAGACATTACACGTCGTCGCCCCGATGCGCTCCCGTTAATTGAACGATTCCTTGCTTTTTATTCTTGCCCAGTTTTTGTACTCAGATACTCAAACGTTTTTGATTCGTCTATGACTACACCGTAGCTTCGCGCATTCGTTAAATCCTTTGACGCACTTTGACACGAATCTGACTCGGAATGGAGATTTCTCGCGGTAACACGTTATTCTCTTATGTCCGAATAAAATCATAACGTTCGAGCGTTCTGACTAGAATTTACGTGTACAATACTGAATAAACATGCTACACTTTGTTTAATGAAATACGTTAAATTAATTGATTAATTAAATTACATAATTGCATGGAATACGTAAAGCAGCGAACATAGCACAGCAATCAACTGAAGAACCGGTAAACAGAAGATCGCATACAATGTGTTATACAATTAATATCAAGAACACGTTGCTATGTTCTCTTTGATCAAACATATCGAAGTTAATGGAATAACACAATCAATATGAGTTTTGTCCGTTTCTTCGAAGAAATTGTTGCAGTCGAAACATCGTTGTAACAATGTTCCAAAATAATTTGATCAGTTTGTATTAAAAAGAGATTGCTATAATATAATACAGAAGTTCGCGAACGTGAATAATATATTATTATAATAATATAATAATACAATAATATAATAATATAATAATAATATAATAATACAATAATATAATAATAATATAATATCACATTTCCATTGTGATGCAAAACGACACGAATGCTGTAACATTCGAATTTATAAGCCAGATTATCATGCATTCAATTCTATACAGCGTTTACTTTTTGCACTTTAGCGCAACGGCTAATTGGATCATCGATTACCTTCATTTTATTTTGTCGTTTCTTCGTGTTTACTAAAATGTAACTATTAAAATCCGATATTCCGAGCACTCGGATAAAACGTGACCAAACAAAATTTAATTATCACAATTACTTCAAGAATAAATCACCTATCAAAAACCAAAGGCTCAGCAATTGGTCATACCACGGTAACCGGCTCCACTACCATACTAATAAAGTCCACAGAAAATTGTTACTCTGACTGGACGCGACAAAGATTTAGCGAATGTATCACGAAAAATGGCAACGCGCTGTATGTGTCCCTGTCAGCGGGAGACATAACAGAGTAGGCGAGGACCGCGGGAGATTACGCCCAGCAAGATAGTTTGACGTGCAAAAGGCATCCGACGGTGACGTCGAAGTATATATCGGGAACGTCGCCGGCTCAATTTCAATTTTCCAGCCTTCGGATGCAGGCTGCAGCGTGCAGCTTACACCGGGGATCATTGGTTTCGTCGCTTCGATCTCTGCGCGTGGATCTGTGCGCGTGAATCTGTGCGCGTCGATCCCCGTTTATGGAGAGAGAGAGAGAGAGAGAGAGAGAGAGTCGTTCCCTGTCCGTATTTGTCCGTATGTATCTGTCGCAGATGTCGTAGGTGTCTGTACTCGTGCGTATGTGTCACAAAGTGTACAGGGTGCGCCAAAGGAACCTGACAGTTTTCGATATGAAATTACAAATTCACGGCGCCGGACTTTATTCGGACACTCTTTAAAACGCAGTGTCTTCTTTTAAAACTTGGACCAAACGAGCAGAATTTTTTTTTAATGACAATTGGACTAGTCTACTAGATAATGGCTATAATGATTTTCTTTTATTTAGCTATTTCTTGGAATTATAAAAAAACATAAAAGCTCGTGTCTTTTAACCATTTTATCTGAGCCTATAAGGAAATTTTCAAAAATGTCGTAGCTAAATAAAATGGCATGTGTAAAATTAAACTTTCGTTTTTCTTGTATTTGGAAATAAATATATCGACACATAAATTTGTAATTTCGTGTCAAAAACCGTCAGATGCCTTTGGCACAGCCTTATATGTCCGTAGATGTTCGTATGTGTTCGTTGGTGTCCATAGGTGTCCGTAGATGTGCATAGGCGTATCTGGTTATCGGTATGTGTTCGTGTGCGCTGGTAGGTGTATGGAAGCGTCTGTATTCGTCCGCGGGCGTCCGTAAGTGTGCGTGCGATCGACAGTCAAACGCTTCGGAATGCGGCCTGGGACAATATTCGACGGGGCGGTTCTTCCTTAATGGCTAATAAACCAACCCCCGATAAATTCTCTCGCCTATATCCTCTCTGCCAGCAGCCCCTCTCCCCCTCCTCTCGGGCGTTCTAATATTCTCGACTATCCCAGTCCCATTCGACTGAACACGCGCGGACGCTCCTCCGCCTCTCTTGAATATTCACTTCGTTTGGCTTAGCAGCCAATTTTCTTTTTATTCGCCGCCCTCTCGCGCCTCCAGGCCCGCGTGCGCGCCCGTTGCTCCCGCGTCGATACTTCCAGCCTCCGGTTTTCTTCGCGCTATCCCGATCCCCGACCAGGTGGAGTCCTCTTTTTGTCCGGTCTAATTGGATCGGGAACGCCAATCGTCTCGATCGGTTTCTCGTTTGTTTCGCAGCCGGTTTTGCGAACGCCGGATTTCCTCGCCGGCAGCCTGTTCTATGAATCTGGATCTGCTCGCCGGCTTTCGAACTCTGACTCGCGGATCGGTTAACGTTTGACATTCCGCGCGATTCGCGAGCTTTGTGTTTTCCTTCTCGGATGGCGCAGGTAGACCCGGTGAATCGGTGCGCGAATTTAAGATCCTCCTCCTATCGTGGCACTAACTCGCTGCTTTGCAGGTTCAATGGTTCGAATAATTTCCGTTTCTACCCTTCGTCGAATTTATATTTCTACTCCGGTGAGGTTCAGACATTTCACTGCAGTGCCGCTCGTACGTTAAATTCGAGACTGTAGTATTCCAGAATTTCTGCGGATCCTTCAAAAGTCTAACAGGTAGGATCTCTTTTAAACGTCAGACGAAAACGCGGCTGGGCGTATGCTTCGCATACGATTCGCGTCGATGCATTTATTAATGTGTGATGTAACTGGCGGTACAATTGGGTGGGGGCTGATTCTACGTCGAAAAACAAGTCGAAGTGAAAGAACAATGTTTCTTCATTTGAGGCTTCGTTTTCGAGAAAACTGTGTTGGAAGATGCGTCGAGGCCGCGGGGCTTGTAATATGAAGTAGAATCGGAATGTTATGGTCAGACGCGCCACTTGATTTCTACTCGAGCATGATTCCTATTCATAGCATGATTTCTTCAATGAGCTTCGAATGAACAAAATTTATTCGATATTTTCGACTTATTTTTTGGCGAAGAATCAATACAGTGAGTCCACAAGTTACACGACACCCTGTATTACCGTCGTCTATCAAATGGAGCAACGTGTGTAAAGAAGGAGAAATAACGTTTCGAAATGGAACGAAATTTACCTGCACTTTCGCTGCTGTTAAAAGGAGAAGATGATGAAGAAAATGTGTCGAGAATGACACCTCTGACTAGAGGACCGGGGTCATCCCTAATATAGCCTCGGTCCTCCCTACTCTTCTTAACATAGGGTGGGCGGCAAGGAATTACGGTCCAATCATTGCAGTCCTAAAACCAGTTAGACGGCCCCAAAACGGTGGGCCGGGAGTCAGCAGGGAGAATGGCAAACTAACATCTGCGAAACATTCCGCGCTGATGGGCCTACGTGCCCAAACAATGCCAGGCCCAACCGTACTTGACTGTACTTGACTTGCATATGAAAGCCTGTTGGCAAGTACGAAACTTGCAATTTTAACAGTCTTTTAGATATAAACGAGTCTGATACCATTACAATTATTTTGAAGAATAGTATAGCAATTTTTAGTGACGCCTCAGAGTCGCCACTCGAGTGCAAAGGGTTAAAGATGCGCAGATGTGTTCAGGCATTTTAATAAGAAAACATTCACCGAATAATGAGGGGGCATACAGGCAGTTTCTTAGACTGAATAAAGAACGAGCCAATTTAATTTCAACTCTTATTGGCAATAATTCATTGGACATTTTTATGCAGACGTTGAAATTACGCGCAACGCGTTCGCGTTCAGTTTACGTATCGCCGACCAAACACTGATTACGGTACAGGGAACAGTGAAACAACCGGTGCTCCAGCGTTATTATAATAACCACGATGAAATAAACAAATCGAATATTTACTGCGGGAGCCGTTGCAAAGATTTTCTCCATTAACCGTGAAACAACCGTGCCCAGACGGAATTGTTTTAAAGCCGCGCGTTCCAGCGTTAATTTTATCAGCCGAGTTTGTTCGCTCGCGCAGAGCGAGAGACGGGCGAGCGTATTTCGCCGTGAAAACAAAGCTTTCGGGGAACGATCAGAAAGAAACTTATCACCCGGAGCGTAACACGTGACGCGGCCGCGCGTTTTAATCTTGAGTTAATAAAATCGATTCTCTTTTTTTGTCGGGGCTCCGAAAGCGCGGGTAGGGGGAGGGAGGTGGAGGGGGGAGGCGCGCAACGGACTCTTTCATGGCAGATTAATCAAAGTCATAGGAGTGAATTGTAGAGGCCCGGTCAACAGATTACAGAGATACCGGGTGCTCGTGTATCATTCGCGTATCATAAAAGGAAAAAATCGGTGGCCGTCGAACGACGGTATTTCATCGTGCTCTGTTTTTCCCGTTTTGTCGGGCAAACAACAGGGAAAAGTGAATTCGCGCCTGGCGGGGCCTGGCCCGAGCAGATTCCGCGGCAAAAAATGGTTAAGAACGTAACAAAAGGGAGGCAGATAGCTGTCCCGCGGACGGTGTTATCTTTCTCCCGAAAACCCTTTCCAACAGGGGAGACGATCTATCATCTAGCGTCGGGATCGAACGGGCTTCGAATTCCCGCCTTTTTCCATCCTGAAACGATCCCACGAATTTCTTGCCCCGTCGAACGCATCCTCTCTCTCCGCGTTAAATATTTCCAACATTTGCGTTCTCCAGAATCAGCGCTCCTACATTGCTCCTTTTACGCGACGTCAAACTTATTGGGTCCTTTTCCAGACGACGACGACGACGACGACGACAAAGATGCATCGGAGATGCGCTGACAGACGGGACGACGTTTCCAAATAAAATGAGCAATATGCCTGCGTACATTGTGTAAAATAGCAACCGGGATTTCTCGTTCTAATGGGACCTATTTTGAAGGCGACGCGATCAATTTCGATCGAATCGATTGGTTTATGTTTTATTTACGGACTCCGAGTAACTTTTTTGCATAATGCATCAGGCTTAATGGAACCCTTTTCACCGGTTGTCATTTTAACTCTGAATCCGAGACGGGCATGCGGTATTTCCATTTTATACATCGTTTATAAAACATTTCCATTACTCGAGCTTACATTGTAATAGAAATAGGAACAGGTCTAAATATAAATTCAGTCTTGTCATTATTGCAAAGAAGCGCGCGTTAGTCACTTTTGGACCTCGGTAGGTTCAAATATAGACGTGGCAGAACGTTTGCAACGTGATGTAACAATTTTTGGCAGTACAGCTCGATTGCAAACGGTTAACAGAATAAAAGGATACAATACTTTGATGTTTTTCGTTAAATTATATACTTTATAAAAGTATCGTGTTCAAACAAAATATGAAAAGAATCGAACATATACAGTATAATTACTAGAGTGCGGGTATAATGAATTTACAGAAAAATTGGAAAATTCCAATTTAAGATAGTAGTCACATTGGCGGAATTTTAAAATATCGACGTACTATTTACGATCCGTTAAAAAGTATTGAAGAAAGAAATAACATGCCATTGACTTCACATTTCTTGCAATTGACGGAGACAATTCTTATTTCGCGTAAAAATACGCGGTCTAACAATTGCAATAACGTGCGCAATTATCAGAGAGACGACGTCAACGGCTAACCGGTTCGAGAGTCGAAGTTGTCGTCGTGAAATGTGTAAAAATTCTTGTCACGGCCCGAGTCAAAGGAAATGAAACAGCCACTAACAAGAACGCAACGGCGAAGAATTCCATCAACTTCCCAGCCGATAAAATTCGTCGTCCATCCGCGTGGCGACGATCCCTAAGCCCCGCTCTCTCCGCGAACTACCGAAATCGTTCTTTCCAGGGCAGTAAAACGAAAATCCATCGCAATAAAAGTTGGAGGTACGCGACGCGCGTGCGAAAAGCGTCGAAGACAGCTCTCGAGCGACGCTTAAGCAAGCAGAGCAAAGCGGAACGAAGCAGAGCGGAGCGGAGCGGAGCAGTGCAAAACGAGGCTGGCCTCTGTCGCGCGACAATCGACCGGAAGTCCGAGTCGCAGCCGGTCCGAAAGCAGGAATAAGAATCGGAGAACTGGTTCGAGGGGCGTCCAGGGGTTGCAATGAAGTTGTTCTCGAAGAAACGCGGCGACGACGACGACGACGACGACGACGACGACGACGACTGCGGAGTCCCGGGACCGAATTTCCTTCTCTAGGAAAATGAAGCCAGCCGAGGCAATCGTCGACCGTGTTCCGACGGGACTCGAGGGCCCGTGAAAACTTTGCAATTCAATATGGCCGTTCGACCGGACGTCCGACTGTGACGGATGCGTTTCTCCGTCTCGCCGTGCTTTTCTTCGAGGATCCGCGTAATTCTGCGACCGGTGCCGCGTAATATTCAGACCATACGAGGAAAGTTTCCTGCGCGCAGCGAGGGGACCCCGACCGCTGAAACACCGGATTAGATTTGGAAATCCCGGCGACGAGTGCGAGCACCGAGATTCGCGGAAAAATGCTGCGAGACGCTGCTGCGGGCTGAACATGATCTCGTCTCGCGGAGACCGAATGCTTTCTACAATGGTTTCGTTGGATTATTCGTTGGTCGTCGCAATATACGCTTACCGAAAAAGGTTCAGAAACTTTACGCAACCTTTCATGTGTTCAGTAAAATATGCGTAAAAATGACGCGAAATTTGAATGTAACACTCAAAAATGTGCACCCTTTATATTCCTTTTTAGACGACAGAAGGGCTAGTCTACTAGACAATGACTGGAGAAAATATTTCTCGAAAATTTCAATTGTATCTGGAATAAGAAAATAGAATAAAAAAATCTTGCTAACTTAAATGCGTGTTGAAAATTCCAGCTGGTGGCAATTTTTCGAAAATAATTTCTCTAGCTCTCTAAACAAATTCAAATCGTTTAGTCCAGTTTTGACAAAGTTATTGCGTTTGAAATGATGTACGAATGTTACGAATGTCAGCTGTCACTGTTCCTTAGTAGCAGCGACGTTTTTCTCTTCCGTGGACCACATATTTGGCAGATTTGTCTGTGCGATAAAGATCGTCTTCCCTCCCGTAACAGGACACGTCCCGAAGTTCGACAGAGTCGCGCACCGCGGCAACGCGAGCTGAGAAGCACGAATGTATCCTCGTGCGGATTGGAAATTTATCCGCGACGCGTTCCCGGAGTTTCGGCCGACTGTTACTACCACGTATGCAGTTGCGGGAACTCGTGGAACCGGCGGCACTTGCACAGTTCCACGGGAAGAATCCCGAAACTCCATGCGAACGAGCAGCGCACGTTTCGCGACAATGAAACCGGCGACCGTTGTGCTCGCCGCGTGGTCGTGATGGTTACGCGGCAAATAAGGGCTCGCGGTTTTCGGGGCAGTTCATTTGACCGACTGCTTCACTCGATAATTTATCGTTGTTGGTCGGCGAGCATGGTTAACTAGTCGCTCTGGTTTTTATCGGTCGGCAAATCGGCTAACAGCTTCGTTATTCTTTCAGGTCCATTAACGGTCCCGCTGACGAACAACTAGCAGCAAAAATGTTGTGAAATTAATGTGATTATATCCCTTTGCCAGGCTTCGGCGAGTCTGACCCGTGACGGAGATTTCTTTCCTTCCTTTTAAGCCGCGATTAAATTCTGTTCTTTGGTGATTAATGTTTAATCGTTCAAATATTATAAAGCTAGACAGACGATAAAGACAAATATCCTTTTCCTTTTAGGACGTTTTTAGAATCAAACATTTTTAGAAACACAATTGTAATCGCCGTTCGTGACGAGATCGAGTTTTAATTTATAGCGAATTTATTCCGATTGTTCGAAGATCAATTTTTTAGACTCGTGTTGCGATTGTTAATCCATTGTACCACGGTTTCTTTCACAGCTACTACGCTGATTAGCCCTTCTTTGTCCTTAATTATTTCCCTAATTGAACGAGGCAATCTTTTTTTATTGCATTTCTTCGTTTACTTTTATTCTGAGATTTTGATAAGAGAAGAACAGAAATTTTGTTAGGATTTAGAAGAAATGAATAATATCCGTATTCAGAAGAAGTTAATAACAATTACATTTAGAAGAAATTAATAACTTTTATGCAAAGTAAAAATTGTCTGCATCGATTGTAAAATGCAGAAACTGCGTAGACATTTCCCTCATTGTTTAGTTATTTCATTGAATTAAAAATAGAGCAATAGCATCTTTAAACCCTTTAAATATTCCCAGTGTGTTCTGCATATGATCTGCTTAGTTTTATCATAAATGCATAAATTCCGGTAGTCTACGAATAACATTCGTATTTAACAGCGTCGAATTGATTTCAGTGGAATCTGCAAGTAAAAAATGAGAGACCGAGCTCGTATATATAAATGAAATCAATGAAATAGCAACCCAAGGATCTCCAGGAATACACAAATCACAAGGCTTGTAGGAATGGCAAAGGTTCGAACTCCACAGGTCATAGGAAATGCAAAGAGAGTATTCCCAAAGGGTTTTAGGAATACAAAAGGCACAAACACCCAAGGCACGGGAATGCGGGGAAAGCCTTGTGCTCCGCGGGACTTAGAAATGCAAAGGACCTCTGTGTATTCCGAAGGGTTTCCCGAAGAACGCGAAGGGCTGGTACCGCCAGCCGAAAAATAAAACTAGAAATGAACATGCAAATGTAACAAACTCCAAGGATCAGTGTCCGAACCAGCAACCCCGGAGGGTGGTTTTCAGAAATACAAAGAAACACGGCCTCAAAGAGCTGAACGCCGCGGCGTGCAAAGTATTTAAAACAGCAGCCGCCAGAGATTGTTGAGCCGGAGGAGCAAACAAAACCGAAACCGTTCAAATCGTTTCATTAGTTAGCCAGTAATTCAGCTGTATTTGGCCGACGCGACGCGCAGAGCGCCTCCATTGTCGGAGGCGAACGCGATGGGAGAAGAGTCCGGAAAACGGAAGATGGAGAAAGGAGCGGAGAGTGGAGGAGAGGAGAGAGAGAGAGGCAGGTCTGTGGATGGGGGATCGATATTGGCCGGACCCGGTATTTGTTTGGGACGCGACTCAGACGCGAATTGTACGCGGACACGCAGCCGAATGAAAAGGAGACACACACAGTTCCCGGGCGCAGATCGATTCGGGCACGATGGGACTCTTTCATTAAATCGGGAAAGACGTCTTCGTCTCCCTGCCGTTTCGCCCAGACTATGGCCAGACCGCGGCCCTGGTCCGAGGGACATAAAGGAGACGGCTGCGGAATGACCGCGGGAAACTGGCCGCTGATCCGATTCCTCCTCCTGCTCGGATATTCCGAGCGAAGTCGATTTTTTCGCCAAACAATGGGATAACGAGAGAGCGATCCCCTCGGCGAAACCATAATCGATGGAACCCCGATGGATTTAACAGGTCGGCGCAACCGGGGGAAGACTTGTTACCGGCGAGTGCCGGCTTCGATGGCCGGCTCTGGATCTTCCCGTGAGCTTCTGCACGTGGCCCCGCCATTGTGCCAGCCGTTTAGATCACTGCTGAATGGATATACCGCTGCAAATAAAGGGTGTCCCATTGTGACCGTCATTTTCGTCGAGTGCGTAAACGATGGAGGGATCGTCTTCCTATGGTAGAGCCGCACGCTTCGTTCAGTTTGATTTATTCGTGTTGGAACGCGGTTCCCCGTGCGGTGTTTACCTTACTCGCGAACGCCGTAAGCTCGATGGTGAAGCGCGAAGCTAATTTTGCGGTTAAAGAGGAAAAACACGGCAAATCGCATTTTTTCGCTTTCGAGATATTACCGGTTAAGGATAGATTTACGGAGCATTAAAAACTGCTGTTTAATGTTGGTTTAGCAAAGTAGCAGTGAGACTTTTATTCTGTACCCAGTGTTAACCCTTTGCACTGGAGCGACGACTCCGAGGCGGAGTCGTCAAAAATTGGTACAGTATTTTCAAAAAAATTTTCGCGTTGTTAGATTTGTCCATATTCGATCAATCGTCGAATAATAGAAGGAGAAACGATCGCAATGAATGGAAGTACTATAGGTTGAAACAAATGTCTTCACTTTGGAGTTGAATATAGCCTCGAGTGCAAAGGGTTAAAGTTCTAATCACTGATTGCTTCGCATTAGTAGCGTTTCCTTGTCTGTTCATTTCTTATCATTTTTCGTTTTTCGAAGTTGTTTCTATGATTCTTTTCTGCTAAACACGTGAATCCTGTACTTTAGAACGCAATTAATGCATAAACCGACAAAATCGATCTTCCGAAGAATTGAAATGAAATTTTCAGCACAAATCACCGAGTTCTGCAAAACGGATTTTTGCAAATTGTCGTTGTAGGTTCGGATAAAAAAGGTTGAATAACAAGTTGAGCTCATTATTTTTGTTGTCATTGCAACAGTAAAATTTAAAAAATAGTACTGTAGTCATCGTCTAACACGCTAGTTTGTCCGTCGTAAAATAAAAAGTCAAGTATTTGGTCCACTTTGAAAAAGGCTACACCGTTTTTTAAGTGTACGACCGCCACCGTATGTTGACAGTGATCGTAAACGATAAAAATGACTGCAGTTAAAAGAATTTGCGGCAATGTCTCTGTCTCAACGCGGCGCAAACGCGGCTACACGGTTTTTCATCGTCGCTTGAAACACGTACTACACGAGTCGAGCATAACGAAGCGCGAGTTTATCAAACAAAAAAACCAGTGCAAATAAATTTTTTGACCGTATTTGCACATAAAATGAACGGAACCGAAATTTCCGCGCGGCATCATCGGAGGAAATCAATTAGCCATAAATATTGTGCGGAATAAATGAAATCCGGCTATTCGGCCGCGCGAAAGTTTCCGATGAAAAGCATGCTTGTTTCGCTCCTATTCCGGGGGAACGAGTCGCATTAGCAATAACAATCTATTTCATAAGCCTGGAACGAAAAATTGACGCGGCACTCTGCCGCGTACAAGCAGCCGCGTGTATCTAGAATAACGGAGCGGCGCGGCGGACCGGATGCAAATTCGATTCGATACGGGAAATCGTGTCCAACCGATCGGATTGTTCGTTCGCTCGTCAGCGAGATGCGATGATAAATATTAAACAGGCCGCGATTTTCCGTATTATTAAATCAGCGCGCGCTGGCCCGGTGTCGACGCGGCCGAAAATATTCATGAGAATTTATACGGCGGACGCGATGCCGGCGCCCCAAAAACTCCGATGAATAATCGAAATTAATGGCGGACAATCTGGGTAAACTAGGATAGAGGAGCCAATTATTGTGTCCTCTTATCAGCCGTCACGTTATTCGCTGGTAGGAGTTCTCGCTGCTAGACACAACTTTAGCAACTTAAATGCCGTTTCTGAACGATTTAGAAACAAACTTCCAAATTTTGTTTGCCGACAGAAATTTTTCCATGACACAAGCATCGAATCCCCTTCGAATATTAGGGAGAAAGAAGAAACCAAGTTCTTGAGTCGGTTGCTGTGTGCCCTATGATCTACAAAAATCAGTTACTGTGCCTCAATTACTGTGCTCCTACCCTGAATTTTAAGCCCCAATAACTGTGCACAAAGAGAGCTTTAGTACTTAACATACTTTCGTCAATTTTGTATTCTATAAAAAAAATTAGAACGAACAAAAAGGCACAGTGATTGGCTACCCCACAGTAACTGGCTCCAATGATTCGAATCAGGACGGAGATCTTCGTGAAAATTTCATGAACGTTCTGCCCCGAGGCAGTCCCGTATTAACATGGTATAATTGTCTAGCATGAAAGCTTTCCCGATCAGGAAAGCTATAGAAAAAAAATAGAAAAAAATACTGGACACCGAACACGACTCTATTATCTACGAACTCCATCGCGTCGTTTTTCGTTCAAGTAGATACTAGCTTAATTTAAGAATCAGCATCAGGTCGGAAAAATGCTGCACAAAAGCGGCGAACAACGGCGCTCCACTCATTGTTACGCGTAACAATGGAGAGATAAGAAAAAATCAGATGGTAGCAGTCGCGGGACACGGTGCAACTTCAACATTCTACGGTGTTTATTTTATGAACGACGCGCTCGATAATGTTCTGGCATTGATTGCGATACGCGGACCAGTTTAAACGCTTGTCACGTCGGTTGCGTTAAGAGCCAGATTAAGAGCAAACGCGGTTCTTCCGATTGCAGTAATTACTCCCGGAAATTCCAAATTTCGGGTTGCTGTGAATTTCCCTGTGCTAGTCCTACGCCTATGTAATTTATTGCTACGTCGAGCCACCGTCAAATTTGAAAATGGGATCGTACGTCAAGGTTGGTATTAATTACGAATTACAAATATGTCCCGAAGCCGGCGAAAATTAGGTTATAGTGATCCACGGGACGACGAGGATCGCGTTAAAAAAAGGATCGCAACGGCCGTCGAACAAGTAAACATCGGTGAACCAATCGCCGGCGTTGCCCGATAAAAAGGCGACACGAGAGCCGAACAGCACAGAAACAGGAATTGATAGCGATCCTAATTAAAATTAAGAGGTCGCCGGTCCGCTGCGCTCTCGACGATCGTTTCGCCTGGTCGTCC
Source organism: Megalopta genalis (assembly GCF_051020955.1). Taxonomy (NCBI): domain Eukaryota; kingdom Metazoa; phylum Arthropoda; class Insecta; order Hymenoptera; family Halictidae; genus Megalopta; species Megalopta genalis. Next base: position 24,175,594 of record NC_135017.1, on the reverse strand, counting down.
TCCATTTGCATAACAGTAAAGATCCCGGGATTCGCCTTTGTAACACGCGGTCGTTGCTTAGGCAATTTCATTAACCGCGAACCTACTTCCGCTGGGAATTGCATCGCGATCGCGTAACAATACTTTCGAACAGCGCGACGATTCCATCTGTGCGGGGTTGGGGGGGGGGCACTAGTTATGTTTCTCTGTGGATAATCGTCGGCGCTTTAATTCCGTGAGAATCGGGTAAAAATTAGGTGGGAAGCGAGGACAATTGGCGTTTTGAAAATGTAATGAGCTCGGCCGAGAGCAGTCCGCTGATTTAGAAACCAGAGGCAATTTATTCTAATCACTGGGAGTCGAGATCGTAGCGCAATCTTCCTTTCTTCGCATCTTGCGGATCCGTGAAACAACGTGCCGCGGTAATTCGCAATCATTTTCCAATGTTTTATGGCATTTGGCTTTCTTTCATCTAACTGCATTCCGCCGGGAATTATTTTCAATTTATACCGATCGAATATGTCCACAGTTGTGGTTGAATTCTGATTGGATTGGGCATTGTTCGGATTGTTTCGGATAAGTATTGTCTAAGATAATTGTCCGAATGAATTCCTTTCAGTCGAACAATTCATTATTCGTCGTAAATTATTCTAGCTATTTAATCGAATAATCGACAATAATTTATTCGAATAACTCGAAAAATTCTTCATTCGAATAATTCGAATAAGTAACATGAAAGAAATAAATCGATGAACTATGAAAGAACATCGTAACGTTTTTATTCAAATCTATTTTATTTTCCGTATGAATTTTTGTGCGAATAAATTCTCATTCGAATAGATTTTCTGATTCGGATGAATTTTTATCTCGATACATTTTTATTGGATAGTGTCGAATAGATATATTATTCGAAAAAGTTTTTGTCTAGATAAATGTTCATGCGATTAAACATTTATTCGACAGTTTTAAATAATAATAATAATAATAATTTCAAAGGAAGTCGTCGCGTAATATTGATACGCATAATTTATTGAAATATGAATGAAATTGCTGTCGTTTTTGAGAAACTTTTTTCAGCCAGTCTGAAAAGGACTATCATAGGATATAAAGTGTTAAGAATTTTTGTAGAAGATCGATATCAAGAAATGCTTGATCGTTAAAAAGCAAGAATCCGATTCGTGCGCGCCGACAAATCGAAAACCAGGACCTTGCGGACCCCGACAATCTCGGGAAAATCAAATCGATCATTCTCATTCGACCCGGATTTCCAGGTTTCCGCAGATTACCAGGAAAACCAGTCCCCCGTTCCACGTCGCCGTCGTCCAGACATGCAAATCGCGGAAAAATTGTGATTTATAGAGACGGCTTCATAAAAATCAGACAGCGCGGAGAGCAAAATCGCGTCGCCGGCCGTGCCACGGACGACGACGTTGCGAAATTTGTTTGAAATGCATTCGGCTATCGGCGATCAATTCCACGAACCTGGATCCACCGGGTTGCACAAGCGTTTCCATCGTTCGTGGCCGAGCTCCACCGTTATCCGGCAGATCTCCAGCTGTTTTTGATTCATCGTGACCGGGCTCGCGGGCAGGGGGGAGAGTAGAAGGAGCATATCTTGGCGTGCTATCACGGATCTCGATCCAATGGAGCCGTTAGACAGTCTATTTCCGGCGTATCTTCTGTAACGGTGACACCCCGGGCTTTATTACGATCCCGACGGGAATGCAGAATCAGTTTGGTCGTCCGTCACGCCGACGGGGAGATCGTTAACGCGCGGAAAGGGAACGTGAAATCGTTTTCAGACCGGTGACCACGTGCGAAACCAGTTTCGCTATTGTTCCGTTTACGCGTTTTAGAAAGCGACGCGTCGCTTCCGCGTTAATTGGGAATCTCCGGTGCACGTATTCGGGGACCTTTTTCGAGATCGATCGCCGGCGTTCCTTCGTTCAACGCTTTCATCGACACGAGAACAACTCCAAAAATTCCGTGAAATCGAAGTACTTTATTCAATGCTAGATTTCCGGAGCACAAAAAAACAGCTGTTTTATATTAGTTTATAAAAGTAACAATAAGGCATTTATTCTGATTTTTCACAGATGTTATTGTAACATTTGCCGCAAGTAACGTATAAATTGAATAAATAACTCGTAAATGTATCTTGACGATATGAATAATCGTAAATTAAAAAATTAGTGACCCGTCTTTTGACGGGTTCCGGAAATCTAGTGTCAAGCAAATTGACACACTATCTGCGGCTTTACTTGCAGTCCTAGCGGGAGAAAATCGGTGAAGAAAACCAGTTAAAAAATGTTTAATATTTTCAACACTAAGATTTTGATAACGAGTATACAATGGGGATGTTTTTATAAAAGCAAATTCTTAGAAAGAAATTAATACCCTTCCCGGCGATAGTGTGATAAAATTATGAACCTAAATCATATAACATCGACTACATTTTCAGCATCCTTACGTTTCGCGGTCCTCTTAAATTTCGGAAGATATAACAAATTAGCGTAACAAATAATTTTCAAATCCGATTAAATGTTTCGTCGGTCAAAATGTTCAAGAATTCTTTTCCATTTGATCTATTACAAACGTGACTTTACACCTGATGCGAAATAAATACGAGTAAACAAAGAGACGAAAAAAAAGGGAATGATCGAGGGGACATTCTTTGCGCGAGCATAAAACTTGAAACCGGCAGATATCAATCTTTGCATTAGCAACGAAGTAGAGTTTCTCTAACGTGTGACGTAAATGTAGAAAATCATGACGCGTAATCTCCTCGATTATGAAGGAGAAACGACAGAAAGAAATAATACATGTAACATGATAAATAGATGCGTAACCTCGAAGTCACGCTGCGAAAGGGTTTACGTTGAACTTCGATCGATCCTGCTAAGAAAAGTTGTAGACAAAATATTCTCGGCGTAAACTTTGTCGGAAGAATAGGATCGGCGATTAGGATTGAGAAACGGGGGACGACAAGCAGAAGACGGCTAGCCTTAAGAAGACGGCAGAGAAGTTGACGGCTATTTCGAGTGGAATATGGAACGAAGATATCCGAGAAATTTTTGATGATTAAGCGCGACGTTTGCAGGTAACAGCGCGCCGCAAAAAGCCGAATATAGCAAATGGAGGTCACGTGTCGGCCGCGTGTTTTCGCTATTAGATAAATCGTTTCATTAGTCCGGTTGACGTTTCGCGTTTAACAATTCACGGGAGAGCGCCGCGCGAAATGGCGGGTCCGTGGTAAAATAAGCGGAGTCCGTGAAACGGGCACGCCCGGAGATTTCGATGGAACAGTTTCGGAAACTGCGATGCAAATGGAATGTAATGAGTCGGAAAACAAAGTTTGAGCGGTTGTCGCTCTGGGGAATCGACGCCGGAGATAGATACCGAGTTTCCTGGCCGCGACGACGCACGACACGGCCGGCATTTCGGATCGTAAAAATAGATAGCGGCAGTTTTTCAGATTGAGAAAGATGATATTGACGACTCCTGAGAGCCGGGGAGCGCGCGAGCCGGGAATCCTAGGACGTGCGAATCTATGGCGGCTCCTACAGAGGATCGATATCGTCGATTTCTCGGTTACGGGAGAGGAAACTGGAGCCTGCTCTAGGCTTAGCTGCTGCGGACCGTCGTGTCGTGATCTATGACGCCAGAAATCGCCTAATAGCCGCATTCGTCATCTTCTGGCTTCGCCTTTAGTCTGCGACAGTTATTGAGAGTCATTACAGGAGACTGCCTGATGCGATCCTCCGTCGTGTGGAATTCGTTTGCGCGTGAAAGGTCGCTCTTCCGCAATCGAGTATTGTAAATTGTTAGATTCTTTGAGAAATTATGGAGGAGAGCCAGAGGAACGTACAAGACGGCGAAGAGCAAAGAACAAGAGCAGAACGAGATTTACATATGACAAGCATACGCGTGTAAATGGTGCCACAGGGATGGAAGACGACGGAGGGAAGGGAACAGGTGTCGAAGATCAAAGAGACCGTGCAATGAAGAAGAAATAAGAAGTTTTCTTTTTGTTTTTTTTTTGGTTCGAGTTTCTTCTTCAATCGGATTATAAGATTACCAGACTTTATATTAATGTGTAACGTAAGCTTTCTTTTCACTAGATTGTTGGAGTAGATTACACAAGATTATTTAGACTATTAGATCTTGCTGTGTATAATAAAATAGGTTAAAAAGATGTGTGTAATCGTGGTTCACCGTACAGTGGAAAGATAAACGTGTAAACTGGAAGTCGTCCTAAGCCTAACAGGCAAGGATTAGATAAATGATAATAATATTAACTCTCAATTCTGCGGGAGACAGTGTGAAATTGCCAGAGCTGAGGCAGTTTTTGCGGCTAAAGTTCAGGACCTACGGACTTACTTGCTTTAGCAATCTCGGGAAAAACTCACGCTATCGTCAACGAAGTTTCAAAACGAAGTCTCGCGACCAGAAACTGACTACCAGGCACAATGCTAACTGTTGCAATTTATTCCTCGTAAAAAAATGTTTATTAACTCGGCGGGACGCGCTGCTGAGTAAAATTGACCGCAGAAGTGACCGAGTAAAATTAAGAAGACTTTATTCATTATTAAAGTTATTATTAACTAATCGATATAATTGATACGATTTATTAAGAAAACTCAGTTTCTGTTACGATTTCATTTTGATTTTCTTGAAGATTTTACGGCATATTTTAAAATTCGTTTGCATTTTAAAACACTGCACCTTCATACAAAAATAATACAGTTAAACAAAACTGTTCGAAAGCCGTGGTTTTTAATATTTCGAATGCGGACATTTTTGACTCGGTGATGAAAATCTGTGTTACAATGTGGGATGTGCCTCCCGGCGAGAGAGAGTTACAACCGACAGATTGTCATACAGTGGGTGCTCAATGAAATTGTTCGATGGCAAAAAATAATCGCAGTAACAAATATTAATGACGCGTATAAACCTTATGAAAACGAAATCGGACGCGGACACTGCGGCTCGGACGAAAAACTGAACCGAAAAATCGGCAACTCCACACGGCTCACGACCCGATCATACAGCATCCTTGCTCACCAACACTAACATCTTCCGTTCCAAGCAATCTCGCCGTTGTCTTCGCTTTTTTCAGGACTCGGGCGTAACTCTAGAAGCGGCATCGATCCGAGGATCCGCCCCGTGCACCCTATTCGGTGGAAACGGCGACGCCGCTCCCGATAATTTCGAGCCGGAGTAGATTGCTCGATCCCGATCTCAGACAAGAACGTGTTGTAACTTGTTCTCGTAGTCGCGTTTCCAGTCACGTATCCTCGTCCCATCGAAATCAGCATCGCCCGGATCGGCGAGCTATGTAAAGCTCCGCGCGCGTGTGACGCCACGCCACGCCGCGGCCTGACAGCACGTGAAGCACAACTTCTTCGGGATTCAATGAAAGAGTAAACCGTGGAATACCGATAAACCCCTGTCGGGCCGTAGCAGTCGGCCGTGTGTAGCCGTTTCTTGGCACGGAAGATCGAACGGAGAACGCCGCGTGATTTGAGGCCGCGCGCTTGCCAAAGGGACCTGATGATCTCCATCTCTTCCAGCAATAAAGATGACAATGCATCCGAAATTCGGGGCCGGTTTACTAGCGACGCGAATTGGACGCGTTCCACCCGGTCGGAAGATTAAATTCTTCCGAGTAGACGGCCGCCATTTCAAGTTTCCCCGACGTGCTTCACGGAAATTATCGCCCTCAGCCTCCGCGATTCGACTGCAACTCCGACCGTCGACGGTCTACCTGCTGATAGGCAACTCGCTGTACTTCGAAAAGCGAGACAAGCTTTCGCATGCGTGGTTCGATCGTTGATTTCATCCGCGAAGGAACAAACGGTTTTTTCTTGTTGGATCGGAGAAATTCTTTCGAGGTACAAGCTCGTAAGAAAATTATTAAGCTATAAGGTTTCTTTAACAGTCTATCTAACATGATTGGACGAACAAGTGTCCAAACGAATGCACTTCGTTACTGCAATTTATCCGATCGTCGAAGACGTTGACTTCCATATTCTATTGAATTATAAATTGATCTTCGAACTGAGGACACAGTGCGATTGTCAGAAAGGAATATATATAACTTATCCGCACGAAAAACGCAACTGTTTATCTGCGGCGTGAACGATGAGTTTTCTGGGAAGGGCCTTGATCGATCGTGTTGTAAAAATTATTCGAAACAGATCGGTGAAATCGCGCGATCATAAAGATCGTTTAGACGGCGGCCTTATCCATCGGTTGCGGAATCAGAAACAAATCTTGCCGAGCGTGTGTGTCAGATGTTTTACGTCCGATAAATAAATAAAACGATTCCGATCGAGCATCCACGAAGGGACCGCATATTATGGGTTACGATCGTGACGGTCAAAGGTGAAAATTTCAGTGCAGCGAGGGAAACGAACGCGTCTAGACGCCGCGGCTCGCCGCGCCGGTATTCAAAACGAACCGTTGGGAATAAAAATTCCCCTCTGTTTCTCAATCTTTTACTGCGACCGTGTACGTGATCCGTTTACCAGCGACGAATCGGTAAAAAGTAATAGTAGTTTTACCACTCCCGCATGCTGAACCGCTCGCGCGTTGTTCGGCCGAGATCGATAACCACCGTTCGTTCCGCCCTAGCTCCGCCGGGATCTATGGATCGAATGTCCCCCGCCCCATGGATCCTTCTTCTCCCGACGTTGCCGTGTTAATTTATTCAGGTTTCGCGGACCCGTGCCGAACGCAAGGCGAATCGCCTGCAGTCACGTCGTCTTTTCTTGGAGTCAACGCGTTTAAACATTTCATTCTGAAGCGACCGAGTTCCGCGAACGTTCTTTATTTCGCACCTGCTTTCTCGACTGGAAAGCTCTGGATCCCGGATCCAGATCGCGGAGTGTTTCGAGAGTAATCCTAAGCTTTAGACGCAAATAAACATCATCTTACGTCCCCTGACTCTGCCGAGATCTTCGAGTCATCCTTTCATCGAACCCTATCTTTCGGAAACTTTCTCGGAAACAGCAGGGAATTCGAGCGAAGCGCGTACAATCTTACATCTTTACAATATGCTTGTCCTTTTTACAATAAGATCGTCTTTTTCCACCGGCGACACGGTCTCGTTTAAAGCGAACGTGATAAAGTTGTTAACCTTCACCTGGGTCAGTTTACATTTCTGTATGTGTTTTCCTTTTTTCTAGCTCATACTATATATACTTTTTCTATGCGTACTTTCGTACGTTTATGATATTGTATCCGTGACAAAGCTCGGGTCATTGTTATTCATTAATAACTCGCAAACCAAAAGCCGCAGATTGCATTATCGCCAAGGAAAAAGTTACTTCGAATGACCTCAAGAATTCCTTATTTCCCAAAAGTACCATAATTTTGAGACATCTTGAATACGAAGGGCAATGCCCGTTAAGTGCTAAAGAAATAAATGAAATGGAAAAAATCTTTCGCTTTGGAGAAACTAAGGAAATTTATGAACGACGATTCCATCCGGTTTGATTAGACGAACGCGGCTTCTAGGGAACACCGATGGATCAACACTTCTGGGAGATATGTCATAAGTTCCGAGTATCGACCACGAAATTTTCTGGTTGCAGCTCGCACCGCATAAGAATCTGGGGGATGATGGATCAGGCTTGTGTCTCTGTTGTCTGGATGATATCTCAGGTCTCACTTTCCGAGATATCCGGCTCAATTTCGACAGAAACATTCATCATCGTTACAGGCCGATGCACCCGAGCCCGCGCATCTTCGATAATATTAATACTCGAATCATGCTATCGGTCCCCGTTGGTCGAGACTTTAATTCACGATAACAGCAAGGTTCCTCGGTTTAATTGGACGAGATAAGATGCCGCGTGCATTCGATATATCAAGCCCGCGCAGATTTCAAGAACGAATGGACCAATTCCCAGGCAGCTCGTAGGTCGTCGTATCTACAGGTTCATCCTTGTTCCGTGCTTCATGCTCGTCTTGGGACACATTGCTGCGTGCTGGTGTTAAGCGCACAAGTTAATTATGCCGATGCAGCCGATAGCACTGTTATCCGGCTGCCGCATAATCCGCGATAATTCTCCCATGGTTTGATAGCGATCGGCTTGCTGCTCGTAAAAATCGTTCGTAAAACATTCACGGAAATCGGGGCATTTTACCCAGGAACGTTGCGAAGTCGAGATCTCGATAAATAATTTCGAGCTAGGCACGCGCGATTCATCGACTAAACGCGATTGAAACAGCAATAATTATCTTTCCAAGGTTCAAAGAGGCCATTAGTAACAATCTGTTTTCTAAAATAGAAAACTCCAATATCTGTGGAATTTATTCCACCGAAAAGTCAGAGAATTTCCTAATGGAAAAATGCAAAATCGAGATTTCGATAAAGAATTTCGAGCTGGGCACACGATTCATCGACTAAACGCGATTGAAACAGCAATAATTATCTTTCCAAGGTTCAAAGAGGCCATTAGTAACAATCTGTTTTCTAAAATAGAAAACCCCAATATCTGTGGAATTTATTCCACTGAAAAGTCAGAGAATCTCCTGATGGAGAAGTGCAAAATCGAGATTTCGATAAAGAATTTCGAGCCGGGCACACGATTCTCTAACAAAACGCGACTGAAACAACAATCATTTCTTTCCAATGGTTCACAGAGTCCATTAGCAGCTTCTGATCGCTAAAATCGGAAATTCCGGGATCAGTAGAATTTATACGCTTGCTCCGAGCACAACAGGGCAGCAAACTTTCCAGATCTAGGATTACCAAACTTCGCCGAATCTTTCGTGCCGAACGTCCGAAGCACTAGGAAATATTTTGAACTAGCGGGAACATCCTCTCGAGCGAAGTTCTCCGGAGCTTAGCAGGTCCTAATTGGTCAAGCGAGTGGTTCCAAAAGATGGCCAGTTTGAGCTGCGATCGTGCCCGGCCAAGAAGCTGGTGGCTGGTTAAGAGGCCAACAGCTGCCGGAGCACGAGAAGCATTCGAGCTTCCAAAGGGCGCGCAAAATACGGCAGAAACGGCACAATGAGCGTGATAATCGGCCGAGTAAGGCATGCAGGCCATTCAACGGCCAGAACTAATAACACAACTCGACGAGTTCGGTCGCAAGGGAGAGAACGCGCGCGCGCGCGAGAGAGAGAGAGAGAGAGAGAGAGAGAGAAAGAGAGAGAGAGAGACTCTCTCCGGCTCTCCGGGGAATTACCTCGCGCAAGCGGTTCGAGACCCTTATAATTCACGTAGTCAGGAATCGGGTCCACTCTAAGCAAATAATATCTTTCCTCGGCGCAGTGAACCGGCGACGCGATCCACGGAACTGTCCCGAGGGGAATCGCGGATCGAGAGAATCGAATTCCAAAGCACTTTCATGCTAGGAATTAGAAAAGGTGACGGGAACTTTTCTGCTTTCATCAAACATTCAACTGCGAATTTGTTCGGGCTGCGAGGCATTTTCCTCTTCGTGAAACCAGCCGTGACACCTCGCGATCTCTTGAGATCCGTTCATGAAACAGGCACTGAGACCACGGTCTCTTGGGACTATCATCATATTTCGTCACATCTTTTACAATCTACTCCTTCGATTCGCTTCCAAGCTGGACACAATTTTCGCTACAAAACGAATCCACACCTGGTCCAACTCGATACAGTCACCTCTAGACCTAATTCATGCATGGTCCAAATGGAATCAATCACCTGCAGGCCTAACTCAGACTCGGGTTCGCCTAATCACTCTTTAGCCTAATCCAGAGCCGACTCGACTGATCCAGTCGATCCCTGGATTGGCTCAAGTTAGATTCAGTCTAACCAATGTCTTGTAAATTTGATTAGTCCAATCTTCCTACTGTCTTTTCAAACCTACTTCAGACTTGGTCCTATCTTTCCATTTTCTTCTGGACCTATTTCAGACTTGATTCAACCTTCTCAGTGTCTTTTGGACCTATTCCAGACTTAATCTAACCTTCTCACTGTCTTCAGGACCTATTTCAGACTTGATCCAACCTTCTCACTGTCTTCAGGACCTATTTCAGACTTGATCCAACCTTCTCACTGTCTTTTGGACCTATTTCAGACGTGATCCAACCTTCTCACTGTCTTTTGGAACTATTCCAAACTTCGTCTAACCTGCTCCTATCTTTTGAACGTGTTTCAGGCTTGGTCCAACCATCCGAAAGTCTTCTAAGCCTAACCGAGGTTGGCGCAATCTTCTCAGTGTCTCCTAAACGTAACTCCTCTGTCTTTCAAACCTGGCTCAGAGCTCGTCTAAACTTCTTGCTATCTTTTGGACCTATCACAGGTTTTTCGTCTTCTAATCCTAGCTCAGAGCTCCCTCGACAGACCTAATCGCTTCTGGAACAATCAAACAATTTCTAGAGTAGAGGACTAAAGAAAATATCGTTGGTAGTGACGCGACATAACAAATTATTCTTTCAATATCTCAAGAATAATATCAGGTCATTGAGCATAAAATACTTACTCTATAATTTTTCTATAAAATCTATGCATTTCATACTTAACGACCTAATGCATTTATTTATATATGATTACACTTTGGACGACCTTAACTTCTTGCACCGATATTCGAGATAAGGCTGATAAATTAGCCGATAAGGCTAATTTATCTTTCGCAATGCATTTATATAATACAATCAATTTCAGAACACAGTCGATTTCTTTTTATTTCGGATAAATCATGAATACAATTAATCCGTCCTTCAACGTAATTTTCGGGTTGCATCCGCCTAACTTCCTCCGGGTCGAATTACCTTCTCCTTTTATCCCTAATAAACATTTATTGACGGGGTATCTTCGGCTCGACGAGACAAATTAACAGTCCTTCAACGAACGACGTGCAATCAGACGGATGCAGCCCGAAAATTCCGCTGAAGGACGGAACACAATAAGTATGAAATGATAGCTCAACCTGCGAACGACTCTGTAACGCTTACTCCAAAGGGTTTCTTCCCGTTTACTGTATAAAGAAATAATTAATAAGGTTGTCGAGGATAGAGATTCTGAAGATTTTACTTCTTCCAACGGGATTACAGAATATCGACGTTGGCTGCATTAGCAGCGAGCAGTTCCGGCGGTCTAAACGATTCAGCCCCATCAAATATTTGGCCCAGGAATTTCGATGTCCGCCAATCGATCGGCCATTGTTGTCGGTAGCTTTTCGTCAATTTGAATAACAATAATCGGGCGCACGTGGGCGCCGGGACTTGGTAGCCGCGCAATTCCCCGATCGTGCGGCCGTCCATCGACACCCGAGAAAATCGGACAAATAGTCCCGTTTATCGCGTTTGTCGCGAATATGCACGGTCGATTAGGTTCCCGGTCAAATATTTTCGCGTTGCCGGTACCGCGCCTTCGACCGGCCCCTTGCATGGATATATTAACGGCGAATTTATTCTCTCAAAGCAATCGGCAGAGATTCTAGCGGATTCAAAGCGCGCCGTGTTTTCCCATGAATTATTAATTATCCGCGCCGACACGGCGGTGCACGGTAATTCATTCGTGGAAAATTTGCAGCCGGATTTTCCGAAGACAAAACCGTTGCCGTTGGAACGGCGCCACGGTACACGTAATTAGAGAATAAAAGTTCTGTGCCCTCGGATTAAAACGTATATACGAAGGAAAAAGGTTTATGATCTAGATCGATGATTAATATGTTTTTTTTTTTTATTATTATTTCTACCCATCAACAATCATAGAAAAGTGTCACATTTTCTATGTGTCAGAATGTAGCAAATATTTTTCAATCTATGCGCATCCGACGAGTGTAAGTAGCACATCCTCGCAAAAATCGGAAGAAATGCTTGCTTTTCGTATAAATTAACACGTTGGCTGCCGTGGGGGCCACCGGTGACCGGCGACGCGACGAATAGCTAAAATACATAATTAGGGTAAACATCGATACGCATAAATTTTTAGATAATATAATATTATAATAATTGTAATTTATTACAATGCGCCACGAAAAATGCATAAAACAAGTTTATACAACTAAACTTATCTGCTGTAAATAATATTTCAACATAATATGCATCGCATAATGAAAAATTCATGTTGGCGCCTTGGGCAAGTCGCGTAAAATTCGCGCGGCAGCCAACGTGTTAATGATTAATGCGATTTACAAAACGTATATTATACAGTGTGAGGGTTTCATTTAGCATCAACAGCGATCGAAAGAAACTAAAATCATTTAGTATCAGCTGAAATGATGCGAGACATTCCGTGCTATAATTAAAAGCGCGGGGTGTGTCGCCCTTTGCCCAAATCCTCAAGGACAGCTGTTGACCCTTCAGCAGAGGGGACCGGTAAGACTGGTTTGCCTCTTATTTATTAGCTCGTGGGTGTAGTCACACAGAAACCAGTTTCCACTGCACGAGTTGACCCTTCGGTGCGGCCACCCACAATGTCACAGGAGTGTAACCACGGGTTCAAGCTGAACCCCGAGGCCGTTTGTTCACGACGATTTTAAGTTCCGACCGAAATGATCGTTTCCGTAACGCGGAACATTTGAAGGTTCAGCAGAAACTGCTATTCGTGGCTGAACACGCTCGGCGCGTATCGCAGACGGTTCACATGAATATTTGAAACGGTGGCCCACGGTTCTAATGCAGGCCGATAAGACTCGGCGGTTCGGGATTGTCGTCGTTCGATCGAGATTTATGCTCCAGCAAACAGTGTATGCACAAAGCGCAATAGAAAGTGCCATCAAATCATATGCACGGGAGCCACAATTGCAATCGATCAGGTGAGCGTCAGGTATCACACCTCCGCGAGGGAATAATTTATTGCGATCCGGCGAGGCTCGCCAACAATATAAGCAATTTCGTGTGTACAATACGCTCCGGGTCCGCCAATAAATATGAACAGAGTAGTAATAAATTACGCGGCACGATTAGAGCGAATCGCCGATAAATTAACGTGAACATACGCGCATGGTCCGGTGTATCTGAGTGTGGTCCCCCTACCGCTCCCCCCAAACCCTACGATCTGCTTGATCATGCCAGAAATTCGGATACTCTTTCCCTTATCGTTACAATTTACTCGTCGCATAATTTCTCTTTTAATTCAAGCACAAATTCTGATCAAATTATTCGTAATTTTCGTAGCGAAGCTATTGTCCTCCATGACTTTCAATTTATTCCGCCAAGGTATATCGTGTTACGACAATTATAATGTTGTGTTGTCGCATTCGTGAGATATTGTTGTCCGCGGTTGAAGAAATATATTCTTGTCAGGGTGAAAATATAGAATTTTATACGATATAATTTTATAAAATATAATTTTATTAATAAAACTGGCATGATTTTGTGGGACACGCGTTAGATGCACCGAGACTGCATTATCAACAGGCTGCACCCTGATATGCAACTCAACTTCTAGAGGGCAGCAACTATTAGACATGCAATAATCGTTAGAGCAAATTAAACATTTAGAAAGCCTGAATTAGAGACTGGAGAAAAGCATTTCCGTGACCTACATGTAGTAATGCATGCTTTTTTTTATTATTTCTAAATTGATTTCAATCGCATTCTTGTACAATGTTGTGTTGGAAAAGTAATAGGACTGGTAACGAACTAGCAACGCTGAAGTGGAAATAGTGAAAAATGAAGTTCGGAAAATAAAAAAATATTTCCTTCGAGCCGGATTTGAACCAGCGACCTATGGATGTCTCCCAAGTAACCAACCAACTACAGTCCACCGCTCTACCAACTGAGCTATCGAAGGCGACACGGAATTCCGTCGTTAGAACGTAAACAATCTATATGTTCGCTTCCGTAAACCTATCAAGGCCATCTATCCACAGTAATAAACGCTAACAAAAAATGGAGAAGAAAAGCCATATATATGTACATATATATTCGCTATTTATTCCTTGTTTGAGATCTTTTGTCATTTACGAAGCAGTCATAAATTACTGAATGAACATTTGCATAGGCTGCTCTCGATGACGACAACAAACAATGAAAATCTTTTGTTGACCGAAAACAAAATCACTGAATATGTAGGGCCTAATTTAATCTCGGCATCGATAGAATCGTTAACTGGAAACAAGAGACAGGCGAACGTGTAACCTTGAAAACTATCCAGAAATTTCCATGATATATCGGTAAGGTTAGGTTGTGATTGACGCGAAAGCTGATGACAGTTGAACGCGGCATGGACGGATCGTGACATTCGGAATCACGAGACAACTTTCGGTTTACGACGGACAGATAGACAGCGTCATTGCATGGGAACATCGCGGTGATTCCGAGAATTCGATGACATACAGATAGGTAACCTAAAAATCACTCACCGAAAGCAGACGTTGCTGTCTCGTCGAAACACTCGTTCACGGTGGCATTCACTGTATCGTCACTCGTTTTACAATTTCTCTGTCGCACGTGTGTATAATAACGTGTACCAAAAATACGTACGGTTTTATGCGTACATAGTCAATGACAATCTACAACCTCACCATGGTGTAAGAAAAACTTCTTAGCTTGACATAAGCAGTTGCAATAGGTGGCGCGTCGATCTTTTTTCGGTTCGTATCTCCGCAAAATTGGGACAACTAACGACATCTTACGGCAATGTGTTTAACTGCTCTAAATATCCACACCAAATAGTTATCAAAATCTTTTACAATTGTAAGAACGTTCAATTAAATATGTAACGTGATAAAAATAATATTGTGAAGTATGCACTTAAAAAATTGTGTATTTGCTAAATACCGTTTTACATCATATTGTATTTCGAATGTTCCCGCGCCATGTGTAGGTTTACAATTTTGAAGTTAAGAAGTTCGAAGATTTTGATAGGAGTTTCACGTCTATCCAAGGCATATAGTTTATGTCGCCTGCGAGAATATATAGTCTGGTAATTCAAAACAGATTATTGTTACTATTAAGAACTAATCATCTAAACAAATACTAAAATATAAAAAAGCAAATATTTCGTGTTGAGAACACATGGCAAATTTTTTAATAGTAAAAGTGTATCAAACGGAGAAACTCTGTAGATCGCAAATTTTTAGTTATATGTTTAGATTACGTATTGAAATTCGACTAAAATATTATCAAAGCTGCCATAAATATTTATGGGGTGTCTAAATATTTAAAATTTGGTCACGTTCTTCTTTATCGCAATGCATGCCCAAATGAGCCAATCTCGTCGCGGAGAATTTGAATTTAAATAATATAGTCGTCACTTCAAATGACAGTTGCTATCAGTTGCTATTCGTCGAGCGGCATGTGATGAGGAACGAATGTCTTGGATTATTAATTAAGAACAAAGTAGCCAACCATTGAAAAAGCTACGCTGCTTCGTTCAAAAAGTAATTACTATAAATATGTCAGACAACATCAAAGTGGGAATTAAGTTGAAAACCTTGATCGATGAAGGAAAAGAGGAGGGTTCGTCGAAAGTATGGTTGGTTTTATTGTTTAATGATACTATGAAATTTTTGTTACAATAATTCCCATAAATTCTCTATGCAAATTCGTTTCGTTAGAATATAAGGAATGGAAAACCATCCACAGAAGTAGAGAATGTAGAATCCGAATTACAAGAGAAGTATCAAAGCAATTGTTTACTAGAAGATCGTATCACGTTGTTAAAGAGTCAAATTATTTCTGGAACTAACACAAACCGTTCGGAACCATTTAAATGTAAATCTAGAAGACGGAAAAGTTGGTGCAACAGTGGAACGTTCAAATCGCAATTGCCTACGTTTAAAAATAAATCTGGCTTACCAACGATTAAAGAAATGTCGCCCGAAAAACCATTAAAAAAAGACAACGAGCAATCGGTCGATGTCTCAGATCAGAGTAAATTGATCATGTTGCACTATCTTCTTACGACATATGCATTCATAATACGGTAATTCATTTTTTTATACTTGCAGCATTTCAGACAGCTTTTACTGATTTTGAATTAGGCTTGATACAATGTAAACTAGATTCTGAAACTAAAAAAAATGCTCATTGTATCGAGGAGGAGGGTATCGATTTTTTGCCTGTTGAAGAATTTGGGAATAATAGCGGTTACTTAATGCCGGGCAAGCAAGATTCATGTGTACAAACTATATTAAGGTATTCATTCTCCATGAAAAACAGTGCTTTTGATGGCGGTAGTAATTTAGTGTGATTTTGTTAACTGGAATAGGTATCCAGAATCTCCTAGTACACCAAAGAAAGTTCTACGTGAGTGTATTGCCGACTTGACTAAAGATCTTATTGAACTCCGTGAATTCACCACTTTAGAGAAACAGATAATGTGCGGGGAAATTCATCCTAATACGGATGTAAGTGAATTAACTTTTTATGATAAAATATTGCAATCTGTAAGTAACCATCTATTTGATTTTTAGAACGTGGAAGAACAAGTGTTGGAGCAGTCTGTCCCAATTACACACGATGAGAATGAACTTTATCTACACTCTTCAAATTTAATAGTTGAGTTAGATGAAGAGAAAGTGAAGCTAGCGGAAAAACTTGAATTGAAAATTAAGGAGCACACTGGAGAGGAGAACACGTTAGCTATTGATAATAAGAAATTGAAGGATGAATTAAACACAGTCAGGGGATCCATGATCAAGGAATTGAAGTCGTTTAAACATAAATTGAATTCGGTCGACTTGTTGAGTAAAACTGCAAACGAAATTTTCATTATCTTTCTACAGACTCTCATGGCTAAGGAAGAGGAGCTCATTAAAACTATGAGAGACTCATTCGAACAAGACAAACAAAACCTGGAAGACGAGAAAAGGCAGAGTGCTGATGCGGAGAAACGCGCGATGTTGTGGGCTAATGAATTAGAAAGGGAAACTGAAAAATTACAGATTGACTTGACAAAACGCGAATCTGCCCACATACTACAACAGAACAGAATCTACGAGCTGGAACATCTTTTAAGGGAGAACAATTCCGAGAAAGAAACGCTTAAAGAAAAGATGGAGACATTGAAAACTGATTTAAACAACTTGCAAAATGAATTCGATAGGCAATGCAAACTGGTTTGTCGACGGGAGGAAGCAATTGTAATTGCTCAGAAGAAAGAAAAGATAATACAAGAAGAGTGTAGAAAGAGAGAAACTGAATTTCAAAAGAAAGTAAACTCCCAGAAAGAGACTTATGAGAAGAGAATAGAGGATCTTGTGTACGCCATAGAAACCTACAAGACAAAAAATCAGGAGCTGAAAAGTAATATCGAAGGACTCGAAGCTAACGAAAAGCAGTTGAAGAATATTATTGAGGCGAACGCGTTGGAACTGAAGGCGAGCAATCAGACCATAAATAAATTGAACCTTAAGATGGAACAGCTCGTAGAAGTCCACAAAAACGTGAATTGTGAGGTACAGCAAAAGACGTCTCGAATCGACGAGATTTCAGCGCTTCTAAAAAAGAAATGCGACGTTGCATCCGAATACAAGACTAAGCTTGATACCATTTTACCTGATTATGAAATATTAAAGGAACAGGAGACGGAGCGTAAAGCATGCATAGAGCGATATAAAGAACAAATGGAAGTACTAAAAATGGAAAAGGACGAGCAGATTGAGATGATTAAAGATAAACTAAATTACGAGGAAATAAAAAACATTGGATTAAACAAGCAACTACACGAATTGAACAACAAAAACATAGCTCTAGTAGAGGAGATAGATATCCTCAAAAAAAAAATTGCGGGTTTACAAAGTGTAAATTCGAAGCTAGAGAAAAAGATCCGGAACAGCACTAGTAAGATCAAAGCGGAAGCAGAGATGGAAGATCTAAGGGATTTAAATAAAAGATTGCAAAACAATTTTGAGGGAGCCAGTAATCGTATAACAAAGCTACAGGAATCAAAAAATAAGATTTTAAAAGAATTAGTGGATTTGAAAGGTCAGTACGAGGTGTTATCCCAAGAGAATGCTGAGATCAAGACAACGTTTAAATCGTACAAATCCGAGCAAGAATCGTCGTCTTTTTCGCTTGATGATAATAAGTACAATGCTGTGTTGCAAGAGAAAAATAAAACTGCCTTGGAAAATAAAACTGCCTTGGAATTGGAAGACAAAAAATTGTTGTTAAATCAAAATGATAAAGACATTAAGGAATATTCTAGGCGCGCACTGGAATTGACTGTTAAAAATAGAGATCTCAATGAACTGTTGAAAAACCATGCTACAATCATAGACGAACGTGAGAAGGAGATCTCGAAGCTGAAAGATAAATTGTACCTCCATCGAATAGAGAATAAACTGATCAAGGAATTGGAAGAAAAGTTGCAAAATCTCAGGGAGGAGAACAAAAAGCTTCAGAAAAAGCTCGAGTCTTTCAAATCAAGACCACAAATTGATCTGGAACAGACAGATGACATGAAATTGCATAATGAAAATGTTTTGGACTCACTTAGAAAAAATATCACAGAGCTACAAGAAAAACTAAATGAATACGAGAATAAATTGGAAATAAAAAGTAACAGCAATGGCTCGAGAAGTGCCAGTCCAGGTTTTGAAATAAGTAGAAGACACAGTAGAAATAAAATATTCAACGAGAAAAGACCACTTGAAAATCAAACTGATGAAATAAATATTGATGAGAGTGATGAGACATGCCAAATATTACGAAAGAAAATTCAAGAGTTGGAGTTGCAGATTGTAGCCAAAAATGGGCAAATAGAAACATTGGAAATTCAAATCCAAAGCGAAAACTTCCCTTATCATCAGAAGTGCAAGAAATTTGAAGAACTTCTTCTATCATATCGTAATAAAGTGCGTACAATAAAAACATGAGAAGCAATATAAGGATTATTTGTAAACATAGTTACTTTTTGTTGACAGAACATTGATCTTATTTCTGAAGTAAGTAAACTTGAAAGGGCTTTGAATGACGTAAACGCATTGGAATGCGATACATGTAGGAAATGGAAAACAAACAGAAGAGCCCAGGGTTGCCAAACATCCCCTGACAAACCGGCACGTTTATTGACTCTACACAATGGAATAGTTAATGTAAGTAACAGTAAGAAGTATAATTTGGTCTTAGATATGTTTAATTGCATTATTGTCATAGGATCACACAAAGATAATGAAGTTGGAAAAGGAGAAGACGTATATGAAGGACGTCTGCCGGCAACAGAACCGTAGAATAAAAGAATTTGAAGATGCATTGAAAGAACGTTCTCAGGGAACATCTAATGATCAGTATACATGCTCCACAATATTTAATAAGCGATTTAATATGGAAAATAATATGAAACCGTGAGAATCATCATATTCAGATTTTCTAAACGCAATTTCTGTTAGTGCTATCGCTTAGTGACATAAGATAGATTATATATGTATTGCAGTTTTAAATCAGTGATATTTACCAAAGTATAAAGCGTACTAATTTAAGTTTAAACACAGGGGATAATTATCTACTACTGAATGAATAATTGTCATATCTACATTCTAGAAAATGCTTTGCCTTTAGGTGCATGGTATGCTTGGACTGGACGCCATGCTTCATTAGCGTTTCTGTCCTTCTTCGCTATGCTTCCAAAAGTGTTCGATGTTCTGTATTTACATGTACGACGATTAATGTTTTCTGCAGATCAGTGAAAACAATCGTTCCAGCTAATTTATTGGAGCTTCGAAATCCAGTAAACTATAGAAGAAACTTATGGAACAATTATTAGTTAAAAAGGTTGTAGTCTTCTAATGAGCTGTTTAAATAACGGCTAATATTACTGTTGAAGATTCCGAAACACAGTGGGTCTATCACTTAAGGATTAGTATCCTTCCTTTGTTTTTAAAGGTCGTGTAAATAGCAGTAATGATAAGAATATTTATATTTCAACAAGTTCTATTTTTGTACTTTCTTATTATTATTATGTAAATAACTGTACCACTAACTTTTATATTAATGACGTTAAAGATGGCAACAACACGCCACTTTATAATTAAACGTGAAATCTGTGATTCCGGACACACTGTTACAGAATAAAAAGTGCCATGAGTTAAAAGTTCTTCCGCGTTTATATTTAGGTTCTATCTATTATTTAATTATGACATGTAGTACTAAAATTAATACTAATATTCATTTTAATAAAGTACTTCATACTGTACTACTACAGCACTGTTCTTAATTTAAATAATTACAACAAAATTATTCGATTTGGAAATACACATTTGAATTCAAATATGATAAAGCAAAAGGTAAGTTTTGGACACATTGGAACAAGAATATCAAACAATTTTGCTCTAAATATCCACACCAAATAGATATCAAAATCATTTTCAATTGTAAGAACGTTCAATTAAATATGTAACATGATAAAAATAATATTGTGAAGTATGCACTTAAAAAGCTGTATATTTTCTAAATACCGTTTTACATCATATTGTATTTCGAATGTTTCCGCGCCATGTGTAGGTTTACAATTTTGAAGTTAAGAAGTTCGAAGACTTTGGTAGGAGTTTTACATCTATCCAAGGCATATAGTTTATGTCGCCTGCGCGAATATATATAGTCTGGTAATTCAAAACAGATTATTGTTACTATTAAGAACTAATCATCTAAACAAATATTAAAATATAAAAAAGCAAATATTTCTTGTTGAGACCACATGGCAAATTTTTTAATAGTAAATGTGTGTCAAACGAAGAAACTCTGTAGATCGCAAATTTTTAGTTATATGTTTAGATTACGTATTAAAATTCTACTAAAATATTATCAAAGCTGCCATAAATATTTATGGGGTGTCTAAATATTTAAAATTTGGTCACGTTCTTCCTTTATCGCAATGCATGCCCAAATGAGCTAATTTCGTCGCGGAGAATTTGAATTTAAATAATGCAGTCGTCATTTCAAATGACAGTTGCTATCAGTTGCTATTCGTCGAGCGACATGTGATGAGGAACGAATGTCTTGGATTATTAATTAAGAACAAAGTAGCCAAACATTGAAAAAGCCACGCTGCTTCGTTCAAAAAGTAATAATAAGTATTTAGAATTGTAAGACTATTTGATAAATATATTTTATATCAACTACAGTATACTTTATAATATGATATATTTTTGCAGACAATAGAAAGTCGTGAAATTGGTGATAATTCAGGAAATGTACAAATATCACAATTGAACTTGGTGGATCTTGCTGGTTTTGAAAGAGCACATGAGATTGATGTCCATAATTGTTCAGCTGAATATTTTACAAAAGGACATCAGTTTTCCTAAAAGTAAATTAATAGAGATTTTGCAGCCATCAATAAGTGGGAATTCTTTGACAGCTATAATATTCACAGTGATACCCGTTTCTTCAGAGGAAACCTATTTCACTCTGTCGTTAGTATACTATTATTATAGTATGTCCTGATATAACTGTATAAATTTTATTTTCAATAATTTAAAAAATTTTTGTTAGGTTTGCTTGTCAGGCTAATACACTTAAGACTAAGCCAAAGAGAATTGAAATTACATCTGATACGTCATTATTAGTGCGTTACGCGAAACAGTTAACTAAACTTCAAACAGAGCTGTAGGTTCGTTCTATATTTTATTGTTTAATGATACTATGAAATTTTTGTTACAATAATTCCCATAAATTCTCTATGCAAATTCATTTCGTTAGAATATAAGGAATGGAAAACCATCCACAGAAGTAGCGAATGTAGAATCCAAATTACGAGAGAAATATCAAAGCAATTGTTTACTAGAAGATCGTATCACGTTGTTAAAGAATCAAATTATTTCTGGAATTAACACAAACCGTTCGGAACCATTTAAATGTAAATCTAGAAGACGGAAAATTTGGTGCAACAGTGGAACGTTCAAATCGCAATTACCTATGTTTAAAAATAAATCTGGCTTACCAACAATTAAAGAAATGTCGCTCGAAAAACCATTCAAAAAAGACAACGAGCAATCAGTCGATGTCTCAGATCAGAGTAAATTGATCATGTTGCACTATCTTCTTACGACATATGCATTCATAATATGGTAATTCATTTTTTTATACTTGCAGCATTTCAGACAGATTTTAATAATTTTGAATTAGACTTGATACAATGTAAATTAGATTCTGAAACTAAAAAAAATGCTCATCGTATCGAGGAGGAGTGTATCGATTTTTTGCCTGTTGAAGAATCTGGGAATAATAGCGGTTACTTAACGCCGGGCAAGCAAGATTCATGTGTACAAACTATATTAAGGTATTCATTCTCCATGAAAAACAGTGCTTTTGATGGCGGTAGTAATTTAGTGTGATTTTGTTAACTGGAATAGGTATCCAAAATCTCCTAGTACATCAAAGAAAGTTCTACGTGAGTGTATTGCCGACTTGACTAAAGATCTTATTGAACTCCGTGAATTCACCACTTTAGAGAAACAGATAATGTGTGGGGAAATTCATCCTAATACGGATGTAAGTGAATTAACTTTTTATGATAAAATATTGCAATCTGTAAGTAACCACCTATTTGATTTTTAGAACGTGGAAGAACAAGTGTTGGAGCAGTCTGTCCCAATTACACACGATGAGAATGAACTTTATCTACACTCTTCAAATTTAATAGTTGAGTTAGATGAAGAGAAAGTGAAGCTAGCGGAAGAACTTGAATTGAAAATTAAGGAGCTAGATGAAATAAAAAATGATATTCTAGGTCTTAAGTTAGATATAGAAAAATTGGAAGAGACTATCGTCTTACTGACAAACGAAAATATGGAAATGTCAACCAAACTGAACAGCGAGAAGGAACGCTCGAATGAAGCTGAGCTTCATTATGAAAAAACAATTGATAACCTTCATGCGCGCATTTCCCGAATGGAAGAAAAGATTAATTTGGAGAGTAATTTAACGGTTCTAAACGAGCAACTGCAATCTCTTCGTTTGCAAACGTCGAGTGATGAACAGCTGCTTGTAAAATATGAGAATAAAATTGATACTTTAAAGATGGAGAATATCAAACTGAGTGTCACTATCACAGAAAAGAATAAGGAACTTGAAGAGATCAAAAAAAGCAAGTCACTTTTGTATGACTATGAATGTATCTACAAAGCCAAAATCGCGGTTCTTACAGAGAAAAATGCAAGCTTAATGATTGAGAACAACGAGCTTTCAAATGACTTGATGGACAGGATCCAAGAAAATGAGATGCTGCAAAAGGAGTGCAATATCTTAAAGAACAAAGTAACATTAGCGGGTCAAGTGAATGCTAATGAAAACAACATAGAATATTTGCAATCGGAGAACAATGGTCTGAGAGCTGAGGTGATGGAGTTGAAGATGAAGGTCACAATGTTGTCGGAGGAAAATGTAAAAACTTCGAATAATTTGTTTGAGGCCATGGAAGATCTCGACAATTCACGTTGTGAGAAACTAACTAACACCTCAATACATTCATCTCGCATGTTCAATAATCCTAACGAAGCAAATCAATTAACGGAAGAAGTACCATCAGAAGAAAGTCGTGAAGTGTTACTTGACAAAGTTGAAATGTTACAGGATAAGGTCGATCAATTAACTTGCTTGAATAAAAAGCTAAGCGACTTGAAGTTGACTTCCTGCAGTCAATGCACACATGTTAAAAATTTAAAAGATAGTCGCAGAGCCCTGAAGATCGAGACCAAAATTTTGAACCGTAAATTGGAAGATCTGCAAAAGAAATTCGATGAGAAATGCATAGACATCGAGGCGTTAAAGTTGAAAGCTAATCAAGACCTGAATTTGAGCTTCTCCGACTCGTCTTCAAATGTCAGTTTCGCAGACGGATTGAATGTCACCTTTGTCGAGGAAAAAGTTCACCATCTAAACAACGAGTTACAAACGTTAAAGGACGACAACGACAAACTATCAGTATTGTATCAGGAAAAATGCGATGAACTTGAGAAGTTGCACGATGAAGCAGGTGATGTAGATTCTAAATCAAAGAAAAATATTATTAAACACGAGACTAGGATTCAAAAAATTAAATCCAGTATCGATCAGGTGAGGGATGATATCGACGAGTTGAAGAAAAATAGCATGAACTTTGCTTCCATGTTAAGTAAATTCAGAACAGAAAAAGCACGTCTATTGGACGAGATAAATACATTACGATGTATTAACGAAGAACTGCAACAAAAAGTGTCTGACAGTGAAATATCGGCGGTCACTGCCACTGAGAAGGCACATATTCTTGAAACTGAATTATTAAGCATGAGCAAGGAGATTGAACAGTATTCTGAGAAAGAGAAGGAGATCAAGAACGAAAAGTTGAAGTTGGAAGTCGAGCTAGAAAACAAAGATATTACAATTAATACGTTGCACAAAACCATAGACGATTTAAACGGGTGCATCTCGTCTCTGAAAAACGAGGTGGACTCAATGGTGAGTCAGAGAAACGAGGTAAATGATTGCACAGAGGTCATTGAAAAAAAATACAAAGAGGAACTGGAATTACTGCAGATGGAATATCAAAAATTAAATGCAGAAAGGAAACAATGTACGGACACGGAGAAACGAGCTACATTGTGGGTCAAAGAATTAGAAAAAGATGTAGAGAAACTGCAGACGGATCTAGGAAAACAGGAAAGTCTGTACAAAGAAGTGCAAGAAAAGGTTTCCCAGTTGGAAAGCCTTTTGAAGGAAAGCGAATCTGAGAAGGAAACATTAAAGCAGAATTTGCAGTCACTCGAACTTCAGTTGACCGATTCTAAAGATAATTTAGCGATTAAGTATAAAATAGAGTTCAAATCCATAGAAGAGAAGTTTCAACAGTACACAAAAGAATCAGAGATCAAATTACAGAAAATTAATGAAACGGTAAATAATTATGTTGACGAGAACGATAATCTAATGCAAGAGCTTGCAAAGCTTCGGGCCATCGAATTAAAACTCCAGGAAATGAAGGAAAACAATGGAGAGGAGAACACGTTAGCTATTGATAATAAGAAATTGAAGGATGAATTAAACACAGTCAGGGGATCCATGATCAAGGAATTGAAGTCGTTTAAACATAAATTGAATTCGGTCGACTTGTTGAGTAAAACTGCAAACGAAATTTTCATTATCTTTCTACAGACTCTCATGGCTAAGGAAGAGGAGCTCATTAAAACTATGAGAGACTCATTCGAACAAGACAAACAAAACCTGGAAGACGAGAAAAGGCAGAGTGCTGATGCGGAGAAACGCGCGATGTTGTGGGCTAATGAATTAGAAAGGGAAACTGAAAAATTACAGATTGACTTGACAAAACGCGAATCTGCCCACATACTACAACAGAACAGAATCTACGAGCTGGAACATCTTTTAAGGGAGAACAATTCCGAGAAAGAAACGCTTAAAGAAAAGATGGAGACATTGAAAACTGATTTAAACAACTTGCAAAATGAATTCGATAGGCAATGCAAACTGGTTTGTCGACGGGAGGAAGCAATTGTAATTGCTCAGAAGAAAGAAAAGATAATACAAGAAGAGTGTAGAAAGAGAGAAACTGAATTTCAAAAGAAAGTAAACTCCCAGAAAGAGACTTATGAGAAGAGAATAGAGGATCTTGTGTACGCCATAGAAACCTACAAGACAAAAAATCAGGAGCTGAAAAGTAATATCGAAGGACTCGAAGCTAACGAAAAGCAGTTGAAGAATATTATTGAGGCGAACGCGTTGGAACTGAAGGCGAGCAATCAGACCATAAATAAATTGAACCTTAAGATGGAACAGCTCGTAGAAGTCCACAAAAACGTGAATTGTGAGGTACAGCAAAAGACGTCTCGAATCGACGAGATTTCAGCGCTTCTAAAAAAGAAATGCGACGTTGCATCCGAATACAAGGCTAAGCTTGATACCATTTTACCGGATTATGAAATATTAAAGGAACAGGTGAAGGAGTGTAAAGCATGCATAGAGCGATATAAAGAACAAATGGAAGTACTAAAAATGGAAAAGGACGAGCAGATTGAGATGATTAAAGATAAACTAAAGTCCGAGGAAATAAAAAACATTGGATTAAACAAGCAACTACACGAATTTAACAACAAAAACATAGCTCTAGTGGAGGAGATGGATATCCTCGAAAAAAAAATTGCGGGTTTACAAAGTGTAAATTCGAAGCTAGAGAAAAAGATCCGGAACAGCACTAGTAAGATCAAAGCGGAAGCAGAGATGGAAGATCTAAGGGATTTAAATAAAAGATTGCAAAACAATTTGGAGGGAGCCTGCAATCGTATAACAAAGCTGCAGGATTCAAGAAATAAGATTTTAAAAGAATTAGTGGATTTGAAAGGTCAGTACGAGCTGTTATCCCAAGAGAATGCTGAGATCAAGACAACGTTTAAATCGTACAAATCCGAGCAAGAATCTTCGTCTTTTTCGCTTGATGATAGTAAGTACAATGCTGTGATGCAAGAGAAAAATAAAACTGCCTTGGAATTGGAAGACAAAAAATTGTTGTTAAATCAAAAGGATAAAGAAATTAAGGAATGTTCAAGGCGCGCACAGGAATTGACTGTTAAAAATAGAGATCTCAATGAACTGTTGAAAAACCATGCTACAATCATAGACGAACGTGAGAAGGAGATCTCGAAGCTGAAAGATAAATTGTACCTCCATCGAGTAGAGAATAAACTGATCAAGGAATTGGAAGAAAAGTTACAAAATCTCAGGGAGGAGAACAAAAAGCTTCAGGAAAAGCTCGAGTCTTTCAAATCAAGACCACAAATTGATCTGGAACAGACAGATGACATGAAATTGCATAATGAAAATGTTTTGGACTCACTTAGAAAAAATATCACAGAGCTACAAGAAAAACTAAACGAATACGAGAATAAATTGGAAATAAAAAGTAACAGCAATGGCACGAGAAGTGTCAGTCCAGGTGTTGAAATAAGTAGAAGAAGACATAGTAGAAATAAAATATTCAACGAGAAAAGATTACTTGGAAATCAAACTGATGAAATAAATATTGATGAGAGTGATGAGACATGCCAAATATTACGAAAGAAAATTCAAGAGTTGGAGTTGCAGATTGTAGCCAAAAATGGGCAAATAGAAACATTGGAAATTCAAATTCAAAGCGAAAACTTCCCTTATCATCAGAAGTGCAAGAAATTTGAAGAACTTCTTCTATCATATCGTAATAAAGTGCGTACAATAAAAACATGAGAAGCAATATAAGGATTATTTGTAAACATAGTTACTTTTTGTTGACAGAACATTGATCTTATTTCTGAAGTAAGTAAACTTGAAAGGGCTTTGAATGACGTAAACGCATTGGAATGTGATACATGTAGGAAATGGAAAACAAACAGAAGAGCCCAGGGTTGCCAAACATCCCCTGACAAACCGGCACGTTTATTGACTCTACACAATGGAATAGTTGATGTAAGTAACGGTAAGAAGTATAATTTAGTGTTAGATATGTTTAATTGCATTATTGTCATAGGATCACACAAAGATAATGAAGTTGGAAAAGGAGAAGACGTATATGATGGACCTCTGCCGGCAACAGAACCGTAGAATAAAAGAACTTGAAGATGCATTGAAAGAACGTTCTTAGGGAGCATCTAATGATCAGTATACATGCTCCACAATATTTAATAAGCGATTTAATATGGAAAATAATATGAAATCGTGAGAATCATCATATTCAGATTTTCTAAACGCAATTTCTGTTAGTGCTATCGCTAACCGTAGCTAAGCGTACTAATTTAAGTTTAAACACAGGGGTTTATTATCTACTACTGAATGAATAATTGTCATATCTACATTCTAGAAAATGCTTTGCCTTTAGGAGCATGGTATGCTTGGACTGGACGCCATGCTTCATTAGCGTTTCTGTCCTTCTTCGCTATGCTTCCAAAAGTGTTCGATGTTCTGTATTTACATGTACGACGATTAATGTTTTCTGCAGATCAGTGAAAACAATCGTTCCAGCTAATTTATTGGAGCTTCGAAATCCAGTAAACTATAGAAGAAACTTATGGAACAATTATTAGTTAAAACGGTTCTAGTCTTCCAATGAGCTGTTTAAATAACGGGTAATATTACTGTTGAATATTCCGAAACACAACGGGTCTATCACTTAAGTATTAGTATCCTTCCATTGTTTTTAAAGATCGTGTAAATAGCAGTAACGATAAGAATATTTATATTTCAACAAGTTCTATTTTTGTACTTTTTTGTTATTATTATGTAAATAACTGTACCACTAACTTTTATATTAATGACGTTAAAGATGGCAGCAACACGCCACTTTATAATTAAACGTGAAATCTGTGATTCCGGACACATTGATACAGAATAAAAAGTGCCATGAGTTAAAAGTTCTTCCGCGTTTATATTTAGGTTCTATCTATTATTTAATTATGACATGTAGTACTAAAATTAATACTAATATTCATTTTAATAAAGTACTTCATACTGTACTACTACAGCACTGTTCTTAATTTAAATAATTACAACGAAATTGTTCGATTTGGAAATACACATTTGAATTCAAATATGATAAAGCAAAAGGTAAGTTTTGGACACATTGGAACAAGAATATCAAACAATTTTTCTGACGTTTGCATTCAAGAATGAAAAACCATCAGTTGATTAAGTGCCATCATCAATGCCTCTAAGAAAACCTGCACTTTTAGCTACTGGAATGCAAATACCTTCCCCACCTCCACATCTAGCATAACAAATAAATGTGTAAATGGGAAACATCTACTTTTAAGGTAATATTTTATTCTGTCTTGCCTATAGGAAATGAAAATGGATTAATGTTCAATTATACCCAATATCCTACCAACAAGAAAAAGTAAGCAAGTCTTTTTATTTCAGAATGGAGCACATATGGTAAAGAAAAATAAATTTTACGCATGTTCTTTTTTTTGGTTGTTTAAATTTTATTAAGAATATAAACACAAATGAATGCGTAGCAAGGTGTTCTGCCAGTATGTTGGTCCCTAAAACATAAAATAGAAACGCATTTATTATATATCTTAGCAAAAATTAAAAGCATTACTGAAAAAAATTAAATTACATCAGGATAAGTTTGAACAATCTACAGGATATAAAGTGTTGTACGCACTTTTCGGTCCGCCCGTCCATAGTATCATCATTTTTAATGTGTAATTAAGAGATTCTATATTAAAGTCTATACTGAAATAAGTACTTGCATATTTAAGCAGAGAGGACACAAGCTCCTCCAACAGCCTTGATTTTGTCTTCTGCCAATTTACTGAAGAATTTGGCTTTAACAATAACTGGTTGTTTAGGAAGGCGTCCTTTTCCTAGAAGTTTATAGTAGCCCTGTAAAAATCGAGAAAAAATAAAAACAGTTTATTTAAATGTGAATCGAAACAAATGCATATATACTTCTCAACTTACCGCTTTTACAAGATTAATTACTGGTACTTTACTCTTTGAATCCTTATATTTAAGCCTAGTCTGTTCTGACACCAGTGTCCATAATTTGTCCAAATTTAAGGCTGGACACCACTTTGTGTTACGCCTTAAATGGTAATTTCGCATACCAAGCTATAAAATATATTAAACATTGGCTACAAACTTCATGAAGTATCATGCATTGAATTTTTGTATTGCTAATCAGACCGTGAAGTATATTCAAAGTAATTCAGCTCGCCAGTGAACTAAACATTATCATCACAATAAAAGATATTTCTATATTATTATAGATAAGTTACATGGATCTTACTTTTCCAAAATACCCAGGGTGGTATTTGTCAAAGTTGATACGGTGATGGTGAAGACCACCGGCATTACCGCGACCACCAGGATGTTTCCTGTGTTTACCTGGAATAAAATATTGTTGAGTTAGTAAATTAAATACATGTATAAATCCTATAACTATATACTACAATAATTAAAATGTAGTAATTTTTACGTACCTATACGACCGTGACCATGACTGACGTGACCGCGAAGCTTCCTGGTCTTCTTTTTGTGTGTAGACTATTTAACAAGAAGGAAACAAACTATCAGTAACAATTAATTAATAAAAAAACATATGAAATAACAAAATATTGTTTTTGTCGAGCAGGTTATGTTTGAACACCAACGCAACACCATAAGGCCCAGACTATTTATAATCTATGTGCGATTATACACTTTGCAAGAAAATAATCCCAAGAAATTGTTCATGAAAGTATGAACGACATCATTGTCACAATAATTAATCTAATTTCACTGAGATGCTTTTAATATTTTCTGATTACGGAGAAAGAATTTTAACATCACTCACTCACCATCTTGGTTGCGATGCGAAGAAAGAGGAAACAGCGCTGTCTCCTCGTCAAAGTTGCTAAATTTTATCTAGATGGCGTTTTTTAGAATACAATTTAATCATGAACTATCTACGTACCACATAGAATAGCACTACGTTGTATGTATGAGCATATAGTTTTCATGCAATTAATCTTCCTGATTGGTTAAAGAACAATGCATACAAAATGAGTAGAGTGTTCGTTTCATTCATAAATGCATAATAATCCTCAGCGGAATGATACGAAAAAGTAATCTGTAAGTGAATGTATATAAGACAATTGTATTTACAGCCAAAATATTTATACAAAATTTCATCGACAGATATCAAAACATTAATCTGCATGTTTAGGTTAATCTCATTTAACATAAATTAAAAATTTACTTTTTAACGAAGAAATAATTATGGCATTTGAGAGCATAGAAATGGACCAAGAATTAGCACGAAGGCTTTTAGTCGAAGGTGCTAAATTAGTTATATTAAATGTTCCAAGTGGGACAGAAATGGGTATCGATTTAAAATCTTGGAACACAGCAGATAATTTTAAGGGTATTAAAATGATTCCACCAGGATTTCACTATGTACATTACAGGTAATTATCAATTGCATATGATTTAACACTTTTATCTGTGTAGTAATTGCTTTTCTAATTATTCATTTCTGTTAAAGTGCTGTAGATAAGTTTGGAGAATTAGCACCTAAAATTGGATTCCTTCATACATTTAAGAAATCTGAATTTTTAGTCAAACAGTGGGATGTGAAAACAGAAGATCTTAGTTCAGAAGGTATGTATATCTTGGATAAATTAATACCTTAATAAGATAAAATTTATTTCATTCAGCTGTGTCAGAAGAAACAGTACAAAGATTGAAGGATAACTTAAAAGATTTGGATAAATATCTAGGCTGTTATCCTTATGATACATGGAAACAATGGATAGATTTAACAGATCACATTAGCCCATCTCTTGTTGAACGTTGTTCACCTATATGTGGGTCTGTATATAAAAAAGTATCCATTTACTAATTTAAGTCTGTAGTATATTATAAAACTTGTACACCTTATTTCAGCTTTGTAAGATCAGCTCTAGAGTTAGAGCCTTGCAGTGATGCAATGAGACCAAGAGGAGGAGCATTGAATCCAGAAAAAACAAAAAGAACTGGAATTACTGTGGAAGAAAAGGAGAATGAGCTGCTTCCCAATTTAAAACCTAAGCCAGGCACAGAACTTCGATTATCCAAGTTGCCTGATAAAAATTATCCAGATGGAGCATCACCAAGTGAAATCACAAAACACTCTCTTGATTCTAGCTATGCTCTGGATACATTTTTAAAGGAATTACCACAGTAAGATTAGAAAACTCTTCTATTGTGGTATATGTATAAGCTGAAGATAGAAATGTATTAATTTAATTTTCAGATCTATGGACATTATTGGTGAAATGCAACTGGCATTTGTTTGTTTCCTCGTTGGACAAAGTTTGGATGCGTTTGAACATTGGAAAAAGCTCATATGCCTGGTTTGCGGTGCCGATTCTATAATTCCAAACCGACGTGACATCTTCATGGAATTTCTGAAAGCGTTGGAGATCCAGTTAACTCATGTACCTGAGGATGTATTATGCGATATTGTAGCTAACAATAATTTTGTTTACCAAAATCTACGGAAACTGTTTGGAAGCATTGAAATCAATTCCTATATAGATGGTCGTTTGAAGACTTACGCTACGCGGTTTCGTAATCGGTTAACGACAAAATTCTTGTGGGATTTTTCTAATTTACACGAAGAAGACGACGATGAAGCGCCTGTAGTCGTACTATTGGAATAAAACAATACACATATGTGTTTAGAACGGAGGTTGAAGGTATTAATTACAAATGTACATACTTTTTCTTGTAAATATTTACAATTTTATTAGCTAACTATATTACAGAATTCAATTAAAATAAAATACATACGAATTTTTAATACAGATTTTTACTTATATTATTAACTAAGTACAATGTCATTCAACAATTATTCATTGTAACGTCATCACGAGAGAATGTGATCACTCCCAGAGTTTATCCTCAGACACCGATTCAGTTGCGCTAAACAAAATAAAATACAACAATCAATTTACTATTCGTTACTTATTAGTTCAGTATAATTATTAATATAAAGTATTTAGCAATACTTAAAAATATTTAAAATATTAATCCAGTAATTGGCTATATGTCGACTTCACGGTGAAGACGATAAAGAATATGAACAGATTTGTGTTATAATATTCCATCAATAAAACATACTACTGAATTATAAACTTTTAGAAATTCTTACAAGATGCGGGCGAGGTTTTGGACTTGGTGCTGATTTAGGTTTCTGCGCTGGTTTATGTACTGGTTTAGGCTTAGAGTTATTGCGTCTTGGCTTAGATTTTCCAGGTTCTGGCTCCGGGCTAGCTTCACGACGTAGACGCTACAAGAAACAAAGAAGTTTTAATACTTAAGTCTACAATGGTATGAACCACGTAATTATGTAACGTATTTGAAATTATACCGGATGGGGTGGGCGCGGTGGAGGAACGTACACTGGTCTATTTAATGCGGGTTCAGGTTCTGGATCAGCTTCACGTCGAAGACGCTAAAGGATATGAAGATGTTTCTATTATAATATTCTGCCAATTAAACATATACTAATAAATTATAAACTTCTAAAAATTCTTACAGGATGCGGTGGACGAGGTGGTGGAACGTACACTGGCCTATTTAATGCGGGTTCAGGTTCCGGATCAGCTTCACGTCGAAGACGCTAAAGAATATGAAGAGGTTTTTATTATAATATTCTGCCAATTAAACATACTAATAAATTATAAACTTCTAGAAATTCTTACAGGATGCGGTGGGCGAGGTGGTGGAACGTACACTGGCCTATTTAATGCGGGTTCAGGTTCCGGATCAGCTTCACGTCGAAGACGCTAAAGAATATGAAGAGGTTTTTATTATAATATTCTTCCAATTAAACATACTAATAAATTATAAACTTCTAGAAATTCTTACAGGATGCGGTGGGCGAGGTGGTGGAACGTACACTGGCCTATTTAATGCGGGTTCAGGTTCCGGATCAGCTTCACGTCGAAGACGCTAAAGAATATGAAGAGGTTTTTATTATAATATTCTTCCAATTAAACATACTAATAAATTATAAACTTCTAGAAATTCTTACAGGATGCGGTGGGCGAGGTGGTGGAACGTACACTGGCCTATTTAATGCGGGTTCAGGTTCCGGATCGGCTTCACGTCGAAGACGCTAAAGAATATGAAGAGGTTTTTATTATAATATTCTTCCAATTAAACATACTAATAAATTATAAACTTCTAAAAATTCTTACAGGATGCGGTGGGCGAGGTGGTGGAACGTACACTGGCCTATTTAATGCGGGTTCAGGTTCCGGATCAGCTTCACGTCGAAGACGCTAAAGAATATGAAGAGGTTTTTATTATAATATTCTTCCAATTAAACATACTAATAAATTATAAACTTCTAGAAATTCTTACAGGATGCGGTGGGCGAGGTGGTGGAACGTACACTGGCCTATTTAATGCGGGTTCAGGTTCCGGATCAGCTTCACGTCGAAGACGCTAAAGAATATGAAGAGGTTTTTATTATAATATTCTTCCAATTAAACATACTAATAAATTATAAACTTCTAGAAATTCTTACAGGATGCGGTGGGCGAGGTGGTGGAACGTACACTGGCCTATTTAATGCGGGTTCAGGTTCCGGATCGGCTTCACGTCGAAGACGCTAAAGAATATGAAGAGGTTTTTATTATAATATTCTTCCAATTAAACATACTAATAAATTATAAACTTCTAAAAATTCTTACAGGATGCGGTGGACGAGGTGGTGGAACGTACACTGGCCTATTTAATGCGGGTTCAGGTTCCGGATCAGCTTCACGTCGAAGACGCTAAAGAATATGAAGAGGTTTTTATTATAATATTCTTCCAATTAAACATACTAATAAATTATAAGCTTCTAGAAATTCTTACAGGGTGCGGTGGGCGAGGTGGTGGAACGTACACTGGCCTATTTAATGCGGGTTCAGGTTCCGGATCAGCTTCACGTCGAAGACGCTAAAGAATATGAAGAGGTTTTTATTATAATATTCTGCCAATTAAACATACTAATAAATTATAAACTTCTAAAAATTCTTACAGGATGTGGTGGACGAGGTGATGGAACGTACACTGGCCTATTTAATGCGGGTTCAGGTTCCGGATCAGCTTCACGGCGGAGACGCTAAAAAATACGAACAGGTTTTTATTATAACAGTTTGCCAATTATTTATACTAATAAATTATAAACCTCTAGAAATTCTTACAGGATGTGGTGGGCGAGGTTTGGGTATATATACTGGTCTAGGTCTACTGGGTACTGGCTTAAAGTTTCCGGGTTCTGGCTCCGGATCAGCTTCACGACGTAAGCGCTACAAGTAGCAAAGAAGTTTTAATACTTAAGTCTGCATTGGTATGAACCACGTAATTATGAAACTTATATAAAATTTTACCGGATGAGGTGGACCAGGTGGCCCCTCCATATTCTCGCTTGTTACCATCGCCGTACAGGCGATGGCAAAAATTGTCAGGATTAACAGACTCTTCATGGTGGAAGCTTATTTCATTCAGTAATACGTTATATTTGCACCTCTGAAAAATAGTGAATTGAATGTTAATTTGTGAGAAATAACAAAAATATCAATCCTGCAACTTGGTTTTACAAGGAAGTAACTTCTCAAATATCCTGTTTATGCAATGTTAATGTGTAATAAAATAGTGTCTTACCACTGGCTTCCTCAGGATATGTAAGTACTGCAGATTTGCAGAAACTGATAGTTGATACACCGAAGCGCAGCGTATTTATACTAAACGTTCAACATGGCCTGCATCTCCGCGAGAGTTCAAGGCCTCGGGACACTTGCTTGGGAATCACCGTATGCGTGACACAAATGTTCGATATATTCTTTGTTTTTCTGTAACCACTTTGCAGGGAATTGCAATTGTGGGAATGACTTACTAAGAAAATAAACATTGTGATAATTACATTATCACTTATCATGAGATGTTTTGTTGAATTTTACGTATTATAAAAATAATAATGTACTTTTAGTGACCTATATTTTAGGTCTTTTTATCGTTTTTAACATACAGTGACCCACAAAAGTGTTCGTACATCATTTAAAACGCAATAACTTTTTTAAAACTGGATTGTGACTTGAATTTTTTTTAAATGATAGAGGGTCTAGTATACTAGATAATGACCACAATGTCTTCTTTAAATTTTGCTATTATTTGGAATGAAAAAAAAATAAAAATAAAAAACTCGTTGTTTAACTTTTTTATCTTACGAGTAACAACAAATTAAAGATTTCAAAAATCACAGTGTTGTCACGATTTTGGTAAAAAACTGTAAGAAGTCTGCCGTTTTTTAAAATCTTTCAACGCTTGTAGCTCGACTCTCGATTAACCGATTTTGATAAAAATTTCTGCACGCATATAAGTTACCGAGATGTACGAAAGACATTTTTTAAATTTTTGTCATAAACTTAGATACAAAAGTTAAAAACGGGAACTTTTTATTTTTTTTTCTTATTCCAAATAATAGCAAAATTTAAAAAAGACATTTTGGTCATTGTCTAGTATACTAGTTCCTTTATAATCTAAAAAAAATTCAAGTCACTTAGTCCACTTTCAAAAAAGTTACTGCGTTTTAAATGGTGTACGAACACTTTTGTGGGCCTCTGTAAGTTTAATTTCAAATCCAAACAAAAGTTGAAATTCAAATAGAAATTATCTAAATTTAAATAAAATTTCAAATTTAAACGAAAGTTTAAATTAAAATAAATGTTTGAATTTAAATTTATATAGAAATTTAAATTAAAATTAGATTTTTATTTTATCTCTATATTAAATTAAAATTATTATGCAATATAGTGTGTGTGTGTTAAATTTCTACACGTATCGATAAGATTATAATGTGTATATATGAAAGGTGATAAATCGGTCGTTGTCCAATGTGTTAGTACAAAAAGTTTCACATTAACATGTGAAAGTGCATCGGTCGTGTGGGAATCACCGAGAAAACAAACATAATAAAAAATGGAAGACGGACTTTCCTCATTTGGATTCCCCGGCATATTTGGATTGGCAACGCATCTCTTTGTTTGTATACATTATAATCTCATATAAGACGGCTGTAACGATAAGGGACATTTTGCTCTACTTTATTGTATTGTGTTTCCATCTGTATTTTTTATTTGTTTCAAACAAAAAAAGTAATGTTTCCGCCCGGGATCGAACCGGGGACCTTCCGCGTGTTAGGCGGATGTGATAACCACTACACCACGGAAACCGATGGTAGGATTCTCCTAAGATTTAATGACGTAGTGATTTCGAATGATTTCAAACATCAGAAATGTTTAATTTAGAATTTTCCAGTTTAAACAATTTACACAATTATTTTCATTTTACTTTTGAATTTGTTCTCCCAAAATATGATACGGTCATTTTGACATCTAAGACATTTATATTTTATTAATATTAAGTTTAAACGAAATACCACCAGGTAGAAGTAGGATTCTTTATTTTTATAGCTTTCTTTATTTTATACAAATTACAATAATTATAAAGTAATTCGGTTTCTGGTTAGGCTAACTTATTCGGAAACTGGCTGCACGCTATTTTCAAGAGCTCGTTTCTCCTCGGACAGCAACGACACCTTCTCTTCGTATTTTTCCCGGAGATCTCGAAAAAGACAAAGCTGAGTTTCGTATTCCTTTTTTAAATCTGCGTTTAGCTTCACCGCGGCTTCCATTTTGTTTATCATAGTGCTGTACCGTTCTCTTTCCTCGGTGATTCGCGCCTCCATGTCGTTAACTTCTGCCTGTAACATTATACGAACAAAAATATATTCGATGCATCGACGAATTATTTTAGTTTCAACTAATTCGGATAGTGTACCTGGAGTTGGTTCACTTCCAAATTACGAATTTCCAACAAGCTTCTCGTGAGCGACTCGACTTCTTTCAACGAAACCACTTGGCTGTTCAAAGCACTGATCTGTTTCTCTTGATTAGAAACGATCCGAATTCGATCCTCTAATTGCAAAGATGTTTGCACCAATTTCGCCTTCAACTGGTCTATCATACGTCGAAGCAAAACATCATCGCCTTCGCCCTTCAACAGAGCATCGTAGGATGATTGTAGCTCGACTAACTTTTTCTCGGTGTTCTCCAGCTTCTTCTGGCAGCAATCTCGTTCCACAGATATTTTCTATAAATTCAAAGTTATGAAGATTAAAACGATGCTTGGAAGAAGGCCAACAAGCCATTCTTGGTACCTTCACTTCCTCTTTCAGTTTCAATATCGCAAGTCCGTCATTGTTGACTTTCAAGTCGCCTTCCGCTAGCGATTTATTTTCTGGCGTCGCTAATTGCTTGCCGATCTCTTTAATAGGCGCTTGATCATCCTCTTTCTTTAAATTCGCCACCGGACAAGTGTCCCCAGCACCTGTGACCGCCTGTTTTTCGAATTCCGCTACTTTCGACTACAAAGAGAATACTGAACTATAAAAATGAAACGAACGTGTTTAATTAAACGATTTCTCTTCCTTTCGATTGCAAGATGCGCTGAAACTTCTTCGGAGATTCACAGTGTAATCGCTTTGAAAGGTCAGCTAATTTTATTACGACTGATGATCCCCTTAAATAGAGAATGAAATTTACCAGTTGTTCGCTCTGATTGAATTCGACAATCTTCGCAGCCTCCCCCGCAATTTTTTCCTCGGAAACGACCGCAATTTCATTTTCGATCGCCGCTCCGTTTGTGGATGGACCGTCGTTACTTATTTCGGATGGTTTTGCTTCTTTCTCAGGTACATCTTGACCTTTCGAGTCGCCTGCAACCTCGGGTTCCTTGGCAAGCGGAGGGATGACTTGCTCTTGCATTGCGGAGGCGGTTGCATTTTCGGCAGCGGATGCATTTTCGACAGCACACGGAACCGCATTCTCCGCATTGTCCGGTTGATTCGATTTAGGCTCGTGCGAACCTTGACTCGCGTCCGGTTTGATTGTTTCCGCGTCTGACATCTTTTTATCTGGAAGAAATGTCAGCTTTTTGCATTGATACAGAAACAAAAGTACAGCAGAACGTTTCGTGGAAATGTTCACTGCACGAATACGCTGTTTGCGCGAATATCGATCGATATAGACTAATTTACAACAACTAAAACTGAACACGATTCTTCTTTATTACATTTCGTGATTTTTTTTAGAAGCATCGTCTCAGAAAGAAAATCATGAAATTTCTCTTTATTATATCGCGTCTACATTCGTGATTAATAATAATATTTTCCACGGCAGATACAAAAATAGCTATAACGACAGACGCTCTCGGTTGATTCGATCGGATGGACCTCACCAGGTCAGCATTTTTTCCCGCAAAATCGATTCGTATGCACGCTTCGAATATCGAAAGGATTCACTGGTTCCGGTAAACCTAATCGCTTCGCGTTACTGACGAAACAGTTGAACGTTTCCCGCACCACGTGCAACCGCGCATTCCCCGAAGAATTGAATTTCAAATTACCGAGTGATTCGATAGAGGAACGTCGATGTTTTCTCTGAACACGATCGATACTTTCACGCGGGCCGACTGGATATCCAGTACTAACCGAAAGTCTGGTGTATTTTTGGACGTTCTACGGCTCATTCTATTTTAAACTATCGTAGATGCGAGCCAGTCGAGAAACGACCGACAAGCTAAAAACCGTATGCCCATCAGATGCAAGCGTTTCCACGCAGAAATTCCCGCTCAATTTTACTCGCCCGGCAATGTTGTCGATCATTATGTAATCCCATGAATAGGGACATAGTCTAATGTAAGTTAGATTTTTTCCTTTCGAAATATATCACGCAACGCGAGCCTTCGAGTCGATACATCGCTCCACATCGTTCGTACGAACGAATATCGAGTCATGATCAAGAAAAGTGTTTAACGAAAATTAATGTATGGAACCTCTTTAAAAATCATTTTTATTCCGGAAAGAAATTATTGCTTTTCATTTGCTCGGCAAGCACCATTTCGATTCGGACGGGATCATGGGGAATTCGGTTTGAGAATTTATTAACGTAGTCACGCTGTAACGTGCAAGAGGTATCACGTACCTCGGTGTATGTATTTACAATAAATTATATGGTAAGTAAAGAAAAATATTCTGTTTTCGCGACGGATACGATTTTTTCCAGGCAGATAGTTTTAAATGCTTCGAACTTTTGTGCACATGGTGACCGATCCTACACAAGGATTCGGTACATAACCTTGTTCGCATGTATATGCTATTTTGTAACATATATCTTTCGTTCTGATCATTGACGCGCAAAAAAGCGATCTCTATATAATATATCTTGTCGACTGAAGTAGGTATGAAAAAGAAATTAAACGGTCAGAATATTTAATTGCCATTTTGATATATGTGCTCGGTGTTAAAGGTTACGTTACCACGGTTTCTTTGAGGATAATGATTAGCTATTTTTATTTGATATCATTTTCGTATGTTGCGAATGTTGCACTGACAAGTCTCATTTATGTTTTCTAGATTATCAGCTAAGGTATGGAAGAGTACTCGAGAGAACCATGCCCTTGGCGTATAGTAGATGACTGTGGTGGTGCATTCACAATGGGTTTAATTGGTGGAGCCGTCTTTCAAAGTATTAAAGGCTTCCGTAATGCACCCAGTGGAATGTCCAAACGACTTCAAGGCAGTTTCATGGCGATCAAACAACGGTCTCCCATCTTTGCTGGAAATTTTGCATCTTGGGGCTGTCTGTTTTCGACGATAGATTGTACATTGATTCAAATTAGAAAAAAGGAGGACCCTTGGAATTCTATTATTAGTGGAGCAGCAACTGGTGGTATATTATCAGCAAGGAGTGGTTTACCAGCTATGGCTGGTAGCGCGATCATTGGTGCTGTGCTATTGTCCCTGATCGAAGGCGTAGGAATATTTTTCACGCGTGTGTCCGCGGATCAGTTCAAACCTCCCTCGATCACAGACGATCCGAATTTTGGACCACCGCCGCACGGTAATCCGTCGTAAAATTTTAAACACATTTTAGACACATTTCAAATCACACTCAACTAATTAAGTACAAACGTTTCGTATTCGAAAACGATAGTAGTTGAAAGATATGGTTGCCAGTACATGAAATCTGTATAGACAATGGAACTCCTTGATTTAAGAAATAATAATAGTTAATTTTTTATTCAATGTTGTTCCTTTCTGTATTTTTATTGAACTGTTAATATACGAATCGACACAGCCGGTACAAACGTATTAATAATATATAAATATAATATATATTTACATATATATATTACTAAAATAAATTGACAACATATTATGTCAGGATATAGGTCTTTTGTGAAAAGACTATCTATAATAGAAGAGATAAACGAGGGCTGATAAAATTATCGTCGATATTGTAAGATTAATTGTATTATTTGTAATGCTTAGTTCTATTAAACATCTTCTTCATCATCATCCTCTTCTTCGAAGTATTTGAAAGCCGTGGTTATAGATAAGTTCAAAGATTTATTCGATGCGTCTTGCGGCATTTCATGTTCTGATTCGTACGACGGTGATTTTTCTCCTGAATCTTTTAACG
This sequence comes from Megalopta genalis, assembly GCF_051020955.1. Classification (NCBI taxonomy): domain Eukaryota; kingdom Metazoa; phylum Arthropoda; class Insecta; order Hymenoptera; family Halictidae; genus Megalopta; species Megalopta genalis. The sequence goes on along the minus strand of NC_135017.1, from coordinate 24,134,711 downwards.
ATTTGTTCATTATCGCAAGTAAGTTAAGTTGTTCCACCTTAAAAATTTCGATTACGAATGAAAGAAATTAGAACATAACATAATTATTTCATAAATTACATGAATGAGATATTTACCTGCAGCCTGTGAACTTGGTTATCAATTTTCGTCAACAGTTTCAAAAGAAGTTCCCTTTCCTGCTTTAAATCCCTTTGGAAGGCAAGCAACTCGTTTGCGCCTATTTTTAATTCAGGTAAATCAAAATGATTCTCCATCCTTTAATTACTTTCTTTTAATATATTTGTGTATAACCTTATTGTGTTGTTTTGACACTATGCAACACTACACAAGTGTTTCATGAGAATTACATTTCTTTCCTGGTCGTTTTATAAACAATAGTCTCACGATTTATAGTTGTAATCTTTCTTCAGTATTATTCGACTTAAACTAATCTTTATTCAGTATCATTCGATTTAAACTGTAGAAACTGGCAAATGTTCAGTATACATACAGCGTCTATAAAACATTACGTAGAGGTTAGAATGACTGGCACCCAGTGCAGCCAACTATACTCGTTTCTAACTTCGTTACCGTTCTTCAACTTCCAATTTTTAAAAGTTCACCAGAATGGATTTGAAATTTTGAATTTAAAATATGCAACCTTCCGGCGGTCAAGTTTCTTTTATTTAAATTTCGGCGGGGATTAGGTATGCGCAACATACGGTAATATAATAATACTTTATTCTTTCTACAGAAGTCTACGTAAAACTACAGTTTAATCACAATTTATCGTAATTGAATTTATTTAGGTACAGGATTCTTTAATGGATTACAATGTAATCCATAGAACTATATGATTATATTAATTTGTAAATTTTCGAGTGGTCGCGTTAAGTTAAATAGAATCAACACGAATCTTAGCATTCGAACGCAACTTCACTATACAGTATTCAGTTTCTTTTTTCTGTTTTTATAAACGACGATCTATAAAAGTTTTAGAACATTCTTCAGCTTTTTCGCTTATTTTTAATGTTAATTACTGTATAATGCACGATATACATTGTCGTCGACGTAAGATTTGTGTTAGAGACTTTATGTACATATACATACAGAAGATATTCAAATTGGGAGCACAACTACTGTTATCATGCCATCATTACACAGTAGTTATAATTTATTATGATGAACACCACATTTACGAAGGTTCGTTAATCTTAGTTAACACTATCACACTAACATGCGGTTCACAAGAAGTGTCGGGTCGATCATTCGAATGACTTCATGTAGAAAAACCGAGGATGATAACATCAAACAATAATTGTCCTCACCAAAAAGAAGGGTAACCTTAGGACGCTACTGATCAGCGGCCAAAAAGTTGCATTCTCACAGTTTATTTTTACAGGATATACTGCGTGTGATCATTGGTATTTCTAATTACATATATAAATATCATTATACCATTTACACAAACTGAGGTATATGGTAACCTTGCGGATCGACTCTATCAATATTGCCGTCGCGGCATACACGAATTCAAAATTGGGGGAATAAAAATAAATAATTCGTACAATCGGTATATATACGCCTTCGAATTCTCTATTCTATGGTCGATTAAATTTTGATAATTCTCATCGTTCCTCGTCTCCATTGTTCCTCCATGTGTTCTCTGTCGTTTCGAATTTTTTTGCTGCAGCAGCTAAGGGATCGGTTGGTTGCGCCACCCGAGGCGCGGGAGATTTGAAATCAGTTTCTCGTGTTCCTCTCGGTTCACCAATCGTCGTGGAATCTTAGGCCGAAAATTCGCTCGTTGCTGCAGCAAGGAACGCGTCAATCTTTCGACGCAGTCGGCGGCGATTCGCGGCTATTGTCGCTGGTAAAGCTCGATAAACCGAGGCCACCAGTTTCATGACTCGAAGAACTTGTTGGCGAGTTGCTGTTACTCCTTGCTCCGCCTAGTTGCGTCACCGTCGAGCTCTCGTTCGGTATCAGACCCTCCTTCATCCTCTTCTTCTGCTTCATCCGCCTGTTCTGAAACCAAATCTTCACCTGCGTCTCGTTCAGCTGCAGCGCGGACGCGATTTCGATGCGTCTTGCTCTGGTCAGGTACTTGTTGAAGTGGAACTCTTTCTCGAGCTCCGTGAGCTGCTTGTTCGTGAAATTGGTCCGACCGGTGTTATTGAAACCGCCTGCTATACCGGCTAAAGGACCGCCGGTAAGGCAGTTCACCGGACCGTTTGCTGGGCTGGTGTAGGTAGATGCACTTCCGGCCCCGATCGTGCTGCCACCGAAGTCCGCCAAACTTGGGTTCGGTTTTGCCACTGCAACAAATTAAAATTGGTTCGTTAATTCCATTACAAAAATAATGAATTAATCGATAAATTTCTCGGATTACAGATCTCCTCATTAACTGGAGCAGCTATCGTGTAATTAAGGACGACTTGCGTACTTAGCAAATTGTTATCGCCAGTCAGCAGAATTTTAATGTTAAATTGATTATAACACGTGCTTGTTAATTCTGACTGCACTAAACGACTGATCTGGGGATTTCCCGTGTCACATTTCTTTTTATTAACCTAAGCAGCCTGTAATTACGAGCAATTGATGCGATCAGCAATTTGTTATCACTTCTACAGATTTTTACTAAACGGAGTTCTCTTCTGCGTGAAAGATTTGCATACGCCATAAACGCGTAATGATCTTGTTATTACGGACAGCTTCGCAGTTACAATTACTATGATTATGAAACGGCATTAGCATAATTGTGCAACATGTAAGAAAATATTTAGGGCTGTCCTGTATCATTTCCTGCAATTCATACACGGTCTGATTGCAGAGCATCTGTTAATTCTCTCGTTACACAGCGAAATCCTCTAATTAGAGCTTCGAAGGACGACCAGTTCGATCGTCCAAGGGATACACGTTCGCGTCCCCTGTCGCTTGCGATCCCGGTTCTTCCGTTAATTCTCGTGGTACGTGTCCAACGTGTCCACAGCGGAGGTTAAAGGCAATATCCGTCGTATTAGGACGAAGTTTAATCCTTCGGCCCGCAGCCGTTTATTGTCCAACACAGCTGGTCAGTGCTCGGAGGAGCGAACCTGTCCCGGACCGATAGGGTTGAGCCCTAAATCTGGATCAAATTGCATCAGCTGTTGTCGAATGTCAAGGCCAGTTGCGTCGTTTTACTTATCGATCTTCCGCGTTGGTCATTCCGCACACTTTGTCTAATTCGGTTCTGGTCTCATCGCGCAGAGCCCATTTTGACCTTTGCTACCGAAATGGACGCTGCCCAAAATAAGACCGATCAATCGTAAATCTAACCAATTCCTGATTTCTGTTGCAAAAATTTTGCCGTTTCGGGGCAAATCATATTTTCCCGGACTACGAGATAGTCAATAGTTTTATTTCGTACGCGACATCGTGCGAAGCTCGAAGACGGTACAACAAAGGGAGGGGAGGCGAGTGCGATGCGCTCTTCTGAAAAAGAAGTGACGTCGTTTACGCATTATGGAAATTAGATTGTTATTTAGTCCTCCGGTATGTGGAAGTCAATTTGCTTAATGGCGGAGGGTGGACGAAACCGTCGAGCCACCGCCTTAGTGCCACATCTTCTTTTTCACCGATATGTTTGCCTGTATCGTCTCGCAAGGTAGATCATTTTTCTTCATATTTCAATCGGTCGTTTCCAGCTCGTTTGCCAAAAAGGAGTAGAAGAAAAGAAATACGGCATGTTGCTCGACGGATTTTCCCGAATTATCCAGAAACATCAGTCACTTAAATACCGGATCCGGAACTTGGTCCGGCGGCCATTAAGCCCGCACATCTTCGAGCCGGAATAATCAAGTTGGACAAGTTCTATTAGCCGCGGCCGGCGTGATACGGTGAAATGTTTCTCGTTTTCGCGACTCATTCATCAATTTAGCGCCTTAACAGGAGGACAGAGCGCGCGCAGTCTGATTTTCTATGGTACAGTTGGACTTCACCAGCGAAGTTCCGCTGGAAATGCGTCCGTTGGAACGGGGAAAAAAATTGGATTTATCAAGGTTTCTGAAAGCTGAGCCGGACCTTTTGCAATAATCGAACCATGTATCGCCGGAATTTGTGCTAGCATTGGGAATAATGTGAACGAATTTCCCGCACGGAAATGGAAGCGTTCTTTTCATCGGCCAGAAACGGTTCTGTAATTTACAAACTAGATGTGGAGGTCGTGTAATCCGCATTACTGTCTTGCCACTGAATAATCGATAAAACTCGCGCGGCACACGTCGTGCACGGTTCGCTCGCGATATAATCAGCCACGTCCGATTCCATTTCTGAAAAGACAAATCTCGAACGGCGGCCGATCGGGGAAACGCTTACCCGAGCGGAATCGGCAAATCACTTTCGATTAAACGGTGCACCGGTTGTACCGTAATTAGAGTTTCCTCCTCGAAGAATATTCATAACAGTAATTAAAACTGCTTTGCGTCGTTTAACCGACTGTTCTGTTTGCTTGAGCGATGCATTCTCTGAACCGGCACAATTTCTTTGGACATTGAACTTGTGAAATCAGATGTATACGATAATTAGACTGAAAAATATAAGTTGACTGCGTCTCAATTAGAACGACAGACGTCGTTCAGTAACTTCTCTGTTTTCTTAGTTCAACTTGTTTGCTATTCTTAATTTCGTTACGCGAACGCATGAAATCTGCGGTCTGGCGATGATTACATGTACAGCTAAAAAGACCTGTATGGAAATCGAGGAAAGAGTAATCTCGTTAGAGCTTAAATTTAAAGGTCGCGTAACAAGAAAAGAACGATACTCTTGAATTATCTGATAGGTCGAGACGATATTGATCGCGTCCGAACAATGAATTGTTCCCGTGACGATGTTAATGTATATTTTTTTGTTTTCGCGCGGAGATTGCCTTTTTAAACCTGCTCGTTCTCGACAAAGAAAGCAGGCAAGATAATTTCTTTGAACGGCAATCTTATCTCGATGCGACGATAAGAGGTTCGATCGCGAACACGAGTCTGCACGGAGACGGAGTGAAAGTCCTGGAGGCCGGAAATTATTTGTCCTGGAAGCAAATGAGAACAGGACGACGCGTCACGGGAGAGGGTAAGAGGCGACAGAATAAGGAATAGACAGATTAGGAAGGGTTAAAGACCGAGATAGCGTGGAATTAAGGGGGTCGTTGAAGATGTTAATTATTTTTCCCGGGATGAAACCCGGAGAACTTGATAAACAGATTAACTTCTTCGGCAACTTTGCTACATTGTCAAATCGGTCAAAATAAAAGTCCTGAAGTGCTTTTTATATCTTCAAATACCACAAATGTTATGATAAACATTTCCCTGAATTGTATCTTTTCTTGAGAAGCAGATTGACTTCTATAATTTCTCTCTACATTGTCAGACCAGTCAATATAAAAAACCCAGAGTGCGTCTCATTTCTTCAAACACCAGAAATATCATTATAAAAAGTTCTCTAAACAGTGTCTTTTCTTGAGAAGCAGATGGACTCCTACAATTTTGCTACTTTGTCAGACCAGTTCGACTAAAAAACCCATAATGCTATCTATGTATTCTTCCCAGGAAAAGTCAAGGTCAACATTTTTCCAGACCGTGCCTACACCACCAATGTAAAATTATACCACGAAATATGCGATCCCGATCGGTTTCCCGTCGCTAGCGAATTTCTTTAAGGACATTGCAGCAGCGTATCGCAAAGTTTCAAACGGTCGCGACAGAACGTCTGGCCGGTCAGCCGACATTATCGGCGTCCACCGAAAAAGTAATTAAAAGCGAAATGTCCGGAGTCGCCCGACTCAACGCGAATCGACCAAGTGCACTTAAGCTCACCGCCAAACATGAATGTAATTCTCGCACACATTGTCGCGCGCCGGTGGTTGCAAACGAGAGGGTGTACGGAACCGTGTGGGCGTGCGTACTGCCCGCGTTAACACAACTAACACCTAACCTGGGCTTCGAGGCATGCATGCCAGACCGGGCTCGTTCAAAGGGCCCTGATTAAATCTCACCTGGCTTAATATTATTATTTTACGCGGCGCCTGCCGGCGAGAACCGGCGGAGGGAGAAGGAAATTGGAAACAGTGGGAAAAAGTAGATAATGCCGGTGGATAATGGCGAGAGTAGCCACTTCAACGATTTTGGAGCTTCTGTGATCTGTTCTTAAACGGGAACTGAAATCATTTTTCGAATCATACTTGGCTAGCAGGATTTCAGGGTAAATTCGGGGGATGAACTTTGGCAATTTAAAAAGATATAGTTTCTTCGGTAAATTGTAGAATGATATTAATTATCCGGGAGGATTTTTCCAACTTTTCTCGAAAAAAGTTCTTTCTCCAGCCCAGATTTGCATAAATTCGTTTCCTTTTCGTTGACCGATGCTGCAGCCAGCGAACGGCCCTCGGTACTCGCAACGCTGTCCACAATGTATTCCGCGCGGAGATTACAGGTTCTACCAGAAGCAATTTGTTGTTTCGTTTTCTAGATTTTTCTAGAGCCGCGACCGCACGGAGATCTTCCTCTGTATTCCTCTCGCTCCACGGCGACGACGATCGCGTCGAGCGAGGATCTGTCGAGGAAGAAAACGAGCAGAGAGACGGAATCGGAGGAGGGTCGAAAACAGAAGAGGAGAGATGAATCGAGATCGAGGCGTATGAAAACATTAAGGCTCGCCTGGCGAAGAGATAGAGTTCCTGCTCTCGATCCGGTTCTCGCGGGACGCGCTTATTAAACGCAGAGCTCTAATTTATGCGCTCGCTCAAAAATACCGGCGCTGCGCTGAAGAGTCGGCTTCGAGGAGATTTTCCTGGGGGATCTGTTCTGGTTCTACGAAATTCTCCCGGAGAAATCTGTTCTATTTCTACGGAACTTTCCTGGGAAATCTGTTCTATTTCGACGGAACTCTCCCCTTGGACATGTTTTCTACGAATAGCTGAAGAATAATGGTAAAGTAACAGTTATCTTGTCTCTTTTAATGAAGAGTGAATATTGTCTTCACTTTTTAAAATTGTTCTCGCTTCTTTTACCATTTGGATAGCAGAGTAGAATTAGAGAATATGTTGAAGAAAATATGATGAAAAAATTAGGAATTATCTTAAGCACATAGCACTAGTTATACTTTTCTCAAAAAAGGTGCGTTGCTCGATCGTTAATTAATAGACTGCGGATTTTATGCAGTTATGAAAAAAATGAATAAATCAAATGCAAGATAGTAAAAACATTTATGAAGTTTAAAGATATTATATCACTGTCAACTCGGTAGAATGATTAAGAAAAGAAATAAATGGAGACAATTTGTATTTTGTATAAAAATCCTCAGTCTATTAAATAATATTGTTCTTTCTGTTTGAATATTGCATATTGCAATACAAATATTGTTTTAAGAAGTTCAATTCACTCATTTACTTTATGTATTTTGATATTATGAATTTTTAATAAGCTTTATTATATGTATTTGCCTCGAGCTGGTCTGGGGAATGTATTGGAATTTTTTGGGAGATCGTAGACTGATTAGGTGCACTGGCGGTTTGATAGTGGCTTCTTCGGTTCCCCGATAAAATCGCACGCTCGAGAGAAACTAATCCGTTGATCACACGGGATCATCTGCCCCTTATGCGCTAACGACTCCCTTTTAGACGAGCATTACGCAATTCAAATATTATTCAAAGGCTAAAAGCCATGGGGCGACTGCGCAGATGACGCAAGGAGAGGGGGTGAATGTGTTTGCGGGGGTGGCAAGGAAGTCCCCCGGTATAATGTTACCGGGAAAAGGTCGCCGATAGGGGTACCATTTTCATTCAGCTTCCAATCGCACACATTCCTGAAAATTTTCATTTCCAAAACATGTCTTTACTATTTCTTTCACGGCGATGAACCTCCTCGTATTATTTCATTGGAAATTCCGTCCTCGGAATTACCAGTCCAATGGCTTTGAACTGATCGAGCAAGCGTAATTTATAGAAAATATTATCAGAACATTTACAACGATATTTAATTGTACCATTACAGCCTCGCGACGCTAATGTTGTCATCGCTTCGTGGAAAGTTGCAGTGCTACCTCGCCAGGACACCTTTCAGCGGAAAAAAATGTCGACCGTCCAGGATCCAGCTGTATTTGAAGGTATCTGATTTCCACATCCGATTACACGCTACGACGCCGACCGATCTAGCTCCTTCTCGCCGTTAAATATTTGTGTCGCGAGCGTGGACCGTGGTGTTTTTATCGTAGCAACAAGAGGGAACCCTAAAAAATCGTGTTTTATTAGAAACGTACGGGGCTAGTGTCACAGTTCGGACAGCCGTTGATAGAATTCTAGATCTTGATCGAGAAATTCGCGAGAGATATGCTCGATTCACGAAACCTGGCAGAGTATGACAGAATTTCTGGACCGTTTTAATCGTCGAAATCGACTAAGAAAACCAGGCATGACAAATGCTTCCAGCTTCGCGTAGAATCGAGTTTACACGATCGAATCGACGACGATTTAAAGCAACGTTTAGCATCGGAAGCAGTAAAGCTCGACGAAAAGTTTGACGAAACAATATGCATAAAACGAACTCGGTGGGAAGCTCGCAGCGTCTACAAGGTAAGCCTAAAGTACAGGCCTGCGTTGTTTATGCCCAGCCGGGGGTAATAATGTTGTCGATTTATCGGCTTTAATCATCGACAATTTCTCTACCCTCTGACGCCTACCGTGAACGATAACGACCCTATAAACAGTCGGGGCTGGCGACTTTTTCCGTGGTCCGGGAAGCGATTCGCGGGTCCAGGAATCCGCGACGGCCGTAGCACGCGCGGACGATATTCAAATGATTAAACGTACGAGCCGAGCGCGAGCGGAAGCGTTTTCCACGGGCTAACAAGCCCCCGGTGAACGGTAATAAGGAATATCGGGACGTTTAACGAGCCTCGTAAAACCGTTATTGTTACTCGAACGGCATCAATAGCGCTATCGTGTTTTACTGTTACTTACGTTCGTCGTAATAAAGTTTCGCCGGCTCGTACGCGCTCGTCCCTCGCGGAAACGCTCCCCGTCCGCCGGTAAATTGCGATACGCCTAACGAACGAGAATCGAACCTGTTTCGCCACGAGTGAGCACGATTTTCGCTGTGCTCGGCAAAGCGAACGCTTTTGAAATACTGTTTCGGCGCCGCGGACGCGCTAATAGGCCGTTCGCTCTCTTCCATCGCTGGAAATAAGGGCTGCGACTAATTAGTCGGACTGCACCTGCGTGGATGCGTTAATATGTCTTCGAGGAAGATGTCCGGTTGATTGGCGCTTCGAGAGATTAAATTTGTTTGCAACGCCCTTTTTTGTCTGCTGTACACCGGTATTGCCGGTTACCGTGGGATGCAACAATCCCCGTGTCTTTGGTTTGTTTTCGAGCATAACTAACTTCATGTTTCTCGAATAAGACGTATTGACCCCCTTGACGTACCATTCTCTTCGCAGTTACTGCGATTAGAAATTTTTCAATAATTTCTTAGAAGGGAAAGAAAACCGATGCTTGTTGCATGCCTAAATTTTCTTGAATTCTTAAATATTGATGACAACAGATCAGAATTATTATTCCAATTTTCAAGGACAGAATAACGTCTATACTCGATAAGTTGTTACTAGAAATTTTAATGACGTGTTTAACTCGTCGAAGTATGGCAAGGGGTTAGATCGTTTTATTCGGAAATAAACGAGATGAAAGAATTACTTTGAAATTACGTCTGATTTGTGAATGTCCCCCCGTTCGGCAAGGGAGAAAAATATTCGCTCGAGGTAGTATTTCGATCATTGCGAAAGGAGAAGTTACGCGTGAAATATTGGGCACGAATTATTGGCCCAATTTCTTTCTGTGCCACCCCTGGTAGGGCGCGACATTAACTATGTAGATTTCGGTCGCGAGATAGCTGCTATCCTGAGTCAGTGTCAGAGTTTGACAAAACAGATTCCTATCTCATTCGCCGTGAACAATAATAGAAAAATTGATCGACGAAATTCCTCCCAATGTCCGATGTTTCGCACGCTTTGTCCCCTGTCTATCCTGCAAATTCAATGAAAAACCAACATTGTACATCGCGGGGCTGCGTGCAGACCAGCGGGGATCCACGGAGTCGGTGTTCGAGAACGTGTAAAAGGCAGCGTGCGTGCCGTGGCAGCACTAGAAGCGTTTCCCGCTGAAATTAGGCATAGCACGCTTTGCATTCGGCTTGTCGATAAACCTTCGTTCTCGCGAGTTCGCCCCCGCCGATTCCTCCTTCTTTCTTTTCTCACCAATTCTATCTACCCCCGTCGCACGAGAGATTTCGCAGGGCGGGAAAACTGCCCGCGGAAAATCACGATTCCCGAGCGTAAAAAAACGGCTCGCCGATAACGTACGGCGCGCCGTAATCGCGTAACCTTCGTTTCGATTTCACTTTTTTTTCTTCCTTCCGCCAGAGAATTGCTCTCCCCGAGTGAGGTTGAAATTTGAATTTCTAGCTATGATAAACGTACGTGCCGAACGATTGCGTGCAGTCAACTTTATTTATGGCCCCGAGGTCACTCGATTTGGCGTATTAAGAATTTCATTTTTATTGGCCTCGAATCGACCAGCCGTATTTGCCACGTTCACCTGCGCTCCTTTTATTTTTAGCGGGTCAATCCGACGGTCCGCTGCTTTCGCAGAAGTACGTAGACCTCTGAATCGCGGGAGTATAATCTATTTGTGGCGCGAACACAGTGCTAAATGTCAATGCCAAAACCGCTCGAGGATTGTGCAAACATTGCTCGTGGAACCACGGGGGAACAAGATGGGAACCACGGAGTACACGTGACACAATGCAAATACCAGGAGCAATTGACCGAGTCTGCGAGGCAGTATCCCGTAGATCCGTCGGTTAGGGACCGATCATGGATTCATCATGGATTCGGCTGCTAAATGATCTACGAAATTGTCCAGAAGCGACTCAATCGAGCCGCGACCGATTCAGCAGTCGCTAATTCGTCGATTAAAGGATCCACAAAATTGTGCAGAAGCGATTCGGCCAAGGTCCGACCAATTCATCCGTTGCTAATCATGGATCGGCTGAAGGATCCACAAAACTGGCGATCGAAGCAATCTAAAGGAAAATCCTCGACGAAAGGAACGAGCTTCCAAGTAGCCTGGAAGCGATTGGTAAGTACCTCTATCTCAAGGTTCAACAAACGGCGACGGGTTGTCGGTCAAGAACCACGTCCGCCGAGTTTAGCCGGGGTCCGATGCGAAGGATGATCGAGCGGGGACACTTTCGGCCCTGTTTTCGGTGAAATTGGCGTGCGCCGGGCGACGACCAGTATCGGCTTTTTTCCCGCGAGGCGATATATCGTCGGCTGGAGTGCCGCGGAAATGAAAATCACCGTGAGCGAGACACGTGGACAGGGTCGGTGATTGTCGGAGCAGTTGGGGGTGGATCGGGGGTTGCAGGTCGCGCGCGCTGGCTAGCGAGTAAAGCGAACGGCTAGTAGCCGGCGAGCCCGCAGCGAGGGGGCAGAGCAACTAGCCAGGGGAGAGTCAGTTACTTAGGGTTGTTGCGGGAGTTGCGGGATCCGGGGTTCGCCGGGTTCGGCGGGTGGCAGCCCGGGTGGAAACACGCGAACGATCCTCTGATCCCCTCGCGAGATATCGGCCACTCACTCACGCGTCCGCCGACGGCCCTAGCCCGAGCCGCAACACGCTGCCTCGTCCAGCTCTGCCTGCCTTTGCCTTGCTTTGCCTTGCCTCGCCTCGCTTTGCCTTGCCTTTCCTTGCTTTGCCTGCCTGCCTGCCTGCCTGCCTGACGGCTTGGCTGGTCAGTTGCTCCGTTCTACCTACGCTCGCAAAACCGACCGACCTACCTCTTTCTCGCGCTCCTTCGCTCGCTTTATTTTCACTCCTCGATTCTTCTTTTTCTGGCTCCGCGCCTCACGCTCATTTTCACTACGCTTTTTGCCTGCCTCTTTCTAGATTCTAGGCCTCCGGTCGGGCTTGCGCGATTCCCCTCCTGGAATCTCTGCTGCCACCCTGATTACCCTCCTACGCGAATTCCTGCTTTGGGAAATCGATCTTTCGAGTTTCGGCACTTTCCCGCTATCCCTTGACTGTCCTCTTCGAATGACGGAAGTTTACGATTTTTTCTGATACATTTTATTGTTAATTCCGGTCTCAGGGCCAAGGGATAGACTCGGTTTACAATTTTCAAATTATTAACGCAGCCTTCCATTATTCACGCACGTACAACTTTATTCTATCCTTATTATTTCATCTTTTTCCTATTTTTCTCACTTTGTTTAATTTGTACTCCATTTTTTCTAATTTGTTCACTATTTTCTTGCATTTCTTGCGGTGTACAGTGAATTCTCTCTAATTGACGCTTAGATTGTACACGAAAATGGACAATTTAGGAGTATAAGGAACGATTATTTGAGCTTTGCAGCTCGTGTCTATAGTTAGTGACAATCGGTAATTATAAAATAATATAACTATAGAATAATAATAGCTAACTATATAATAACATAATAATATAACTATATAATAATACAATTACAGAACTATAGAATAATAATAACTAACTATAGAATAATCGCGTCTCCTATTCCCAAATTGTTGTTAACTCTTCTAGAGTAGAATTTCCATTTTCTAGGATACTATCCTTTAACAGATGCTTCAAAGTACCTCCACTGTTATTACATATTTCTACGCTTCCGATTCTCTAAACAATATCTGTTTTACTTTTGTTTATAAGTAGATTTTGGTGATTGGACACACGTCAGGACCAGGGAACAGCGAAGATAAAAGGAAATTTGAACAATACTTCTACATTATTTTTACCTTATCAACACTATTAAAAGAAGCAACACAATTTTATCTAAATCCTGTTTTATATACAATCGACGAGGAAAATGTTTATTTTGCATAAAGATCTGATCGTAACCGTTATAGAAAACGAAATGAAATTACTGTACAATAGGAAAATAGTGGTTATATAACTCTGTATTTACAGGTAAATTTTTCGATCTTCTTATCTTAACTTAAGACACTTTTCGGGGTAATTACTTCAAATAACGATCAAGACTAGTGTTTTTTGGTCTAATCAAAAGGCTGCAACAATTAACCGAAGATAACCAGCACTATTTGATTAGACTGTGCTTTGAGCTCTTTTCACCCCTCTGCAGGATTTCCCCTAATTTCTAACTTGATCTGGGGATTGATCAAGAGTTGATCTTCTGCGGCTCGCAGCAACGTTATACGATCTCGACGAAGCTTTCAGAATGCACACGAGCGGATCCACAAAAAACTGTGAAGAGCGTCCTCTTCCATTTCCCTTCTTTTTCAATTTTCCTTCACACCTGTCCACTAAACTCATCCTCTTGACGACTCAGAAAAGTCCAAGTTACACAAGAATCTGCTTCAAAAAGCGTCCGATCGTTTCGTCGTTGTGGTTCGACCACCGCGTTTTGCTCAAACAAAGTTTTTCAGAGCGAAAGATACGGTTCCACTCCAGTTTTCGCTGTTCAGCGACGATCGTCCGACGAATTCCGATCCCATGGAACAGAACCACGGAAAGAATCGTCGGAATTGATATGGTCGATTGGCGAGTCCGCCGTCGCGGATACGTGACGCGACGTCGTAAAGCGGCCTTACACGGCCGAATATAAAACGAAACGAAACGAAACGTTCGCGGACGTGGCGGCAGAGAGCGTGCAATCAGGACGGCCGGTTGCTCTATTCATAAGTAACGCGAAATATGCCGTAAAACCGGCGAAACGGCGCAAACACGGCCGCCGGGGACCCTCGGTGCCCTGGCATAATTCGTCATAACTGGTCTCGTATGCGCGTTCGCGTTCGCGTGCGCCTTAATTTACGCTAAACGGACTTTATTACCGGCCCCGACCGTTTATTGAATGTATGGAGACGTTGTTAATCAATTTCACGAGCGTTGAATGATGTTTGACTGGATTGTGACTGTATCTTGACGCGGCCGTTGCTGTAAATCAAGTTTAACGACCGTCTTGGACGCGATTCCGATGGTTCCTGGCGATGTTTTACGAACGCGTCGCCGCTGAAGATGTTAATGCTGTTCCTGACATCGAACGAGATGCTTTGCTAGTCGTGTTACAACGTTTTCCGACGATCGTCGAAATGCCACGTCGATCGTGCACCGCTGACACGAATTTTTAACTAGGTTTCGAAATTCATTATTACGTTCATTACCGCAATATATTGAGCAAACTGAACGTTACTAGGGTTATTAGAATGTAAAATGGTTAAAACGATGTTGCCTGCAGTAAAATTTAACTTGTCAGTTTCGGTTTCATTAATTAAATGATAAGTACAGCAGCGAAAATGAAATTGTTAAAAATCGGATATATTTACGAAAACGGTGTTAGCAATGGATTCGATCATTTTTGAATATGTTGCTGACTATGCGCATCTCCGTTCACTCTCATCTAGTATTCATCATCGTCCTAATTCTAACTAATTCCTGATTAAACCCTCGCACTATGATTTCTTTCACAGATCAATTGCATTCGTCGAATGTCGACCTTTACCTTAATGTTAGAATACTGATAACGAAAGGATAAAGTTTCATTTAATTTTCAGGGCAAAGGGTTGATAAAAATTATTCCAAGTGAAAAACTTACAGAAGCAGGAGGTGGCGCGCTCTTCTTTTCGCAAATAAAATCGAATGACCAAGAAAACTGTTAGAATGTTCACTAATATTTATATTGACGAGAGGCACTTGCGGGCCACCAAGCCCTTCAAAGGTACAATGGCTAAATAAAGGGGCTAATCTATCATCGATCAACCCAGCAAGGTCATTTTTCCAATTACTTCGCTTTTTCGTCGGCGAAGTGGTAATAAAAAAAGGTGTATACAGATTTCCGAAGCGACAAGAGGGCGTTTTTCCCGCGAAGCCTAACTGAATGCCTGGAATTACTATTGCGACGGGGTAAGGCCAGTAAGGGTTGCTTGTTTGTTCCGCCCTTTTTTCCTGCCGTTGTATCGGCAATCCCGCTATTGATTATATAGAGAAGAAATCGAGTCTGGTATGATAAATCGGGAGGGCTGACAGCGTCGCGACTACACCCCCCTTTCACCCCTACCCGCCCCTATTTTTCTCTCTTTCTCTCTCTTTCTCCGGTTCTGTCGCGAAGGGTGGTCCGACCGTCCCCATAGAGACCCTTCGCTCTTCTCTCCCTCTGGACCCCATGGAACACATTATGGAGGCACCAAGGGAAAAAGCACGGCTATTGTGAAATCCCGGCCAACCAAAAAACCTAACCAACCAAAATCTACCGAAATCGACCCTCTTCGCCGCCCCGCCCATCTTGTTATTTCGATTCAATCCCACTGCGCAGCTCTCCTCTCTTTCTCGCTCGCTCGCTCTCTCTCTCTCTCTCTCTCTCTCTCTCTCTCTCTCTCTCTCTCTCTGACGTCACTGAATTCATGGCGATTTTTCCAATGGTTCGCATTGGATGTGGTATTTCGACCACTTCAGATCAGAGTAACAAGTAACACTGAAATTTTAACACTATGCCTACAAAGCCGATCAAATTAATCGGTTTCACATTTGTGTGTTTTAAAGTTTCCGAAATTATAAAGACTCCTTTAAAGCATAGATTATAATAAAAATGACGACTTGTCTAAATAAATAGTATTTGCATTGTTATAAAGCAGCACACGTTAGTTATTTTTAAGGCTTGGTAAGTTTAGTGTTAGGACACGAGACACTGGATTTTAACGTAAAATTTACGTTTCGATTTTTCTATTAGATCATTGTCGTTTTTGTCTTCGTTATTGTTATTTTAAATGCTTTGTATTATTATACCTAGCTTGCTTAAAGACCAATGTAGCTCTACGTTCAACCCTTTTCTTCTTTTATCGTCAGCCGCCAAAGATTATTTATGCACTCATCTACGACTACACTGTGTCGATTAACACTTTGCCTCACTCGTACGTTGGAGTCGAAATTATTTGCTCAGATTTCATAGTCAGTTTTTACATTAATCTCATTTTTCATTTCTCATTTATTTAGAGTTTTGTGTGAGCATGAATTCTACGGAATAATACATGTAATATTTTTATAAGCTAAGTTCAACCATATTCAAAAGATTGGAACTTCCTTAAAAATAATCTTAAAAATAGCGTTTAAATATTAAGAACTCGTTGGGAAAATTGTATCGAGGCAAATGGGTCACGATTTTGATTGAATGAACATCTTTCAAAAAATGATATCGAGTTTTTACTTTTACTTTTAATACAAACGTCCAGATTTCGTGAGCACAACGGTTCAAAAAATTGGCGAACGAGAACAGGAATGGTCCGGAGGGTTAAAATGAAGGTGTCAATAGCTAAGTTACCCGCGCGACTATATTCGAGAACGAAAGTATCCAGTGGCGGCCTGAAAGTGAGAAGAGTGTTCCCCCAGCTCTCTCGGTGGTAATTTGCCTAACAGCAACGGGGCTCGAGGCAATCGCCGGGTTCCGAGAGTGGCTCGAAAGCCTAGCCCGTTGAATGAAGCTTGTCAGGATTACCAGCGTTTCACTTAATAGCTCATTATAATCAAATTAATAACACCAGTCGAGACGTAACGGAGGGTGACGCTTATTACATCGGGACATGCGAACGGAACTGTACCGCCAACGCCGATCAACCCCTTCCCGTAATCCTCCGCGACATCCGTGTTTTTTCTTTTCATTCGCGTGCAGAAAATGTCGCGAATTCCAAACACACGAAACGGTAATTGAAATTCTTCATTTCCCGTTAAAGCAACGCCGTTTCGACGACGTTTCTTGGTAGTAGGGGATGAAATCGGTGATTTTATGCATTTGTAGGTGTAACTAAAATGTCGAATACAACGGGGTAAATGAAAGAAACGATATTTAACAATGCTGTTCGATCATTTTCAACTGATTAAACATGTTAAGAGTTAATATTTGTTCAACTCCTGACTGTCGGGAATTTTTACAGAATTTTAGTGAACTTTCATTTTGCATAAAAATCCGCACTGTTTACCGATAACTTTAGTTTCGCTAAAAGTTAATGTCGAAGATATTTTCGTATATCATTTGATCACGTAAATAAAGAACGATCAGATGTTCGTTTTTCCTATTGTTAAAGTCTTTGATGTATAATCTAGTTCGAGTTACATCTTGCAACTTATTGGACGATTTCAAAGACTTATTCAACGTTTTATAATGTTTCTCGGTCTAGTTTTTCCGTCTTTCGAAACTACCGAATCAATTTTCTACAAAATTCGGCTCGCATCGATGCGATAAACCGATAAGCCAGGGGTTAATGATTAACGCCAACTATCATAATGACCGAAGAGCCAAAATTGACAGCGGTGGCCCGGCACTGTGAAAAATCTAGTAATCAGAATGAATCTGCGCGTGGAATGCATTACAGCATTTCCAGAAAATTAACGTAATTCCCGGTACGTCCATTTCCATCGACCTGCGGATTTACAAATGAATAATAAATGATATCTGTTCACCTGTGCCCGGATAACGTATCGCGTCCATCGTGTATGAATTAATCATTGAAAAATCTGCCTCGACAACATTCGCGTTTTATGTAAAACGGTCGTTAAGCTGGTGTAACGTTTCTGTTGGTGGGACGGTCGCGTGGAAAATGCCTTTATGTTCCCGATGACTGACTCGACCGCGGAAATCGCATCTAAATTAACGGATTTCGATCGACATCGACGCGATACCGGGCGTCGCGTCCTCTTGATTATTCATGAGGTTTTTTCAACGGTTCGACACAACTGGACTCGATCGCGATCATGTACACGTTCCTCTTCTGACGATCGGATTTGAACTGCTTTTTCTTTTTTTATATTTTGTTGACCGTGCTCGCGAGCGACTGCATACGCGTATGCTAATCGGCGCCGATCGCCAACTGCAAATGTGTAATTTCGAACGGGCGCGCGTCCCGGGAATTTTTCACTCGCCTAATCGCCGCCGCTTTTGTTAAGCGATCTCTAATCTAACGACGTTTTTATCCTGTCACCAACGGTTAGCGTTCCCTTTGACAATTATTAATCTGCTCCAGACGATTTCCAGTGACACAACTAGCGTTTCGTTTGCAGAAACGATGCGATATTTTATTGGCATTGTTAGCATTTTATTATTTCGCTGGTCCAATCGATTTTCCATCGGTGGTCCGATCAACGTCTGACGTTTAGAATCGCGCAGGATTTTATTAGGGATCGGATGGTCGACGTGCGTTGGATTTTAGACGTTAAATGGCCACAGAAGTTTCGAGTCCATCGCGTTTCGATTAAAGCTCAAAGGCGCGTTATCGGCTATCAGTACAATCTCCCGAAATAATCAGATAACTCGCGTGCAGAAATTTCGTTCCTAAGCTCGAATCTTATCGGGGCTTACCAATATCTTCGCGCAACTACCATTGATTCCGATCGGCTCGCGATAAATTCTGTTCGAACGTGCCAATATTCCTTCTTCGCGAGCCGATCTTCGTATTTGTAAACACTGTGACGGCCTTTAGTCGCGAAAAAATTGTTTGTTATTGCAATATCGTCGATTATTTACAATATCGAGACCCTCTGCGCGATACCGCGGGACTAATTAGTTCGAATTCTTTCGACTCAAGGTCCTCCACTTAATTCCTCTCTCGGTGGTCGATAAAATTTATGTCTTGACCCCGGCGACACCGTGCGCCATTTTGGAATTTCCGACCGTACAGAATAACATTCGGTGTGCCTAATAAAATTCTCCGAGCGATTTCTCAATCGCCGCAAATTCCTTTCCTATGTTAACGGGATCCTTTTCGCAAACCGCGACCGGTGAAATATGCAACAACAAATCCGGAACGACTTGTATTGCTTGTCAAACGTCGTGCACGATCAAATTGACATTGGAAAAAAATATTTCCCCAGCACGACACGTATCTAGTCGGTTAAATTTGCATCTACTATTCGCGATACATACCTTTATCTCGTTTCCCATGGAGAACACAACGATATCGCCGGATGAATTCATGCTTCTGGAATTTGAATCGCGCTTGAAAAGGAATTGACGTCGAGGAAAAAGAATATTCGTTCGCCGTTTACGGCCAGACACAATTATGATAGTATGACTCAAACACGAGGTGAATATAACTGGAAAAGCTTTTAATCCTGTTCCAAATGTAATGCCTGGAGAATTCTCGACAAAAGTTCTATTCGAATATTCACTTCGCGGCCAAGTTTTCGCCGCTAGATATTCCAGATAGCGTAGTTCTTTTTTTACAATTAAATACTTGTAGTATCATTTCTCCCTTTCCGTGTTCTATTTCACCGGCGAAACGGGGTTGTCCAGATAATCAAAGCGTTGCCTCCGGTATAGTGTAGCGTGCGATACCTTCGAGACAATTAACTTCCTTATTTTATTACCAAGGGAGTTCCCCTCCAAGCGAACTCGATATTTCTTCGTTATACTTCCAGTTTTTGGCACGGCGCGTTCCAACCTTCCACTATAAAAATGTGGAGCCTTCCTCTCTGACTCAATTAATTCAACTTTCAAACTTGGCATTCACATTCTGACGATTTAATCATTTCTTGAGAGATCGTAAATGATATTTTCATCTATTAAAATACACAAAATTAAGAGGTATACGAAAAAAATAAAGGTAAATAAAAATAGCGAATTAGCAATTAGACTTTAATCATCAAATTCTTTTACGAGACAGGATTTTTCTTAGATTAAAATTCGTTTGGCCGATAGTATTAGCATTATTAAAGCTTGCAAAATGGATGGTGGGTATGAGAATATTTAAACAGAAGCTCGAACACTAGCACAGCGAAGTTTAACATACCCAAGTAATAAAAATAGTAAATTAACGATCACAAAGCTACACAGTAAATTCTCCCGAATTTTCCTTCAGCTTGTAAACAAAAATGGAGAATCCGGGAAGAAGAGATACGATTATTCGAGCCTCACGGCTCATTTTTATAGTTGCCGATTATCAACAATTATAAAAACGAGGCGCAAGGTTCGAATAATCGTTAAAAAATCGTTAAAGGCTCTTCCCAAATTGTTTACAAGCTGATGGAAAATTAGGGAGAATTTTCTGCAGATCTTCATCTGCTGTATTTTTCTTAATCTCGCCCGATTTTTATCAATTGCAATTGTTCAAGCTGAAGTGCATAAACAGTTGTATAAATTGCACGTGATCCAAGATCTCCAAGATCTCACACAGATCACTCGATCCTGGCCGAGTTGAATTGTCAAAAAATAAATGCCCGCGAGCAGCGCCAAATGCGATCGCAGCTGGCGATTAAACGCATCCGAGCAGGCGCAAGATCCCCATCGAATTCCAATGGAATCTCCGATCCAAATTGAAATATTTCCGGAATGCCCATCCGAGTGAAGTAATCGAGTCGTTCGCGGGCAAAAGATAAGCAACGGCGAGCAGCGTTTGCGGCCCGGCTTGATTTATGGCCGCCCCCGTACGATATTCTCGTAAAACCCCGTGTATCTATCGTTACACTGGTTTCGTGTGCATAATCTTATCAGTCGCGTTTACGACTGTCACATAGGCGTAAATAGAAGCTAAACAACTCCCCTTCGAAATCAACTATAAACACTGATAAATGCGTAGATCCGGTTTATCTCGAATCCAAACATTCGAAAACTTCCCCGCTATCCTCTACAACCAAGCTTTCGCTACCTGAAGCTTGCGCGCTTCCCGTTTCCGCATCTTCTCGCTACCGTTCCCTGTTTGTCCCCGTTATCGTTGCGGTGTGCTTGCGATCTATTCGCAAATACCACCGATAAGGTCTAAGCAAATTTTCTTTGGGCAAATAGTTGGGGGAACCAGCGATAATTATAACAAATATCCATGCTGTCCCTGCAACTCGAGCGTTACGACTAGCCTTGAGTATTTGTTATGCAAAATAAAATTTGTCTGCGTTAATTGCAATATATTAGAGTTGCATAGACATTTATTTCTGTTCTCAATCATTTGACTGAGTTGAAAGTGATACAACAGTATTTTGAAGTTCTTTAACACTAGATTTAAGAAGCACAAAAAATAGCTGTTTTATATTAGTTTATAAAACTAACAGTAAGACATTTATTCTGATTTTTAGCAAGTGTTATTGTAACATTTGCCGTAAGTAACGTATAAATTGAATAAATAACTCGTAAATGTATCTTTACAATATGAATAATCGTGAATTAACAAATTAGTGACCCCCGTCATTTTGACGGGTTCCATAAATCTAGCGTAAAATGTATTTAACCGTTTTTTTTTCGAACAATCATGGCAAGATTGATGAAATCGAAAGAATTCTTCCTAATCAGGCGTCCGAGTGAAATTATAAACAGATGATGTCCATAGTCGCTATCCATAATCTCCAAGACCATTTATTTCTGGATTAGAATTGTAACGAAGCCGTTCGATCACCGCAAATAATCGCGAACACTCTAAATTCGCAATCGTTCGTAATCTCCGATCGATTCCATAGTTAGATAGAACTAGATATCGAATCAACGTCCGACTTCTCGCAAACCGTTCTCCGATGTTTCGATGAACTCCGATAATCGTTTTTTATCGGCGCGACGGTTACCGGCGCGCCAACTCGAACCATTGACTAATTTCGGGTTCGGAGTTCCATTTTCCGTTGAAATACTTTCTCAAATGTGCCTATTTTTGCCGTCGCGATTTTATCGGACGCGAGACAAGATGGCGAGGCGAGACGTTCTCGGCGGCGCGCGCGCGATTCCCGATCCGCAGGAAAACACGCGAGGAATTCGTGGACCGGAATTACGTGTCACGTTTTATTAATCTTGTTAACGAGTGCGCGTTTCGAGAGCGACCGGGTCGTCGGACCAACGGGTTCGTCGCGTTTCAATTGTCCGTCAATCTTAATTGAATTCACCACCCAAGTGAAAACCGCTGAACTTCGATTGGGGCCCCGTGGCTCGTGGAGATCAAGCAAAGTGTCCTCAACGAGAGACAATTGGATCGTATCGCGACTTAAACGCGGCGAATTGCCATTCCGAGAATTGCTGGCCGGCGCCCGTCGACTTCAGAAGTTTGTGGAAAACGAGGTACGTCACCTTGCTCCTTCTCTCGAAAATGAAGACTCGAGAAACTTGACGATCGGTAGAAACATATTCAAAGAAATTCGAAGACGTTTGGATCGATGATAGCTTTTTCAGTAGAAAGTACTCTGTAGAAGGAGGAGATTGGGATGACTAATTTTCTATATTAAAGAATAACCTAATCTTTGTAGTTATAGAATGTTGCTACAGACATTTGGAACTTGTTTACGTGGACATGATTCTGGTTTCCAATTCCTATTTTATCTTGGTCGAAGTAAAACAAGTAAAACAAGGTTTTCTTCAAGGCATTTTTTCTCTCCAGCTATCTTAAAAGACAGTTGTATCTATATCCTTAATTTCTACTCATCGTTAATCCTGGTAAAATGCTAAGAATTCTAAGAATAAGAAGTAAAATTCTAAGAATTCGTCCTCTAGACACAACTTCTGGACTGTCTAATACAAACATGTCTAGCCAAAGCAACACAAAACCAGCTAAAATCTATCGTTGATCCTCTCTGAATACATTCCACGAATTCGTCCTAGACACAATTTCTAGACCGATTAATTAAGTCGTCTCTAACTAAACAAAACACAAAAGAAGAAGACTTCATCTCAAACGCAATTTCTATCCAGCATTAATCTATCGACAATCCTCTTTGAATACATTCCAAGAACTCGTCTTAGACACAATTTCTAGACTCCTATTAAATGATCTCCGACCAAAAAGACACAAGACAGGAAGACCTCAAACACGATCTCTAGCCTAAGTAAAAGACTCCTGCTTCAAGGATCCCGATGCTGAACCGTTCCGTTTCTAGACACACTTCGCAGCCCGCCTAGGAGATTCACCATCGAGGCGACACAAAACGGGACCTATCCGGATAGTTTGTTATCGGCGAGAAAGGTACGCCCGTCGCAGGATCGAGATGAACTCGTCACCGGTTCCGTCGCGATCGGTTCACACGCGCGGGATCCGGGGCGTCCGATCGATCATTAATTCCCGGGAAGATAGGGATCGGCCGGGAGAACGTCCGCGTCTATGCCGTCTGGACTAGGCTGGACGATAAACAGAAGTTAACGAGCGGCTACCGGATCGCCCCCACGGCATGCTAATTTCACGGCAGTTGGCCCGGGAGCATCGAATACATCACGCAGAGGATCTACATACCGACGGGCTTGGGCACGTTCCTCTTGACCTGCATCCACTTGTAGGTGGGTACGTGGGGTTGTTGTTGTTGCTGCTGTTGAGGATGGTGGCCGTGAGGGTGTTGCTGATGATGGTGTCCGTGGCCGTGCTGGTGCGGGTGCTGCGGATGTCCCTGTTGCTGCAGCACGTGATAATTAGCCGGGTCGGGAGTCTCTTCTTTGTAATGCCCGGCAGGATGACCAGCGGTGTAATCGTTCTGCCGTATCTGCGTATGATAGTGTATGGAGTCTTCCGCGGGAGGCAGTTGGTGGAGATAGTTCGTGGTGCCGGCGATCTGATAGTCGGGCTCGGAATGGTGATGGTGGTGGTGGTGGTGATGACTAGAAGACTGATGGTGCAGCTCGTGCTCGTTCCTCGAGTGGCCGGCCACCATGGGGCTTTGGTGGATGCTGGTGGCCGAGGTCGCGTGGTGATGATGATGGTGGTGCTCGTCTCTATAGCCGGTGGCCTGCTGGACATGGTAGCTCTGCTCGTGGGAGCCGTTCTGCGGCTGGCCAGGGTAGGCGGTCGAGGAGGACGCGTAGTCCAGGTTCGTGTAGCTCAGCCCGTTCTCGGAGGAGATGATGGCGGTCGTGGTTCCATCCTCGTGCAGCACTCCCGTCGACGAGTAGAAACCCTGCGGAGGTGTCCCAGACTCCGCGGCGAGGAAACTCTCGGAGGACGAGGAGGAGTACGGGGACACCGCGGTCTGGGGGAAGTAATGAGCGGGCGCCAGCTCCGGCGAGGGCGGCACGGGCACGTGTCCGCCGACGGACACGGGCTGGTGATGATGATGACTCCCTTGGCCCGTGCACACGTAGTTCGGGTATGAGTCAGGCTTGCCGTAGGTTCCGTACATGCCCATGTCCATCATCATCATCCTCGTCGCGGTCAGGCGGATGCATCAAATTGGCCTCAGTTCGTGTCCTTCGCCACGTTACCAGACGATCGAACAACAGAAGATTCCTTGCAGAAGATCGTCGGTGAACATCGCCGAGTCACTTAGCCGAGATCGAGTCCAGTAGCAACACAGATATCACAGACGCACACTCCTGCCGATATATCCAATCGAGCTGTCTATTATAAATTGAGCAAAGTTCAAGAGGTGTGTAGTCACTTTCGCGCAGAGATAACCGTGTCTCATGGATCGGCGGGCATGGTGATGAGCGTTATCAAACGGAGCACGTTATCAATGGGGCTGGGAGAGTTCCGTGTAGCTGCCAGGTGGGTGTCGTTCCGCGGACGCAGGCGCCAGTTATCCCGAGGCACCTGAGCGTCGCGGCAGTGGTCGCGGGAGCGGAGCGTTTTACTCGCGAGGAGGATGATAGAGAGACCGTGATCGCGTCGATCCGATCGACGAGGGTCGCTGAAGTGGACTGGCTAGGTGTACTCGCTGCCAGAAGGCGGCACGGTCGACAGCCTGCACGCAGGTGAGAGAGCCGCAGGGGTCTGCCGTGCGTCCAGCTCTCGCGTCCTCCTCGCTCCCACGGCCCGTTCTCGTCTGCTCCTCGTCGGACATTCGGCGCAGCGGCAGAAGCGTTGCCCCGCGTACGCCTAACCGGAGGAGGCGCTGCCTTCCGTCGAGATGGGCGGCCGCTATCGGTCGTTCACGTGACCGCCGGTGGGCGGTGCCAGCCAATGGGGGACGAGCCTGCGCGTCCGGCGTCCGTAGCCTCATGATGGATCACCGAGGCGAAATTTTATTTTTCGTTCCTTCTTTTTATCTGGCACGCTGCAGTTGACACTTATCGTAGCGGGTAGGTAGTCGAGTATTATATCTCCGTACCCACCTTCCAGGATCACCGTCCCTCCGCCGCGGAACCAGCTACCCGGCTCTCATGCCTCTGCTCCCCCCCTTCCTCCCCTTCTTGCCACCCTCTGCCTTCCTGCCTACCTTCCTGCCAGCCACCGAGGCTCTTTCCTACGAGTCCTTTTTCCCCGAGGCGACCAGTCGCCTCTCTGTGTACACGCGTGTCCCACCTGTCTACGGGCACCGACGCGTCGTCCTGCACTTTCATTAAGCCCTGACTGCTGATGGGTTAATTACGGGACGCGAGATCGCCGAGAAAGTTGGTCGCGTGGTCCCCGTCCCGCTGACAAGCCTACCTTCCTACCCGACAACCTATCCTACTGTAGGAATTACCCGCGTGATTTGTAAGCTCGAGAGCGAGGATAGACGCCGCGGGGGATACCACGCTCCTGGTTCGCCACCCGAGGGTTGATTCTGCTCAACCCTGGCTAGATTTCGGCGTTTCTTTCGCGAGAAATAAACATCTTCTGCACCGGTTGCAGCGAACGGGAGCCACACAGATCCCCTTGTTGGAACAAGCGCAAGTTGGGAACACGCGGGAGGAACGACGAGAGTTGCTTTCATTTTCATGTAACCGTGTCTCCGACGCGTCTTCTAGAGATGCTGATTCCCGCAGGAAATCTCGTACAACCTTCCCCGTATCCTTGAAACCGCGATACCTGACGAACCACGACGGAACCAGTGCAGTATAAAACAACGCCGACCACCTCAGATTACACAGAAGTTGCACCGTTGCGTCGATGCATTGGTCGGGGTTATTACGTAAGGGCGGCGCGTGCAAAGGCGGTCGTTTGTCCGGATCCCATGGATCGCACGGGGAAGAGCGCCGGCGGAGAGCTCGAAGGACGCGTGACGGGCCCATGGGACGTCTGGTACCCCATGTGGGTTCAGTGACAGGATGACACATTCCGCCGTGAAAGTTTTAGGAGAGCGGTCCCGTATCAGCGGTTCAGTCAGATGAGCTTATACCGAGGGCGCCACCTGCGGCCACCCGCGACATCCGTTCGCCGTCCATTCTCCCGGCCCCATCAAGATCAGGAAATCTTCATCTTGATCGAACTTCCCTGACGTCTCATAGTTCTGATTCTCACTGTCGGCCGATCTTTTTCACCTGAACGCGCCCGTACATACTCCCATGCCACGGCCGGCCTACATCCGTCCCTTTCGCTCCTTCGATTCGTCGGTGTTCGTTATGGCCGCGTGTGTCTCCTCCTGCCTTCTGCCCGATAAAGTTGCTAATTGGCACCGGGCCAATCGGTGGTACCCCGGGCGCAAGCCTTTCCGCGGCTTGCTCCACTTTTGCGCGAGGCGTTTCCACGCTGTCGCAACCCGGCACGAATCGTTGAAATGCTGCTTAATTGTCACCCGAACCGTTTGCTGCTACCTGCGCAACTTTCTACCGAGTGGCTCACCGCAAAACCTGGCACCGGTGAAGCGATTCTGGATCGGCGCATGGTAAATCTCGCGTCGCGGCCAAACGATTGACCGGCGACTGAATGTTCCCAGCGTTCGTTGCTCGTTTCTTTTTTTTTTTTGCCGTAAACTGGTTCACCGGGATATGCTTCTGCAACATTTCTACCGTCGCCAACGGATCTCAATATCGGTTCAATAAACATACGAATGTTTCAGAAAAAGGGCATTGAATACGAATGCGCATCAACCGAGGCGAAATTGAATATTTATGATCAATGTTGCTGCCATAAAACCGGCAATAAAATTTGTCACGACTGTACGAATGTGTTGTAACGTCGCTGCAGTAAAAAGCCGCGTTAGAGGATAAACACTCTTGCCCAACGATGCCTAAGCTTTTCCGCTCCGGTTAACTTCTCGGCTTCGGTCCGCCAAAATTGCGGTGTAGCTCCGACGCGATAACCCTTTGCCGTATCATTTTTAATAATTTCTTAGGAGAAGATGAACATTTGTTTTCATTGTGTGCCCTCATTTCCTTGGATATTTAAATATTATGGAGGAAAGAACGGAATTTTTGCCGAACTTCGAAGAACAGAATAATCGTTCATATATATATATATATATACTTAACTCGTTAAAATACGGCAAGGGGTTGAAGTTCAACAAAAAACCATAGTCTATTTATTGAAATCACGAAAAGGTGAGTTTTGCTTAACAATTACTGATCTACGTAAAACTTTTATTGGTCTACTTTGGTTCCAGATATTCTCCAGACATTCAGCAAGAACCGTCTCACCGCCGATCGAGAGTGTGCCTGTGGGATCGATCCCGACTTCCTCGGAGATCTATACCCTCTGCTGGATCTCCCGGGCCGAGATTACGGGGTTTAGGAGCCGGTCACACGGTTGTTGCCCGATGAGCCGTGTGATTTCTCGTCCAAACAGTCCGAGTACGTTTTAATGGAATTTTCCGGGATCAGAGGAGTAAATTCGAGTTTAGCCGAGTCTAATGTCGGGATAAATATCAGCGATCCTCTCTGCCGCGTCCTCTGCCCCCCTCGGGGCCCTTCTCTGCTTGCGTTGGACACGCGTAAAGTTCGCCCCGTGGGCTAATCCTCTTAAACAATTACAAACCAGTCGATCGGTCTGGTACCTATCTCGTCGTGGCGCCACGCTGGGTTTTGACGTGGGATGAGGCACCTGCATTGTCATGCTAAGCCCCAGTCGCCTTGCTGCAGTTCCCTTTTATCTGCGACCAACAACATCCCGTCAACTTACTCCCGAACTGTCCCGTCCTCCTTCGTGAACTTCTTCCTTCGATTTTTCTTGCCTCGGGGCCGCGCTTCTTTATTTCCCCGTGCGACCTGCTCCGGCGAACCACCGAATTTCTGATCAGTTGCGTCGAACCCGCACGGCAGAGACTCGTCGCTGCGCTCTTGGAAAAATGGCTGAAGCGTGCCCGTTGAAAATCGAGCCAGTTTCTGAAGTAGCTCTCGATTCCAATTTCTGACTAATTGTAAACATTTATTTTTATTTCGATGTATTTGAACAAACCGAATTTTGGGAGGACATTTAGGATGTAAACGGGTCGAAGTACCTTTCGCTGTAATAAATTTTAACTTTCTTCTAATATGTATCATTTTTAGTCAGGAACGAGGAAGTAAATAAATAATGGAACTATGAAATATATGGAAATAATGGAATAATGGAATAAAATGATGTATCCTTGCATTGTAGATGTACAATATATTCTCCCTAAGTTTCCTTCAGATTTTAAACTACCGAGCTCTAAACGTGACTAATGTATATTGTTTTATAACAATGACAAGATTTGATTTATTTACGTTTCCTACGATTTTTATTATAATATGTGCTGCAACGAAGAAGTTCGTATAAAAGTGTCCAACGAAAACATTTTTATAGCATCAAGGATTATAAAAGAAAAAATCAGAAATCAATCATTTTGAAGGGTTTGATAGTTAGTGTTGAAAGAACTATAATAAATTCTCCCTAATTGATGCTCAGATTGTGCACAAAAATGGTCAGTTTGGGAAGAGGAGATGCGATTATTCGATTACTATACTCACGGCTCATTTTTATAGTTGCCAATCGTCAATAATTATAAAAACGAGGCGAAAGGCACGAATAATCGTATCTCCTCCACCAAAATTGTCCATTTTTGTTTGCAAGCTGAAGGAAAATTAGGGAGAATTTACTGTATTTTGCATCGCGTCGAAGTGAACAAGATTATTAACAAAGATCTTCGACAGACTGTTAATTTTGTGAATAACTGTGCTAGAAATCACAGATGCCAATCGATAAATTTCCAACGCAGGAGGTTAAATTAGTTTGATTTTCTGAAAATTTTACCGGTCGAATTTTGATATTTGTTAACCTTTGAAGCTATTCTTTTCAACGACGAACGAAGATTGAAGCAGCATTTTTTAGCAAAATCGCCAACAACGTTGTGTTGTTTATTTTTCTTAAATTCGTGGAACATCTTCACCGTTTCCTACGAGAGTGCAAACGAAGTTCGCGCGCGTTCCAACAATCCAAAGGAAAAATTTTGCCGGGAACAATCGGTTTAAACAAATTAATACAGTGGTAGCCAGCGTGTAATGTGCAGAGAATGGCGAACAATAGGAATTCGTGTAAGAACCGCGAAGTCAACAGCAAGAATGGACAGCGACGGGTCCGTCGGCCACCAAGACGTTTCATTTAAGCGGACTACAATAATTGCAGCCGACAATATCACGTTTAAAGCTGCACTGTCTGTCCTCTTGTCATTCAAGCAACCAGTCACAACAATCCAGCGGGTGGTTGCTGACGGACAGCTGTCTATTGAGAGTCTCGAACGCTGGCATTCTGTCAGAAAACTGGCTCTTTATAAGAGATAGCGTTGCCCACAGAGGAGCCGAGCCGTCTCTATTCTATCGAGAAAACGCAGAAAGTCAGGAAACCGCGTGGAATAAAGGTAGCAGAGGCGGAATAGCAAAGAGGCTGCCGGTCCCTGGAGGGACGGATACCTTCGACGAGGCTGCCCCGCCCGAATTTTGCAGAAAGCACCGTTCCTATTTTTCAGGTTCTCCACGTCGATCACGTTCTCGACGTGACTCCAGCGTGCGCACCGCGGTTTTCTAGATTCTTTTGTCTCTGCTCGCGAGTCAATTGATTGCCAACCTTGAACCGGAGATGAACGGGTCTCTGGATCACCGTGGATCTTTTAAACGATCGATCGGCCAGCTGATCTTCTCGCGAATGACGTCCGACGCCGCTCGACTTTGCCACAAAAATTTCAAACGCGTTCAGTATTTCTTCGAAAATTCTCATCGCGCAGGTTGACCATTAAAAAATGAATTTGGAAGCTCCTGGGCGATTTTTTAGATTCCGCGACTCTTTACTCGGCAAATGAACTGAATTCCAAGCGCGTTCAAGACAAAGATAATAGAACAATCAACGCTAGGTCACTAATTGTTTAATTTACGATCGTTCGGATCGTAAAGATAGAATGTGAAGAATATAATGTAGAGAAGTGTTACGATAGCACTAATAAACGTCTACTGATGCCACTGAAACGAGTCTTGTTGTTTCTTTTATAAACTAATATAAAACAGCTGCTTCTAGCGCTCCTTAAATCTAGCGTTAAAATAGCTTCGCGTGCAAGTGATGGAATTATTTCTCAGCTCTGTGAAAATTCGTTGAACAACGAGACTTCCTCTTTGACATGCGATACTTCTGTGACACGATCGCGACGATCGGTCTAAGGAATTAAGACACGGGCTCGCTCGACGAAGCATCTTCACCTGAATTTTCACGGTCAAAATCGATTTCCCGATCTCGTCACATGGTCTTTTTTCTCCCTTTCCTTCGTGATCCAGATGTTCCCTTTTCGGCGTCGCTACCTCGGCTGTCATCGAGCCCGGGACGAGATCTAAATTCAACAACTATCGGATTGCAGGGAGAATCTGCGCGCGGACGGACGGGGTCGGAGGGCCGATCGATCTTCCGGGGCCGAATTTTTCCATAATTCCGCCCATTTTCGAAATGGCGGCCCCCGGGTTTTTGTATGCGGCACGGCACGGAATCGTACCAGGGACATGGGAAACCCCGCACAATGGAGTCATCGATCATTCTGTATGAGAGTTCCTCGATTGCTGCTCTAACTGTGCCGGTTCTTGCCCGCCTGGAGCACCGACGCGACCGTAATCGAGTGTATTTACGAATACGTCGGGGATCCCGTTGCAAATGCCCTTTGTATCTTTTCATTGTCTTCCCTACTGCTCGCGGGAAATCGATAGTCTCGCGGGAACCTCGTTGTTTCAATTTCGAGATGCCTCAAATATTCTTTTACCGGTGTTCGATGAACCTTCGACCGTTCTTTTGTCGTTCATTAAGGCTGGTACTCTCTTGTAGCTTTCTTTTCATCAGAAACTTCATAATGGACAATTATGGACAAGCATAAGCACAAATATGGACAATTTGGGAGAAGGAGATACGATTATTCGAGCCTCGTGGCTCATTTTTATAGTTGTCGACAATCGATGAAAACGATAAAAATGAGCGACAAGGCTCAAATAATCGTATCTTATCTTCCCGAATTGTCTATTTTTGTGTACAATCTGAGCGTCAATTAGGGAGAATTTACTGTAGTTCTTTCAACACATTTTCCTTCTTACAATTCCCGATGCTATAAAAATGTTTTTGTTGAACATTTTTATACGAACTTCTTTGTTGAAGCACATATTATAATAAAAACCACAGGAAGTATATAAATAAATCTGATCCAATCTAGAAACAACACAAAACGAAAAAAAGAACAAAAAATATTATTTTCATTTAATGTAACCTTAATTTAATAAATTTCTTCCTTTCCACTACTCAGTACAATGGAACGAGAATGGTTTTTTTTCGGTTGAACGATATCATCTTCACTTTCTGAACCTTCTTCTTCATTCAGATTTCTTGCACCTTCTACCATCTTTAAAAAGTCTGCAATTTTGATTTGTTTCCTGGTTCTTACAAGATCATTATAGATTTCACGGTATGAAGATAGACAATTTTGCAGCTCGCTTCTGAATTTTCGGCTTCCTTCAGCGGAAGGATACATATTTATATATACCCTCAATTATAATAATTATATCTTCATGTAAAGGCATTATAGTTTACTATTCCTTCCCGTCATTATTTTAAGGTAATTTAGTGTTTAAATATGTCGAACAAGAATCATGCTATCCAGTGCTGCAGAAGTACAGTGTCGTACAAAGGTTTTCGTAATTTTCTTATTGTGTCAGAGCGAAATCGTGTTATAGGATGCCGTGCTGTAAGAGGACTACCTGTATTCCCATACTCCTGGACAAAAATGGTGCGTTCAAAGACTAATTTTGCTTGATTGGACCGGTAGGACGGCCAACGGAGAGCCGCGTCTAAAGGTCCGCTTCCCCGCCGCCATAAATCCGGCAGGTACCTGTCCGTTTTCAATGGAGCGGTACTGAAACGACACTCATCGTTTCATTCGCCGTGTTCCAAGCACGATTTAATTGTCCACCGGTAGAAATAACCGCGGCCAAAGCGCTTCGAGGCGCAAACCACATAAATCGGCGATCTTCCGCGAAACAGGTGAAACGCGATAGCCACAATTCCAAATGGCGAACAACATAAAAAAAGCATCGAGGCTTTCGAACAATTAAAGCGAGCACGCAGTCGCGTTTGCTGGAAAGTTATGGCTGCGATCATTCGCGTCTAATAGCTCCTGCCGGCGATTAACTCGAATCGCGCGGAGCCGGACGGCCTCGGCTGCGTACGAACGTTTAAATACACATTTCTTGCGGGAATACTCGCTCGTTTATTATTTTCCGGGCGATTAAGAAAAAAAAATATATATATATATATATTTGTATGTAAAATATATATATATATATCGGTGTGCACATGTGTGCGTGGATCGGAGTAAACGGCGACAGGAAATTGGCTTTCCTTTTTGCCGGAGCAGAGCGTCCACGCGTAAAAAGCCGCTTCTAATAAAACGGTGTGTCGCGAAGGTGAGAAAAGCTGTGCTGGAATCAGCAAAGCCGACGGACCCGGTTCGATCGTGGAATGACGCTGCAATGCTCGATATGCCGTTTCATTCAACCTGACTCACGGCCCCGTGGGCTCCGCGTTGCTCGCCACACGTTGATCCTATCATCGTAAATATTGAATAAATGTAATTAGCCATCGGGGAGGCAGGAAAGGCCGCCGCGCCGCGAACGGTAGCCAATGTTCGGTCCCAATCCGATTAGAATTTCATTGTTCGTGCGCTTGCCCGACGACGTGGACGCCTCCCGAACGCAAATTGCCCTTTTCGAGATCCCCGATACCGTCTAAAGTAGCACGCTTTTCTCATGCTGCGACCGTGTTGCATTCCACGCCTGCAATTTTTTAAAAACCGTCGCACGTACCCGGCCGCCTCCCTTCGCACCACCGGTCCCCGTTTCCGCCGTCGTTGCTCCGCGATCTTAATTCTGTTCGACTGAAAATGCGGGACAGCAATTTCTGTTTCGTAATTATCGATTTTCATTTGGTTTTATTTATTTTTAAAAGAAGCGTCGCTCTTATACCACTCGAGTCCCGTTTTCTTGCAAGTCTCAGGCTTCGGCCATCGTTGATTCGTGATTTCAATCTTGTTCGATCGAAGATGCGACCTAGAATTTTGGTCTTACGTTCGTCGATCCCAGAGAACCGTTTTCTCCCGTCGATTCTGTTTAGAATTATGTTTAATATTTTATTTCGAGTGATTGGTATTACACAAATTTGTAGAAGCTTCGGAAAATTGTAAAACTGTGGCCCTAGTTATTTTTAAGTAACTGAACATACAATATAATAAATGTACAACTTAAAAAAAAATTGTAAGAAAATGAATTGTATTCTATGTATTCATAGATAATTTTTTAATTTTTGTAAGTAAATGAAAATCATTTGCTGGAAATTTCGTGAAATTTGCTTGGCTGGCAAGGGGTTAAACTCATTAACAAGGGAAACAAAGTTCTTTGAACTCGAATTTTCAGCAAACGATAGGAAAAAGTATGTACATATGTTGCCCGAAGTGTTCCAAGTCGAAATATTACTGCGATACGTAACAAGGTAGAAGTTGCAGCAAGGTTTCGAGCTAGAAGGGTTCGAGGGCGTGTTTCCCATCGAACGAGGGTGCCCGCTCGATTTGCCCTATGACGCACGAGTATCATAGCTCGGGCAAGGAGAGCGTGTATCCGCAGTAATAAAGTTAGCGCGGTAATTATGACAGGCTCGTTACCAGCACGTCGCAACGGGATATGAAGTGTTAATGAATGGACGCGTCGAACCAAGGGGTGGCTGGTACCGGCCGTGTAATTTTCGTTCGGCCGTAAACAGGCCCCGAATATACTATAAGCTGTTTGCCAGTTACCTGTCCGGCTAATAACAGTCGCTAATACTTTCTATGATTAGTGCTGACTCACCGGAATTAAACACCGATTTCTTCGATTGCCGAAACGCGCGACCCACATCTTTGTAATTCATCGATTCTCTTTCATGCACTTATTAGCACGCACATACTTTTGCCCATGATTACGTTATTTATTTGCGGGTAAATCGAACCACGAGGTAATAATGTGTAGTACGTGTGTACATATAAAAATGACGTGCAAAGATGCATACAAAAATGACATAGAAAAATATGTAAGTAATACTAAAATATATATATAAAATATATAAAGTAAGTACAAAAATATATGCGTGTAAATAACCTTGACATAACCTCGAGAAAATAATATGTAATAAGTATGTACATACAAAAATGACGTGCAAAGATTCATATAAAAATGACGTACAAAAATATGTACAAAAATGAGTAGATCGAATGAAGAGAAACAAATGTCTCGATTGTTGTATTATTGCAATCGATGCGGATAACTTTTTATTTCGCATGAGAATTCATTGTTTGGTAATATTTGAACGGTATCATTTTAAGAAGTTGTGAGAAATCCCTATATATTTTAGAACAGAAAGGAGCGAATTCGTAAGGGATGTTTCGCCCTCAGAATTTAGATGTATGAAATCGAAGCCACAAATAGCAGGGATTCGGCTGTGGATTTTCTGTGTGGATCCCAGACGAAAATTAATACAATAAATTCTCCCCAATTGTTCTCCAGCTTGTAAACAAAAATGGACAATTCGGGAACAGAAGGACACGACTATTCGACACAATTGTTGACAATCGACAACTGTAAAAATGAGCCGCGAAGCTCATCGTATGTTCTCTTCCCAAATTGTCCATTTTTGTTTACAAGCTGAAGGAAAATTGCGGAGAATTTACATCGAATGAAAAGAAACAAATGTCTTGATCGTTGTATCTTTTCAATCGATGCAGATAATTTTTATTTCCCACAAGAATCCACGTTTTAGTAGTAACTGAACAGCATCACTTCGAGAATTATAACGAGCATTATAAAAATAACAAACATCTACATATCTCAGGATAGAAACGACGAAGTCATAAGGGATGCTTCGCTCCCAGAGTTTCCCAGCAGATAGGAGTATAAAATCCCTCGTTATTTGCTCCCGGCGAACCCATCTCGGAAGACAAATACCGGGGGATCGTGCTCGAAGCAATCTCCCTTGAAAATCCCATTTTTCGAAGAGCGAACGTGTTTGCCGGGAACACAATTTTCAGAAAAATAGCGAGACGCGGCACGCCAGCGCGTCGTGGCCGAGCAATTCTCGATCGCGATTGTCAATTGCAATTGTCAACCGCATGATTCACGGTCAAGAAGTTCGCGGATGCTTTTAAGAAACGTGCACGCGTTATCGGTCAGCGTCGAGATAACGGGAAAGTGCGCAGTGCCCCCGATAAAGACCGATTTTAATTTAATCTACGCGGGCTAAGCTTTCTTGATTCCTTCCGCCGATAATAGACGCAGAGATCCCGGCGTGTTTGCGGATAAGAGATAAACGGTATCTTCGTCCGTAATCATCGGCGATTTGTTGATTTCGTGTTCCTCATGCTCGGTGCACGAGAGCATCCAGTTTACGTCTTCCGGGAGCTGTTCGCTTTTTTTTCGCTCGTTACCGAGCATCCACAGAACTGGTCTCGCGCCTGTCTTCCGGCGACAAGTGCAATTTTCCCTCTTTATTGGCTCACTAATGAGAGATAACTGCGACATTGCGAAAATTCCGCGGGAACGACGAAAAGGTTCGTTGAAAAGGAATCTCTCTCCGTTCAGTTTCAACGATTAACCCTTTGCGCTCGAGTGGCGACTCCGAGGCACCGCTAAATAATGTTTATATCACATTCCAAAATAATTCTTACATCAACAAAATTTGAATTTGAAAAATTATTAAAAGTATGACTGTTGTATAAGTCGCAAGACTCAATTTCGCACGCATAAAATGCGCTCTGTCATGTAAAATAGAGACAGTGTAGGTCAGAAAAATTATTTTAGATTCACAGTTAAAATGGTTTCGAGCGCAAAGGGTTAAAATAGCAATTAAACCTTTGCACCGACAAAAATTGCTACGTCGTCCTTCGAACCGATGCTTATTTGTTAATTTTTCATATTTTAGAAAATGTTGCACGAGCGAACAGGCTCGAACTCATCAGGCGCGCGATACAAAAATAATACAAAAAACAATACAGAATCAGAAGACGTTGGAAGAAGTGTCACAGTAGACAAGTTAAAACGGCAACTAAGAGTTGGTTCATTAGAGAGACATCTTCCTTGCTACTTGATACAAGAACATTGAACTCATTGATACGGTGCGTTCACTTTTGCGAAGCGTTACACGCAACTTTTCTGACGTGGTGTCGTACTTTTCGTCATTTCCTCGACAAACCGGACGCTAATTGACGATCTCAACACGGTGGCAACCGCACAGCGGTGGATCTCCACCCTTTCCGTAATCTGTCACTGCCCGATTGAACCGGAACGTTCATTTATACCGACTCTTATTTTCAA
The DNA here is from genome assembly GCF_051020955.1 of Megalopta genalis. Lineage (NCBI taxonomy): Eukaryota > Metazoa > Arthropoda > Insecta > Hymenoptera > Halictidae > Megalopta > Megalopta genalis. The sequence continues at coordinate 24,098,303 of NC_135017.1, read as the reverse complement.
TGTCCTTCTACGCGCCGTGTTCGCGCGTCGTAGAATTTGCCAAGTTATTCAAAAATCTAATCTAACTCGCGCTCAATGGGGTTTAATGAAGCCTAACCACCGTCGCTCGTGTACAAGATCCATCGTTGCGGACATGTACAAGTTAATCATTAATTTCCGATCGATTTCAGTGCCGGTCGTTAAATTATTATCTGCCTGGATATATTATTTCGAAAGAGCGAAATAAAACGTTGCACACGTTATCGTGTCCTTTCGAACTCGAAACAGCGACCTGTTTAACCGCTCTGGGACCGTGTAATCATTCCTGTTCCGCGAATGACAAGAGGAATACACATCGATTCGTCAGTGGAACGGTGTTGGGAGTTCAGAAGTCGAAGAATTCTTTGTAACATAAGTACATGTTCATCAGCATCGACTACCACGTGAGATCTTGCTCGAGACGAGGCCAGGGAGTATCGACGGTAGCAGACGGAGAGGATGCGGATGTATCGATCGCCCGGATGATATTCATCGCAAATTATCCAGCGAACGTTAACGCACAGCAACGATGTCGAACAACTCGAACACTCTTTCACTCGATGCAATCAATTCTTCGCTGCTGTCTGTTTCGCGAAAATCGCTGCATTAGTTGAAAGTCGTAATTTTGATAGGAGAACGATTTTGATAAATGATTGTCACGAACTCGACGGAGTATGTTCGCTTGGAATGATGATCTGTGTTCCAAAATAGGCACATTAAATATGAAACACGTATTCGAATAGGTATTTTTGATTTATAGCTTGATTGCTGTATAATAGTGTTTGTGCGAGTGAATTTATAAGGATAATATTGTTCAAATATTTGGGTAGAATTTTTACATCCATTTAGGTATGCGCTATCTATTTTTTATTTGTATCCTTTGTGTCAGCTGCGTTTTATAACAGGTACCTTTTCCTAATTTATTATTCCAGTTTGGAGGATTGAAACTACCGAACCAATGAAAATGACCGGTTCCGGAGCTTTTCTTTTAAAATCCCTGCTGCTGTAAAAATTTTTTTGCTCGGAATCTTTTATACGAACTTCTTCATTCAAGCATGTATTATAATAAAAATCGTAGGAAGTTTAAATAAATCCGAGATCTTATCATTGACATAAAATAATGTTTATATTAGTCAGGACGCGGTAGTTCTAGCGTTAAATTTTTCATGGTGGAGTAAGTTAGAATTGAGTTAGACTTATTGAGTTAGAATTTAAGAGATTTTTTGTTGGGATATATATATATATATATATATATATATATATTGTTGGGATTGTCAACAGAAATTATATAGAAGTCTTCATCATAATTACGACGGCGTGCATAATTACAACATAACCAAGGAACACGTGGAACGTTGACGTAAGCGTATCTTGTCAAACGAAACACGTCTTCGTGACGTATATTGGGCGTAAATCGGGTGTAAATCGTTTTCTTGCAAGTCTCTGACTCAATTAAGAAATTAAGTAATGTTTTCCAGTCTTTGTATCAGAATCAATGCAGCAACAGAATCGCATTCGTTTGCAGAATATGTTTTTCGAAACACTTTCACTATTATTGTTGAAACTTCGAAGGTAAAGATTGTTACTGCTTCAAAAAATTTGAGCACATCCATCGAATATTAGCCAAAAAGGTACGTCAACTTTTGAATTATAATACTCGGTTTTTTTCTTCGAAAAAATTCCTGAAAATCGCGTCGTAATTAGAACGTCAAACTGAGAATACTAATACAGTAAATTCTTCCTAATTTTTCTTCAGCTTGTAAACAAAAATGGACAATTTGAGACGATTACACGATTATACGATTATTCGAGCCTTGCATCTCGTTGTTGCAATAGTAAACAATCGGCAACTATAAAAATAAGCCGCGAGGTTCGAGTAATCGTATCTCGTTTTCCCAAATTGTTTATTCTCGTTTCTACAAATTGAAGAAAAATTAGGGAGAATTTACCGTCCTTCGAGTTCCATGACGTACGATTCTGAGACCACCACAGGAGTTGTTCATTGTTTTCAGAACACACCGAAGAGTCGCGAGCATTTCTCACGCAGAGAAATCGGTGGACGAGCCGTCGCCTCCGGTTCCCGCGGTCCGTGTCCCTTGCGTTCTAAGGCCGTCCCGCGAGAACAGAGATCGTCGCGTAGCCACGGATCTGGTCCAGGTATCCCGAGGGGTTATCTCGAAACGCGGGTCTAGTCGCGTCGAGGCTGGCCGGATGCGTCCCGGTATCGGCGATCCCGTTGCCGGCAACGTGGCTAGTTAGAAGAAAGGGATCCGTGAAAGAGAGGAAGGGGCTGAATGACACGGTCACCGAAAATGACAGGTACACGGCTTCGAAGAGCCGTGGACGTGGGGCCGATATCGCAACCGCATCTGACACAAACCTTGGTCAGCCGGAGCCCCGTCGTCGTTCTCGTCGTCTTCGTCTCGTTTCGTTTCGTTTCGTTTCGTCCCAGGCTCTTTCTGTCTCCATCCGCCTCCTTCTTCCTCCTCCGGCCCGAGCTTTCTCTCCGTCTCTCGTGTCTGCCTGCCAATATGCCTACCTGTCAACACACGCTGCATTCAATTAACTCGGGGACCTGCGCCACGCCTGTGTAATGACGCGGAAATCTAACTTCGCCCACCCCCAACCCCCGTCGATCCTCGCCGAGGGAACGACGACCTCTGCCTACGAGTCCTTTCGACAACCTCGAAGAAACCCTCCTCGAAGATTCGCGTCGTTCCGCTACCCCTTGGATACTCTGCCATCTTCGGCGAGATCTCGGGATCGCGCGAGGCCTCGGAACTTATGATCGCATTCGCGGCGACGGACGAGGTCGAGGGATCTATTACCGAACGATTTTCAGGGGGTGCGAGACGATTTTGTTAGTATTGGGGTTATGGCTTGGATTATTTCTCAAATGAATATGATATTAATTCTTTTTCTTAACCCTTTTAGTGCCATGCGAAAAAGAGGCGCCTATGCGAGAATAACCGGCCGAATTTCACGGTTTTACTAGGGTTTGGGAAGATGCTCATAAAAACCAAACAGGAAACAATATTTACACGATTCAAGAAGCAGTAAATTAAGGACGAAATAGAGAACAAAACGATGATACTAGATTTTCTATATTCATTGAAAATTATATAAATAACAAAGGTATAAATGATCATAAAGAAGGTAAAAGTCCAGTTCTCTCTTACAAAACGTATTTGCACATACAAAAAGTCATCTTTTCATCATGATTTTATATAGATCATTTATTACAAAGTATATACTTTGCATTTCTGATATATTTTGTAACAAGATAAATAGTATTACATAACAAACATAAAAAATAACTCGAAGGTACATGGTAAGTGCCGGACGGATTATCTCTTCCGAAATATGTAATTGTTATAGGTAATATAACATTGCTGAAACAAAATTATGTTGTCATAAAATATATTTGTGATATAATTTTGCATAATACTTCATTATAATAACATAAATATTTATATTTATATTTATATTTATATTTATATTTATATTTATATTTATATTTATATTTATATTTATATATTGTAAATGTGTAAAATTTTGTTATTATAAAGCGCTATAAGGCGCGGGCCGATATATCGGCTCTGGCACTTCTCGCCAGTGCAGCAAGAGCCGATATATCGGCCTCCGGCACTAAAAGGGTTAAAAAGCTTTATTTTACTTTTATTTGAGAGAAGGTATATGTACGAACCGACTGAGCGACCAAAATCAACTGAGGGACCGGCAACTGAAAATCGCCTGCTTATATACCTTTTTTGGTGTGGTCTTCTCCACCAATCAGAGACGATCATTCGTCGCGTCTTACATCGTATACGCGCTACTGGGATCACTAAAGGTCAGAGCACGATGTGTTCTAACGACATCGGCGATGGTATATGGCGGTATATCTTTGATATACAGTTTACATCACCGTCGGTGCGAGCTGACGGAACCAGCGGAAACGTAATCTGATATTTTCGAATCTCAGTCCTAAGTAAACTATAGATTAATTTTTGTGTCCGAGGCTGAAGTTTCTTTTTCAACAGTTAGAATTGAAAAGTGTTGTTGTTGAATATTTATACCACTGTTCGATAGATCGATGATTCTGGATTGCGTGATGAACTGTCAAACATTTATTCGACATGGATCAGAAATACGAGTGAACAATAAAAAATTGAAAAATTGAAAAAGGAAACTTTTGTATAATTTTTATTGGTAATCCCAGCGTAATCAAGGAAATAAAAAATACCTTCAATTCTAACTATCTACAGTAAATTCTCGCTAATTGACGCTCAGCTTGGGAACAGAAATGAACAATTTGAGAAGAGGCGATGCTATAAAAATTATAACTATGATATAGATATAATATAATATACTATAAATTTATGACTATAAAGACGAGGCGGAAGGCTCGAATAATCGTATCTACTTTCCCCAAATAGTCCATTTTTGTGAACAATCTGACCGTCAATTAGGGAGAATTTACTGTGATTTGCAAAACGAGTTGCACAGATACCAAAATATAATTCTCTGCGAAAGTAAACACGACAATATTGAAATTCCAGGAAATAGTAGCGAGACAAATGTGGATCTAAGGCACATACAACAAAAATATAATAAAAAATATTTGGCGTAAGTGAAACAAAGGTTAGAAGAAACCAAATTGTTTAGCGAAATTATATAGTAATTTAAGAGACCTAGATTAAGAAAATAATGTAAAAACACAATGCAAAACTATTGTATATGTTACACTACATGCAACCCTGCAAATGTTATCCCACAAATGGTCGTTAATTGCTATTAAGCAGATGCGACATTAAATAAATTAAATTAAAAAAAAAAGTAAAACACGGTCGTGTACCTGTAATGGAACACCGTTTTCGTACCATGTCCCCATGTTCCATGAATCCTATTATTTTAACCCTTTGCGCTCGAAGCCATTTTAACTACGAAATAGTTTCAATCCAAGGTAATTTTGGTGAGTCACGGTATTTAAATTCTATATTACTTTGTGCATTTAATGCATACGAAATTGAGTCTTGTTATTCGTGCAACAGTAACAGATAAAATCTGGTGGTTGGAATCAGAAAGCGCGACGGGGGAAGCTTGTTTGTTAATTAAACGTCTAGAACTTTGTGGAACGCGGATTGCTTTGTATCGGCCAAAATTCGGAATGTCACGACGAAATCGCGATCAACAGAGATTAGGTTTCTTTGTACGGTACAAAGGGGAAGTCGATAAACATGAACGGCATCATGCGGACAACCGGGCTGTTGTTCCCAGATAGTGGGACAATTTTGAACATCAACGCGATCGATCGATGCCTGTGCACGATATCGCGGCTGGATTTGTTGTAGCTCGGGTGCACGTGATCGCAAAATGATAGTCGCGTTGCAAACGATCCGTCGCGGGCAGAAAAATTTGTACGTCTGGAGAAACTAGAACCGGCGACGAGAGAGAAAGAGAGAGGATATCTCGAGAAGACAGAACGCGATCGGATCGACGAACTGACCTCGGTCTCGTTTCCAGATGATTATCTAAGATGTTAATTAATCCCACTTGAAGCTGCACGAGAAACCGTCCATGCCGTCGAGAAGATAATGATCCGGTTTTGGACCTTTAAGTTCGTAATTTTCGAGAGTCATCGCCGCGGCCGCTCTGTCTTGCGTGCCTGGCGTTCTTCGAATCCTATCAGCGTCCAAATTCGACGAGTTGCTTTGTCTTTGCTGTTCGTGGGCGACGTCTTCGTGTCTATTAATTGCGAAACAGCAGAAATATTCGTCGTTTGGTTTAAACGGACGCCGATGTTTCTAGAAATGCCTCCGTCGAGAAATTAAATATCGTTCGTAATTTTATCGCGCTCCAAAAAATGTCAAGCACTTATTAAAGGTTGCGATAAGTTTTTAAAGATTCTTTTAATAGAAATTTCAAAATAGTATAAACGCATTATTATAGTATACTATAACTATACAATAACTATACTATAAATTACAATATTATACTATAACTCTACTATACTATAAATTAGTATATTATACTATAACTCTACTATACTATAAATTACAATATTATACTATAACTCTACTATACTATAAATTACAATATTATACTATAACTCTACTATACTATAAATTACTATATTATATTATAACTATACTATAAAGTAGTATACTATACTATAACTATACTATAAATTACAATATTATACTATAACTCTACTATAAATTACAATATTATACTATAACTCTACTATACTATAAATTACTATATTATACTATAACTATACTATAAAGTAGTATACTATACTATAATTATACTATAAACTACTATCCTATACTATAACTATACTATAAACTACTATCCTATACTATAACTATACTATAAAGTAGTATACTATACTATAATTATACTATAAACTACTATCCTATACTATAACTATACTATAAACTACTATCCTATACTATAACTATACTATAAACTAGTATACTATACTATAACCATACTATAAACTAGTATACTATACTACAACTACTACTATACTATAAACTATACTATAAAATACTAAAATAACTATACTATATAAACGTATTACTTCTACAATACAACAATTCGCTAACAATTCTCACGACTATTTATTTGATTCAAAAGCGGACCTTGATGTATTTTCCCCTATTTATAAAGTTAGTTAATATTATACCATACCACACAGATAATAGTATACTAACTAAAGTTAGTTACACTATTAGTAAAATTTCAGCATCAGCGTCTCCTCGCTATCAGCAGATCGACGCTTTGTTTCATCGGTTCGTGTCAGAAGATAAAGCTCGTCTATTCCTGGTCCAGCATCGCCAGGTTCTGCCGCTGAAATATGGATTCTTAATGCTGTAGTCTTGTCCGAAATTCTTCAGTTCCGTGGGCATGTTAGACCAGGTACACGGGCAACTCCCCTGAGACACCCAGACCGGCGGTACCTACATGATCCTACACTTTATGCGACCTCTTGTCACGTCCCCGAGGATTCGTATTCCTAGTCACGCGTTTAATCCCTCGAAACATGCAACCGGCGAGCTGTCCTTTCAAACCGGGGGCCAAAGTTCGCTCGGTTCAGAGAAGGACAGAAAATTCTATCGCAAACTGTTCAGTTTAAAAAATCGTCGCTACTTCAGGTATAGCTGCTTAAACTTTTTAACATTGAACTTCTAATTCGTTAAAAACTGATCGGTTTTTTTTCGAATAGTTCATGCGATACTTACACTATTTAGTACGTGCGCCATTTTTGTACCTACGGTGTTTAGTATTTGCAACATTTAGTACCTACATCGTTTAATATATTCATTTGTAATATAATATATAATATATACATCAATATATACATTTATAATATAATATATAATATATACATCATTTAGGACATGCATCGTTTGGTATTTACATTATTTAATACCTACATCATTTATTATCAATATTATTTAGTATCTACATTATTTACTACTTACAATATTTAGTATCTACATCGTTTAGTACTCTTACACCATTTATTGCCTATATCGTTTGATTCTTACATCCCATTTGGTATTTACATCATTTAGAATCTGCACCGTTTGGTACTTACATTATTTAATACTTACACCACTTAATACCTACACCATTTACTACCAATACTATTTAGTATCTACATCGTTTAGTACTTACAATATTTAGTACCTACAACATTTAATTCTTACAATATTTAGTACCGACAACATTTAGTACCTACATTGTTCAGTACTTACACCATTTATTGCTTACATCGTTTGGTTCTTACACCATTTGGTACCTACATCATTGAAACTATTAATAAAACACTTTATTATTATTATTATTTTATTTAATAATTAAACATTTTATTATCATAGTTAAACAATAAAATTATTATTATTACCATAAACCTACTATTATTTAAAACCTACACCATTCAATACCTGCACACCATTTACAACCTGCACCATGTAATATCGACGCAAATCTCTTTTAATACTAATCCTACCAAGTACCAATACTAACTGGTGCTAACTAATTTGCTTCAGAAAAGCGAGAAGATCGAATTTACTTAGATTTTGTAAAGTTTTCATCCTAAAACTAGCCCCAACAACGTAATCTAATTCAAGCATTTTCCACGAAATAGCATCACCGAAGTTCGCAGAAACTAAGAAAATAAGAAAACCGTGAAAAAAACTTGACCGCGATAGGTTCAGTGTGAAAAGAATCGAACAATTGGCTCCGATGTCAGCAATCGAATTTCAGTCCCGCGTCGTCGCTCTTCCAGAATGGCGCGCTCTCGTCTCCCTCTAAGATTCGTCGTAGGTCCGACGAGAAGCTGGGGCCTTTCGATTTTCAGTTTGGAAAGGTGTACGGTATTTCCGTGAAGGTCCTAGGTCCCCGGATGGTCCCAGGAAGTCCTCGGGTTAGGGTATCGGTGTCGATGCGGCGGTTACATCGAATACTTTGCGGCGGTGAACACGTCGAGCGTGCGGAGGTGAACAGGTTGTCAATGGGAATTTCTGGGCGGACGGTGCCGCGGACGTCTGGTCCTGTAGGCCTCGGGATCAGGGGTGTATCCTTGGGGACAGATGCGTCACCGCGAACAACGCGAACGTATACCGGTGTGTCGCCGTCGCGTCTGCCGCCGTTCTTGCACCCGTGTCCTTCTCCGATACAGCCGGTCGTTTCTTTTCCTTTGCCCAATTAGTATCTATCCGTTTCCTCGCGTATCTACCTATCAAGGGCCCTGCCTCCGATCCCGATGCTCCTTTTTCCCCGTTCGCTCCCAGCGGAACCACCGAGCTGCCAACTTTTATTATTTTCATGCGTCAACCGGCGACCGCTCTCCTAAGCGGCGGTGCCATTAAAACCTGAAAACGAGAACTTCCAACACCGGGAATATTCAACTGTTTCAATGACCCTCTTCATCGGCTGTTCGAGTTTACTAATTAACTGTGGGCCCCGTGCGACACGACTGTCTCTCTGTTCGTCGCTTTCGAACCGTGTCGCGGGATCGGAGCGCTGTGAATCAGAGATTGAAGCGAGCCAGCGATCGAACCTCTTCGTTCTCGTTCTATTTTGTGCATCAATAAGAGGTTCAGTCTGTTTCAGATCGCATTCGACGTTTAGCTTTTAAAGCTCGAGAGTTTGTGACGTTCTTTAACGAAGATTTTGTACACAGTCTTCTAAATATAGGTATTACGCGCTATCTTTAGCTTATCTTTCAACAAATAGGTTGAATACAAAAATCAATTTAGCAAATATGTTTTTATTTATTTTATTATTATGTAATTTAATCGTGAAGGCTTATCGTTCTCTCATAAAAAGAGAACATATTTTATACATACTTCGATTAACCCTTTGCACTCGAAGCTATTTTAACTATAAATTTAAAATAATTTTTCTGATTTATAGTAGTTTCATTTTATATGAAATATATGATATATATGCATGCAGAATTGAGACTTGCGACTTACACAACGGTTACACTTTTAACCATTTTTTCAAATCTAGACTTTGTTAATGTAATAATTATCTTAGAACGTGATATAATAATGACATAATAAAATATATAATAAAATTTCAGTGGTGCCTCAGAGTCACCACTCGAGTGCAAAGGGTTAAATAGAAGTTCTGATTGAAAGTTCAAATAGTGAAAAGTATTAGAGTCATTCCCATCATAAAATATAATTCAATAAATCAAAACATGACTCCAATCTTCTATCATCAATGTTAAAACGTCAAAGGAAAGGTTGGCATAAGGAAAATATAAATTTTCTTTCTCGTCTAGGATGTAGTAGTGACAAAGGCGTGCTAATCAACGTAATTGTTAAAAAAGATTGTACTGCAAAGGATTGAAGGAAGTCAATTGAAGAATATAATAAATTCACCCTAATTCTCCTTCAGCTTTTAAACAAAAATGGACAATTTGGGAAGAGGAGATACGATTATTCGAGCCTTGCGCCTCATTTTTATAGTTGGAGACTGTAAACAATTATAAAAACGAGGCGCGAGGCACAAATAATCGTATCGCCTCCTCCCAAATTGTCCATTTTTCAATTATTAAATTAACATTCATCTATTTCAACTTTCATCTATTAAAGCGATTAAAGAAAGAATGAACTTGGTATTTAATCTTTTTCTTAATTCTTTATTTTAATCTTTATTTTTGCACAAAGATGAAATAAATTTTTAAATTTAAAGACCAAATTAAATTTCGATAGGAAACGCCCTTAAAATAAAATGCACCCTTGAAATATCCACGAGAACAATCTCAGAAGCGAACGTCCAAACACAAAGCTTATAAATTAACAGAAAATAGGGGTTGGTTGTTATTCTGGGACTGCATCCGCCCTCCAAAATGCTAAAAAATTCTAGGAACATTGTCGTAATGATATAAACGAGTATCTTCGAAGCCATCGTACAAGGAAGGTCTGATTAAAAGTCCATACATCCTCTGCAAATGTTTAACAAATCCATTTCCCAGCAGCGCGAAGAGTGAAAAGCGTCGCCTCGCGCGTTTTCCGTCACGAATTATCACGTAACTCGAGGGGGGAAAAATGAAATGTGCGCGAGGGATGCGCCGACTCCCACCCCCTCGGCTCGAAAAATCTTATTCCGAGGAATCGTCAGCGAGACGTAATAACGTTTCCCGGCCGTCTTCCTGTTTGCCCGTGCATTTCCTCGGTGGTATCGCAGCGGTCTCGCATATTCCGCAGCCGCGGTGCGGTACAGAGGAGGAAGAGCGGTGCCCGATCCATCAAAACTGTGTGTCAGTAGCCATTAGCACGCTCCCAGCGGCGCAGCATCGAGTGCCGCCGCCTATACACACCCCCGGAAGCCCGCTGAATGCTCCCAAGCTTAGGCGACCGACGCGTACTTTGCGCCTACTTGCACGCGGAAAAATTCGTTTCTATGCGGGATACTGTCTGGAACACTTGTTTACCCTATTCCGACATCGTCCGCGAAATTATTCAGCGTTTTTGAGGGTGGGAGCGACTCCAGAATAAAATCAACCCCCATTTTCTAACAATTTTTGAGCTTTGTTTTTTTCGGGATTCGCTTCTGGGATTTTTCGCGTAATTTAGGCTTTGAAGACACTCGTTTGTATCATTTCGATAGTGTTCCTAGAATTTTTGAGCATTTTGAAGGGCGGAAGCAATCCCAGAATAAAAACCAACTCCCATTTTCTGTTAATTAATATAAATCTGAATTATTCTCATAATTCTGAAATTATTCTCGTGGATATTTTAAGGGTGCATTTTATTGTAAAGGGTGTTTCCTATCGAAATATAATTTAGTTTCTAAATGTAAAAATTTATTCCATCTTTGTGCAAAATAAAAATTGTCTGCATCAATTGCACGAAATAAAGACTAAAGCAAGTTCATTAGCAAGTTTAATAGCAAGTTCATTCTTTCTTTAATCGCTTTAATAGATGAAAAATAATATATTGACACACACATTTTTAAATTCTCTCAACCTTTTTACTTTTTTAAATTATATCTAACCAATTTTTCCATAAATGTATAAAATTCGCAGCTTAGTCATAAATAAGAAATTTCTTGCAGCTAATACCTGTACAGTAATGTAACTGCATTAAGTGTTATAAAAAGAGTGTGAGTCATTATATTTATTGATTCTTATACCATAACATTCTATTCAATATATTTATATTGATAAAAAAAGTAAAGATATTTATGTTGATAAACGAAAGAAGTTTATAATTTTGTTTCAGGTTACGTAGAAACATGTTACAGATGACTGTACACTGTTTTCTTATTTCTCAAGAGAATAAATTACATATAATTTCATAAATTTCATACATTACATATATATTTCAAGATCTTTGTGGCAAATTAATTTATTTATTCACGTTACGCTCATTTCCAAAGCTTCCTTGCTTCGTAAGTCTTTTAGGTCTTAGTGCGCCGCTAGATGGCGGCACTAGTACACTTTCTCATTAGTGCTTGCACGACGTTCGATTACTATATAAGCATCTGGCGACGATCCTCAGTCGTACTTGCTTCGGCAGTACATATACTAAAATTGGAACGATACAGAGAAGATTAGCATGGCCCCTGCGCAAGGATGACACGCAAAATCGTGAAGCGTTCCACATTTTTTGCAATTCTTTCGGTTTATGAAAAAATTATGTTTCTTCAAAATATATATATATATAATATAATCAAAATTTATCCAAGTGTGTTTATATTTGAGGATAGTATTTTTTAAATGTAATGTTTTTCTACTTAGATTGAATTCTTTATATGTATATAATTATATTATATAATATATAATAAATAAAATATATAATATATAATATTTTATATTATATAATATGTAATAAATAAATAATAATAAATACGTAATAAATAAATAATAATACAATACGTACGTATAATTATTTAAATGATAAATATATATTAAATTTCTAGAATTTTGAGCATTTTGGTGTGCGAAGCAATTCCTGAATAAAAATTAACTCTCATTTTCTGTCGAATTCTCGGATTTTTTTCGTAGATATTCTAACGTTCGCGACTGCGTTTCGTTGACCAAAGCTTAATTATGGCTTTGAATAAACTTAGAGCAATACTACTTATCACAGCGATGACAGCAATTATCATATCACAGCAATTAGTTGTCTAACAGTTCGACGATGTCGTTTTTCCTTTCCACGTAGCTCAAATAAATAATTCTGCCAACAAAATAGTCAATTAAAGCTATGTTTAACCAGTCAGCTGTAGCGCCTTCTTTTCATTGTCGCTGTTAAAATATTGGATCCAAAAGACGGTTTTATTTGTTAAAATTAACAATTTTATTAGCGATATTTACTTATTCACTTATCATTAACATATATTGCATACATAACAAACGAAAAACTCAGGAAAAATCGAATACTAGTAAAAGTTAAAAATTTAAATTGCTGCTGTTCAGTGATATTTAGTAAAGCAAAGAACGATGCATAATGGCACTTTGCACGTCGAACACCAACATCGTGATTCTTTTCTAATCTTATTTTTATAACAATGTATACACTTTCGCATAGGATTGAAAAATATTCCGAAATATTCCAAACATCTTGAAATTTAAGAATATGTTTTCGTTTTCACTAAAATTATAATTTAAGTAGCCAACGATCACTATTTTTTACGCACGACACAGCTAACTGGTCAAAATTGTATCGTTTAAAATTTTTGTCATCCCTTTTATTTCCTTTTTAATTTACCCGTCACGACGCAAAATTTTGCTACTTCTCCACGATGGCTATACTCGTCGAACACAGCTAACTGGTAAAAATTGTATCGTTTAAAACTTCCCTCTCCCCTTTTATTTCCTTCTTAATGTAATTCTCAAAACGCACCCGCGTAACAAATGAACTCTAAAACACCGATTAAAAGCGCTCATAGGATAATAAATACAGATTCTAAAGAATAAAAGAGAGGATAGCCGAATCTCGACCAAGTTGACCCACCATCTTGCATTTCACCAAAGAAAAATGCTTGCACTGTTACGAACGACATGAATCGGCAACGAATTGGCCGCGAGTTCGATTCGGTTAATAATTCTTGTAGAATTATTCGCTAGCGCTGTTCAACTATCAATAGCAAATTGGAACCAATCCGGCGAAGCAATCTGAAACAATTGAGGATAGCGTGACCATCGAAGGCATCGGCGGTTCCATCGGTGCCTCGAATGGCCGATCGCAGCGAGAAACGGTGGCGGAATAAAGGAGCGGCGAATATAGTGTTTCAGAGCGGTTTGCTCGGTATTGCCAGCAACAGAAGCAATAGCAGCAACAGCCATTCCGACGGCGACGGCGATGGTAACGGCGGCGGCGGTGGCGGCAGCAGCAGAAGCAGCAGCAACGGCAGCTTTAGCGGACGGTCGGCGATCATCCATCACGAAGGTGTCAGCCTCCCTCCTCGGCCAGAAACAACTAGCTATGACATTCTTCGCGCTGCCACTGCTTCCTTTTGCCTTTACCATTCTGTACGTCCGTCTAGCCGTTCGTTTTTTCTCTCTCCTTCTCTGTCTCCCTCACCCCCCTCTCTCACCCTCGACATATATCCTCCCTTCGCAGCTTTTCCTCCTTTCTGCGAAGACCGGGGGACAGAGAGTCGGACATGTTCCACCAACTTCGAACGCCTTTTTTCGCCTCGCCCCGATCTCTCCGCATCGTCGGAATTGCCGATAATAATTAAACGCCTCCGCCATACCTTCCCGAAACGAAGGAAATAATAACGCGCGATCCAACGAGAGAAAGAACTGTTCTTCGACGCACAGCACGTACGTACGTACATACGTCGCAAACGGCGTACGAAACCGCAGTTCCGCGGAAGAAGGAGGAGGAGGAGGAGGTTGAAATTAATGAATTTCTTCGCCGAATTTCTTCACCGAATTCCGCCGACGGCCACTTAACGACGCCGCGTAATTGTCGAGCTGAAAGATATAAAACGCGGAGCCGTCCGGCTACGTTAAAGCAACACCGAGTGCCGGCCAGCAATTACGGAGAAAGTTTACGGTGATTGCGCGCGGCGGTGTTCTAGCGAAGTCGCGGAAAGCGGCGGCATTTTAATTCGAAGCGGTGGCTTCCAGGTTTCTTGCTCGTATTTTCTCGTAATTAATTTTTTAAATAAGACGACCGTGCATCGGCTCTCTCGATCCCGATCGGAACCGGCGGATGGGGCGGCAAGGGGAGAGAGAGCCCGAGCCCGCCGGAGGAAGCGGGCGGCCAGGAAAATAAAATAGGGAAACCCGCGAGCCGGCACGCCATCCGCGTTTCCTGGCCGTGGGGTACGAGCGGTAATGTTTTAATTAAGACAAACGCGGCCCGTTAGCAAATATGGTAACGACTGTTGTCCGTGAACGAGAATCAATCATGCCGCTTACGCGTGTCGGCCGATCGCCAGGCGATAAAGTGAACGCCGCGTGGCCGTTCCGAGGCGGCCGCGCAACGAAAACTGCCTTCGTTGGCGTTACGTGCCGCCGCACGATTTTTATTCGGCCATTACGATTCCGAGGTGTAGATTTCGCCGGCCGTGTTTATGATTTATACACGCGTCCCGTTTCTATATCTTATCGGGCGCGTGTTGTAAAACGGCAGCGGCAGATCGGTATCGGCACGCAGAAAACACGATCTTCCATTGTGAGCTAAACGTCTCGATCCTCGCGAACCGCCGCGCCGCGACGTCGTTTCATTAATTCCGGATCCGTTACATAAATCTCGGCGATCGTAACCCGCCGCCATTTCCAACGTGCGACGGCACCCCGGTAACAACTAGCCCGTCGAATATCGCGGCGCGTCGAACACGATATTAGTTTATTAACCGGAGATTAATGGTGGAATTAATTTAACGCTCGTTAGCCGGTGTGCTCCGCGTTATTTATTACGGTTCCGCGCGGCGTAAACGTTCCTGTAACGCAAACAACGCTTTCCTGCGCCATGGAGATCCTATCGGGCTGTTGTTAATTAAAAATCGCGGTGTTCGAGTAAAACGGGGCAGGCTTTATGCACCGGCGGAACGATGAAAGAATAATTAATCGACGAACCACGGTGTGAAACAGGATCTTTTAGTAGTTTTGCTTTTTGTGTACACCGTTTTCTCTTCTTCCTCGCGCCTCAGTTCGGAAGCGACGCTGCGATGCGATCACTACGGAGAAATATAAATAGGGACGATTATCTCTGTCGAGGAACATTTAATCGAAGCATAACCGCGGCTGCGACCGCCGTCGGCCATTTTGAGGGCCACCGTGTGCTCTTCCACTGTGTGGGCTATGGGAAGATCGACGGTAATTTCTCCCTAATTCGAGCTCAGATCGCGCAAAAAATGGATTATTTGGCATGAGGAGATACGATTATTCGAGGTTTGCAGCTTGTTTTTATAGTTGCTGATAATCGATAGCTATAAAATAATATAACTATAGAACTATAGAATATATAATATAATAATATAACTATAGAACTATAGAATAATATATATAGAATAATATAATAATATAACTATAGAACTATAGAATAATATAATAATATAACTATAGAACTATAGAATAATATAATAATATAACTATAGAACTATATAGAATAATATAATAATATAACTATAGAATTAGAGAATAATAATTACTACCTATAGAGTATAAACGTATCTCCTCTTTCCAAATTGTCCATTTTTGTGCACAATCTGAGCGTCAATTAGGGAGAATTTATTGTAGTTCTTTTAACATTAAAACTACCAAACCGGTCAAATTTCCGTTGCTATAAAAATGTTTTCGTTGGACATTTTTGTACGAACTTCTTCGTTGAAGCACATATTATAATAAAAACCGTAGGAAATGTGTAAATAAATCCAGTCTTGTCATTGCTATAAGACAATATACATTAGTCACGTTTAGGGCTCGGTAGTTTAAAAGCTGATGAAAAATTGGGGAGAATTTACTATACATCTACAATGCAAGGAGACATCGTTTTGTTCCATTATTCCATCATTTCCATATTTTCTGTAGTTCCATTATTTATTTACTTTCTCGTTCCTGACTAGAAATGCAGCTCGTTTTTATAGTTTTTAAAGTTATAGTTCTTATAGTTTATATAGTTTTATAGTTATCGTTTTCATAGTTTTGTAGTTATCGTTTTTACAGCTTTTATAGTTTATAATTCATTACATAGTTATTACATAGTTATTATATAGTTATTATATTATGTAATTTATTATATAGTTTAGAAGTTATTATAAAAACGAGCCGCAAGACTCGAATAAGTCTTGCCAGAATAATAAGTCTTGCCTCTTTCCAAATTGTCCACTTTTATGTAAAATTTGAGCGTCAATTAGGACAAATTTTCTGTACAATGGCTTGAGGAATCTCCGTACGCGAAATTTAAGTCTGTTCGACGAATACCGTCGGCTCCGATATATATACTCCGCCTTCTTGGCTTCTCCGTTCAACTTGAGAGCACCCTGCAGTCAACTGGTTAAACATTATGATTTCCAATTACAATTTGTACCATTATAATTTACAATTATAATTTATGCCATGATAACTTCTAACATTATAATTTCTGACATAAAAATGCTGTCAATTTCGATCCGGTAGACACGAATGGTCGTTCCGGAGAGGCAGAATAGTCGAAGGATTTACGTGTAACTCGGGAAAGGGGCTGTTGACAACGAACGGCAGTTGTGAAGTTTTACGGGGAACGTGCGCACGGATGGGGTAACGTACAATTCTATTTGTTGGATGATTGTACCGCTGCGAAATCAAGTCTGACGAAGATCGATCGGACAGCATTTCGGGCGTCAACATAGAGGATCGTTGGTTCCCCTGTTCAACCCCTCGAAGGCCGGGCCTGCCGTCACTCTCTCGCAGATGCTGCCAATTCAGACTAAAGTTTCTATTAAGGAACTCCTTTTAATGAAAACGCGTTCGAGGTTCTGTCTGCTGTCCGATTCAAAAGATAGTACAATAGTGTCTTAATTCCACGAATGAAAGATAGAAACGATCGAGGGTAATATACGCGGAACTAAGCAGTTCTCGGACGAGATTATCATTTTACGTAACAGAAACGTGTCCGAGGAATAAGTTTTTATTTGACTCGTCTTTCGATGAAATGAGAACTTCGATTGATTTGTTAATAATTAATAGCGGTATCGAATGTGTCTGGCGTACGTTCTTATAGGAGTCGAACAAATTTTGATAAGAGTTTCATAGAAACTATTTTACTATAAAAATATTTAATCATTGAAATCTGAAGTTATTGAAAAATTTGTACGTGTAAGAAAATCAATTTATTGATTGAAGGTACCGTTTATTATTATTTGTTGGCGACGAATTGAACAGGTTACTATGTTGCAAAGTACCAGTTTTCAACTGAGAGGGAACAATAATGCGAATGAGAAAGAGAATGTAAAGGGATCGTACAATTGAAGTTCAGGTTAAGAGATTACAAATATAAATTCAATTTATTTTATTATTACACCACTTTTCTTCGAACAGTTTACGAAGATCTTGTCCTTCTAGTTGATCTTCAAACATTTTAACATGCTGAAGTAGTATTATAAAAGAAAATGCTGTGTATGCATGTAAATTTTCGCAATTATCATTCGAAATTGGCGCCGTTTACGAAAGTGGCGCCGCATGTGGCGAAATTTGGAAGCTCGATTCAGGGGTCCGTACAGCGCCAAAACGTGCAGTGGCAAAACGCTCAAACTGTTGGGCAACGTGACCGACGGAGCAAAAAAATGTTGTGCGACAGTGGCGTCTCTGGTGGCGAGAATTGGAAACTTCTTTCAGGGGTCCGAACAGCACCAAAACGTGCAGCGGCAAAACGCTCAAACTGTTGGGCAACGTGACCGACGGAGCAAAAATATTTTATCCGATAGTAGCGTCTCTGGTGGTGAAAACTCGAAGCTTCTTTCAGGGTCCGTACAGCGCCAATTAGTCCAGTGGCAAAACGTTGAAACTGTTCGCCGAAATCAGCTATTGGTAATTATTTTATCAATGTTATTGGTGCTCTATTTTATTCAGAACACACAACAAATTATATTATTAAATTTAGGGATGCATTGTTAATATTAATTCATTCATTTATTGTTTCGAATGAATGAGTTTCTTCTGAAAAAGGGATTCTAATAAAACTTCAAAGTCTAAAGAGAAAATACAAATAAGTTATTTATTGTTCCCGATTTAAAAATTCAGCTTTAAACTGTCTTGTCCATCAGCTACATTACAAGAGACAGTGTATACAAAAATGGGAAAATAGCCAGTTACCTAGAAAAGAATAATTTATTTATTAAAATGATAATTTCAACTCAAAATACTTAACTAGAAATATTAAACTCAAATGGAGTTATTAATATGAATATTTAGAACATAATTTACTTATTTATTTCAATATATCCATATCTTATTCTATACTCTTAAAGAAGCTTCCAGTTTTCGCCACTAGAGTCGCTACTGTCGCACAACATTTTTTTGCACCGTCGGTCACGTTGCCCAACAGTTTGAGCGTTTTGCCACTGCACCAATTGGCGCTGTACGGACCCCTGAACCGAGCTTCTAAATTCCGCCACAAGAGGCGCTGTTTTGATATTTTAAGCAGATGAATCGTGCCGGATTTTACATTGAATCTTATACGAGTAGCGGCACGAATCATTTGTTCTTGTATATTTGCAATAATAAATGAACTTCTTTTGCATGATATCAATACAAGGCATCCTCCTGAACATCTTGCCACCTTCGAAATACTTTTATTAATCTTCAAATTGTTAGATTTCGTGCCATTTTCTATTCCCGTATTCACTTTACAGCTTGCTCTGCAAGAGTCATATGTAGCTAAATACCGAATGTTCTCTATATTGCAAACAATAAGTAAACTTTTATTGCCTGACATAGATAAAAGAGATTCTCCTGAACATTTCTGTATCTTCAAAATATTCGTTTAATCCTCTAATGATATGACTTCGTGCTATTTTTAATTACCATACTCCCTTTATGGCTGGCTCTGGAAAAATCATCTGTAACTGTAACAATAAATAAACTCTCCTTGCATGAAAAAGACGAAGGAGAGTTTATTATATTATTATATCAGTTAATATTATTATATTATTATATTAGTAAATATTTATATAATATTATTATATTAGTAAATATTTATATAATATTATTATATTAGTAAATATTTATATAATATTATTATATTAATTAATATTACTATAAAATTATTATAATATTATTATATTAGTAAGTAATTAGTAAGTAATTAGTAGTATATTATTATATTAGTAAATATTTTTATAATATTATTATAAAATTATTATAATATTATTATATTATAACTAGACTGCAGATCTTATGCAACTGCATCAAAATCGGCTACGCATCAATTGAATTTAAAACACCGTACAGATAAAAAGAATCGGAGAGCATCGAAGCATCAGTTTCAGCCGATAAAAATCGTCGAAGGAAGAAAGGGACTTCTGCTTGGCTCCTGTTTCTTGCGATCGACGCGGACTATTTTTATTTCGTCCAAAGACCGGCGGTCTAATTACAACGCGCCGATAGCGAACGCGTTGATCGATCGGTATGCAGGTCCGATCGCCGACTGTGCCAACTCTCAAGCTCTCATCGAAGGCAGTCAGCGCAGCCAGCGCGGCCAGGTAAAATCACACCTGTTGAATGCCAGGTGAAATGTCAGTCGATGCACCCACGTGATTCGCGGCGTTCCCTCGTGTTCCGCGGATCTTGTAGAAAAGCTGTCGTGCCACTTTGTAGTCGCGGGCCGGCGATCGCGGGAGCCCGCCGCGTTTCCTCGTGGGAAGATAATATTCGATCGATCGCGAACCCGCCGAACAGAAATTCGATTTCGATCGTTCCACTTTCGCCGGGGGCCGTGTCGCGACTCCGACGTTTCACCTGGATTTAAGGACAAGCGGCGAGCGTCCCGCCGCGAATCCTCGCGCGGATCTCGAGAGGATCTCTAGCGGATCTCTAGCGGATCTCCAGCGGTCAGCGTTCACCGTTTGTTCCGGTTGCAAAAGCGAACAGTTCGACGATGGACAGCGCGGAGGTTTGCGATCGAGACAGTTTGCGGTTCGACGAGGCCTGTCTGCGACTGCGAAATCAACACGGGGATCGGGACGCATGGATCTACTGGCTCTCCTCGGACTGCGCCGCGGTACGTTCTCTCGTCGGCCCTCGATCCTTCTCTTCGACTAATTAGAATCGATATCTCCATCACACGGTGCGACAGTTTTCACTCGACATTGAAATCACCGAGCGCTGGTTTGCAGTGACTCTTAACACCTTAGCCAAGCGAATGGAGAGATCTCCACGTTTTAAATTCAGTCGATCGATGACCGAATGGATGATCAATGAAAAATTAAAAATGATTGCTTAATTTTATTTAGCTTTGCAAGAGGTACGAATAATGCTGAAGAAGTAATTGATGCTATATAAGTTTGCTTCGTAATTTTTGTTCGATTGAATGAGATATTTTAATTTGATGAAAATTCTTGAGATTTCTAGCACGGTCGTGGAAGTGTTAAAAACAGCGTCACGGTTGTTATTACAAATTAGACAGGAGCATCATTATTATCGCAATATATCTTCATCCGGGTGTAACAATTTTCAATCGATTTGACGTTGCTCGACACTGAAATCACCGAGCGCTGGTTTGCAGTGCCTCTTAAAAAACAGCTAAACAGTTATTATTATAAATTACACACGAGGATCTTTATTATCGCAATAAATCTCCGACAATTTTCAATTGATACGATGTTATTCGACACTGAAACCACCGAGCGCTGGTTCGCACAGTGCCACTTAGAAACAGCTGAACGATTTTTATTACGAATTAGACACGAGCATCTTTATTATCGCAATAATTGTACAACACAGGATGCGAAATCCGTAAAAGTTCAGTTGTTTATAGCGTTAATGCACAGGATGATGCTTATCGCTCTTCGGTTTTTACTTCTTCTCCCTCATTTCGCAATCCTGTTACTTCGACCCATTGAACTCGACTTCTTCTAATCTAAGCGTCACAATTTTCATCCAATTTCGTGTTGTTCGACAGTAAAAGTACCGAGAAGCACCAATAGCGACTACTTTACATTGTTTTTTAATTATAACAGTAACAATGATAGCGATAACTTTACTTATCAACGGGATGAATCCTTTGTTACAATGAGAAAGAGAGAAACAAGAGGAAAAAACCAAACTTAAATATAAACAATTGAGACGGAAAACCTTTTTTTCTTTTTAGAAACAATTAGATTATTTTTATTATAAGGTAGACATCACATTGCAACCACAATATAGTACGTTCTTCCTAATTGACGCTCAGCTTGGAAACAAAAATGGACAATTCGGGAAGAGGAGATACGATTATTCAAGCCTTTCGGTCCCGTTTTTATAGTTGTTGACGACCGGTAACTGTAAAAAAATGAGCCGCAAGGCTCGAATATTATAAATCGTATAATAACAGTACTGTATTTCTTTTTGATTTTTATCTCAAAAAATATATAATACTGAATACTAAATACTGAAATATAACATTATTATTTACAGCGCCGTTGTTTTCTGAATTTAATTAATTTTCTGATGGGAATAATTGTACTAGGCGTGTATTTATTCATTTACTTATTTCAATAAACCCTTTGTGTTACAGAATTAGAATAGAAAATGTTAACTATCGAATAGACAAATAAGAAAAGCAGACTACAACAAAGAAAGTCGGAATGCAGAAATAAATATGCCTAAAGTTAAAAAAGAATAATTGCTATTATCTCGAATTTGTGTGGGAGAATTAACTGCAATTCTAAAATAAAGAATCCCTAGTCCATCAAAATTCGTTTAGTTCTAATGTTAATAGGACGATTAGGTCGCTTAGGCTCCTTTACTGCCGAGGACCTAATTCCAGGCATCTCTTTCCTCTTTTCGCAATCCTTTCGCTTCGGTCATGTAAACTCGACTTCTTTCAATTGCATGATAACAATGTCCATTCGATAATCGCCCTATTTTCGTCTGTACCCTTTTTCCAGTGCCCGTACACTCGCGTCAAGCAGCTCGCAGCGAACTCGAGCTCCAGCATCACGATCGACACTCTCAAGTCGTCCACATTGAGGGTCCTTGACGGCGATGATCCGAACGAATACTTGTCCACGAAAAACATTAGGTAGATAGAAGGATGCGCGAGAGGAGGCGTTTTTTGTTTAACCGGTTCTACTGTTGTTCACGGTTATTCGCGTCGTCCGACCGCGTCCAAGAAACTGTTTTTCGCATTCCAGCAACGTGATCTGCGAGCTGACGCCGAACCTAGGACAATTCGGTGTCTACGAGCTGTCGGTTCGATCGGATGGCTGCGACGTCGAAGTGTTGACGGCACCCACGTACGCTTACACAGGTGAGACGTTGTTTCGAGTGATCGAAAACCGTCGGATTTTCACTCGAAATTTCGATTCGCCTCGCGAAAGATTTGTTCGATTTGAGATTCGTCGCGGGTGTTTTAAAAGCAAGTAACTTCGAAATTATTTCTCGCTCGTGTTAGGCGAATCGCGTTCGTAGGAAAATCTGATGAAATATTTTGTTTCATTTGGACGCAAGGAAATAAAAATGACGAAAAAAATTACGATGCTTAAACCTAATAATATTAGGGATGGAACTGACATATTTGCAGTCAATATCACAAAATTCAAAACCAGTTTACATTAACATATTAATATTAAATAGTATATAATATATAATTTATAATATATAATATATAATATATAATATATAATATATAATATATAATATATAATATATAATATATAATATATAATATATAATATATAATATATAATATATAATATATAATATATAATATATAATATATAATATATAATATATAATATATATTATAAGTATATTATAAGTATATATTACAATATATATTATAAAAATATATCATAATACGTATCATAAATATATAATATATTAATATCAGTATTAGCTGTTTGTTCTTTGTAGTAAAAAATAGCTTCTTACTCGTATATATAAATAAACAAATAAAATCGAGGATATGTCTCATGTCTCGACATTCGATTCGATTGCTTGCAGAGCTGTTCGTTATTTTCGGGGTGCTGATAGTCGCCTTGTTCGGCCTGTCCAGCCTGAAATTGTTATGGCATCTGTGCCGGAAGAAGTGCGCGAGACATCAGGTGGATGACGCGATGAGCCAGCCCGTGAAACGTCGTGTGAAAGCAATCGATACAGTTCGAGGGTGAGCCATACGTAATACCAACTAATTTCTACTTGCACCTTATCTCGATCATTAACTGAACCTTGTCCTTCGCTTCTGTTTCATGCGACGATAATATAAAATATCGAGGGAAGAAAAATCCTAAAGACAGCTGCGAATGTAAAAGACTGATAATTTTATTGAAAATTGAATACTAACGATGTCGACAGGGCGAGCATTTTGTTAATGATATTCGTAAATGACGGATCCGGTGGCTACAAGAACCTGGGCCACGCCACTTGGAACGGATTGCTGCTCGGAGACCTGGTCTTCCCATGCTTCATATGGATCATGGGGGTGTGCATACCCGTGGCGCTGGCTGGTCAGATAAAACGCATGAAACCTAGGGTCGACATCATGAAAGGGATCGTTAAGGTACCGATTTAATCCAATGGTCTATTTAAGGTCTATTTAACGTCTATTTAAGGTCCATTTAAATTCCCTTTATAGTCATCTACGATTATTATTATTATATTATATATGTATATTATATATTATTATATTATACATATATTATATATTATTATATTATACATATATTATATATTATATTATTATTATTATTATTATTATTATTATTTATATTATTTCTTATTATTTTTTATTATCACTTTTTACATATTATTTTTCTTTTACACAGTGCAAGATTAAATAGATAAATACAGTTCCCTAAATTGAGTGGACGATTTATCTCCATTTTCGTCTTCTTTTAATTTAATTTATATCTTGCAGTGCGATTGCAATAACAGTTAAATCGTCGATTTAACGAAAATTAATTTCGTTATACTGATACGGGTTTTGCATGTCCCGAAATAATAATAAAATAAGATAGTATTAATCCGCTCGGCTCGTGCTCGGCTCGTCGACGAGCCTAAATGGACCTTCACTCGTACAGATGCAAAATGACGATGTTCGAAACGAACTGCTCAGATTGTTTTTCCTTCACAATTATGTCAAGTGGCGGCGCATTATGTTTCTCAATTTTATCTGACACACTTTCGCTGTACACGTTTATCTAATCTTCGATGAATTAATCGTGCAGCATCGGCCGCTCGGCCGGTCTTATCGCATCGTTAATTAACTGCAAGAGAATACCATTGAAAAACAATGTAACCGTTTATCGTCAACAGAGGAGCGTCCTGCTGTTTTTGATCGGCGTGTCGTTGAACACGGCGAGCGTGGGTGCTCAACTCGAGACGATCCGAATATTCGGCGTCCTACAACGATTCGGCCTCACTTACCTAATCGTCGCCTTGACCTATCTATGTCTGATGAAGAAGCGGCCGGCGAAGTCGCAGGTGAGCGCATTTGATTTTCAAGAGTTGTACAAACTTCGTTATACGGTCTGGCAATCCTAAAACGAGGATTTCCAGAGGTCATTTGAAGTAACTTTTTCCTCGGCGAAAATGCGATCCGCGCAGCTTTGTTTGCGAGTTATTATCGAAAAACAGTGACCAATGAGAGATGAGATTAGTTGACGCGAGATGGCAGAGCCAATGAAACATTTTTAGGACACCCTGTACATTCGAAAGAACCCCCTTTGAAATCATAAAAATCCTTGTTACACACTTGCTATCAAAATTTTATTGTTAGCTTCGAGAATATTAAATGTTTTTTAAAAAGTAGATCTTTTTAAATTTCATTGATTTTCTCTCGTTAGGCGTGCAAGTGAATTCTCCCTAATTCGCGCTCAGATTGCGCACGAAAATGGACAATTTTGGAAGAGGAGATACGATTATTCGAGCCTTGCAGCTCATTTTTATCGTTTTTACCGATTGTCAATAATTATAAAACGAGGATTCAAGGCTCCAATAATCGTATCTCCTATTCCAAAATTGTCCATATTTGTGCGCAATCTGAGCGCGAATTAGGGAGAATTTATTGCAACGTGTTAAGATAAATCGAATGTAAAACTACCCTCTGTCCCTTTACGTCGTTGGCCTAATTTGCCCTTGGATCTATCTACGGGAATTGCTGTCTACTTCAACATGCTCTAAAACAGTCTACAGTCCTTTCAAAGTGTTCAACTAAAAAACGACGAACATTTTTTTGCAACAGTCTCCCATGCTACGCGAGGTGCAAGACGTCTACGTGTTGCTGCCCCAATGGTGCGTGATGCTCGCCATTGTCGCAGTCCACTGCGTCCTGACGTTCTGCCTGAACGTCCCCGGATGTCCCACGTACGTAGGTATAACGCAATGAACAACGTTCCTCTTCGCGCCAAGTGATTCAAGGAATTATTGTCAGCGGATACCTCGGTCCCGGCGGTCTGCACGACGATGGGAAGCACTACGACTGCGTCGGCGGGGCAGCCGGCTACATCGACAGGGTAGTGCTCAAAGAACCTCATTTGCATCACTCTCCGTCCGTTTACAATGCCGGCCCCTACGATCCCGAAGGGATTTTAGGTATGCCGTCGATAACTCGTTAATCGAGCCTTCGAAAGTCAACGTTCTATTGGAAGGTCGGGGATCGTTTTCTTTCAAATATTCATCTCGAAATAATTATAATTTCAAATCAACGCTTCGACGGCCGCGCCGAAATTCTCGAGAGTTTTATAAAATTGAAGTGTTGCCGTCGATAACTCGTTAATCGAGCCTTCGAAAGTCAACGTTCTATTGGAAGGTCGGGGATCATTTTCTTTCAAATATTCATCTCGAAATAATTATAATTTCAAATCAACGCTTCGACGGCCGCGTCGAAATTCTCGGGAGTTTCATAGAATTGAAGTGTTTAATTTAATTTAATTAAAATTGCAAAACGACGTTATATGACATCGATTACTTTCTTTAGTATTTTTATCTCTATTGCGAGTCTTAATAGAATTGAGAAACTAGAATGGATTAGCGTGAAAATGAATTTTTAAATAATTCTGTAATCCGTGTACGGACGTCGCGGCAGTCAAAGTGTTAACATAAATAATTTGACGGATTAGGGATAAGAATGTCGGTGTTCTTGAACAATTTTTTCCGGAAATTCTTAACCGTTGATCTTCGTTTCTAAGGCTGAAACTACGCTAAAACTACCCTAAACATGGCTAACGTATATTTTTTTATAACAATGGCAAAATTGTATTTATTTATACTTCCTACGATTTTTATTATAATATGTGCTTCAACGATGAAGTTCGTATAAAAATGTTCAACAAAAACATTTTTGTAGCATCAAGAATTGTGAAAGAAAAAATCAGAAATCGATAATTTTGATAGATTTGGTAGTTTTAGTGTTAAAAGAACTATAGTAAATTCTCCCTAATTGACGCTCAGATTGTGCACAAACAATTCAGGCGGAGGGGATTATTCGAGCCTTGCAGCTCATTTTTATCGTCTTTATCGATTGTCAACAATTATAAAAACGAGACGCAAGGCTCGAATAATCGTATCTCCTCCTCCCAAATTGTCCATTCTTGTGCACAATTTGAGCCACAATTAGGTCGAATTTACTGTATTAGTACCCCCAGTTCGACGCTCTAATTACGATGCGATTTTCAGTAATTTTTTGAAAGAAAAGCACCGAGTACTATAATTCAAAACTTGACATACCTTCAGCTAATATCCGAAGAATGTGCTCAAATTTTTCGAAGCAGTAACGACCTTGATCTCCGAGGTAACATTCGACTCTGTTACTTCGTTGATTCTGACACAAAGACTTCAAGACATTTCTTAATTTCTGAATCGAGTGAGAGACTCGCAAGAAAACGATTTACACCCGATTTACGCCCGATATACGTCCACGAATACGTGTTTCGTTTGCCAAGGTACGCTTACGTCAACGTTCCACGTGTTCCTCG
Source organism: Megalopta genalis (assembly GCF_051020955.1). Classification (NCBI taxonomy): domain Eukaryota; kingdom Metazoa; phylum Arthropoda; class Insecta; order Hymenoptera; family Halictidae; genus Megalopta; species Megalopta genalis. The sequence continues at coordinate 24,070,703 of NC_135017.1, read as the reverse complement.
GACTGCACGCCGGCATAATTATGATGTCGTACAAGGACTGGAAAGCCCGGGTGATTAGGTGGCTCGCGTGGGCTGCAGTGTTCGGCTGCATCGGCTGCACCCTCCATTTCACCAACCTGATCCCGGTCAACAAGCACCTATGGTGCGTACAGAGTCACCGAAAATAGCCGACGGAGCATGTGCAATGTACAGAGTGGAAGGAAATTATATGTTAACGAAGCAGCAACAACAAAAATTTAAATCGTTCCTCGCTGAATAATGATATATTTCCAAGTAATTTCCAAACTTGAATATTCTGTTGCTTCGTCGATGGCAAATTATTTATTCTACATGCTATAATCGATGGTACAGTATAAGAGTATTGTAAATAATATGTTTAACACTGAACCTACCGAGGCCAAGAAGCATGTAACGTGCGTTGTTTTATAACGACGAAAAGATTGTATTTATTTAGACCTTTCGCTATTTTTATTACAGTATAGACTTCGATTGTGGAATTTATTCAATCATTTTCTATGAAAGAGTTTTTATTATTTTTGCAACTTTGAAATAAGAAATGTAAGTGGGTTTAGTGTTAAATATCATCGGGAATTTCGCACCGTTTTTGTGCGAACGGAGTTGAGTTTGGATCTGCAGTAAATTCTCCCTAATTGACCCTCAGTTTGTGCACAAAAATGGACAATTTGGGAATAGGAGATACGATTATTCTATACTTAGGTATTATTATTCTATAGTTCTATAGTTCTATAGTTCTATAGTTATATTATTATATTATTATACAGTTAGTTATTATTATTCTATAGTTCTATAGTTATATTATTTTATAGTTACCGATTGTCAACAACTACAAAAACGAGCTGCAGGGCTCCAATAATCGTGCCTCCCCTCCCCAAATTGTCCATTTTTGTTTCCAAACGAGGGTCAATTTAGGCAGAATTTATTATATTGTTCATTTCAAACATTTTTTATCCCAATCGAAAAACAGTGACCAATGAGAGTCGAGATCAGTCGCCACAGCCATTCGGCGCCAGCTAATCTCGCCTCTCATTGGTCACCGTTTTTCATTAATAACTCTCAAACAAAGCCGCGGATTGCATTCTCGCAAAGGAAAAATTTACTTCAAATAACCTCGGGAACCCCTCGTTTCCAAGAAGTACCATAACTTTTCGACACCCTGTATAATTTCCTTCCACCCTGTACACACACCGATTGCAACACCGGCTGATTATTCCACGCAAACAGGTCGCTGTCGTTCGTGTTCGTCACAACGTCCTTCTCTCTCGCGCTGCTGACCGTGTGTTACCTGCTCGTGGACGTTGTCAACCTGTGGAACGGCGGTCCTTTCCGAATCCCCGGTACGTGACGCTTTTACGTGGTTGCGCAACCGATAACTGGACTGCGGATCTTTATGTAAAATAGAAATTGTTTGCGACACGATTCTTTCGTCGCGCTCGAAACACGATTTTTCTAACAGCCCGTCGAACGAATTCGCGTTCGAGCCGATGATAACGAGAACTTCTTTCCCCGCAGGCATGAACCCGCTGCTGTTATACGTCGGCCACATGCTGTGCTATCAAATCTTCCCGTTCCATTGGAGCTACGGCAACATGGAGAGCCGCGGGCTGCGTTTGCTGGAGTCGATTTGGTGCGTTGGCTTGTGGACGGCGATCGCGTACATCATGCACAAGAAACGAACGTACATTTCGCTGTGAAACATTCTGAAGATTCGCGAAGAAACACGTTCCCGTCCCACTGGTCTTTAATTGTCGAGAGGTCGTGGGTCTCCTACGGTCTCTATGGTGCTAATCCTTGTGACCCTCGAACCCTTGTGACCCTTTCGACCTTACGTCCTCGGGATTTTCACGATCACCGCGACCGCCGCCTTGCAATTTTTGCGACACTTACGCTCCCCGCGATTTTTGTAATTCGCGTGCGACACCTTTACGGTACTTGAGATCATTATAGTTTTTATAAACTTCAGCCCTACGATCTTTGCGATTGATTTGTTCCCCGTTAACCCTTCGCACTCGAGGCACCACTAAAATTGTTACGTCACGTTCCAAGATAATTTTTCTGTTATCGAAGTTCAGACTCAAGAAATTGTTAAAACTTGCTATCGTTAACTGTCGCGCGAGTCGCGAGACTCAATTTCATACGCATGAAACGCGCTTCGCCGTGTAAAACGGAGATACCATAAGTCAGAGAACTTATTTTACATTTGCATGGCCTCGAGTGCAAAGGGTCGATTATGAAAAATCCGCGGTCCGATCACGATGTCGCCGACGCGCCGCAGCCCGGATGATTGAGGGTGTCGAGGGGAGGGGGGATAACTTTACAAATAATTTATTTTACACAACTTACACTAAACAAGGCACAAGGACAGATCGAAGGTAGCGACAGTATCGATACAAACATACTTTCAGCCGGTTACTTCGGGTCGGTTTCGAACCTCCTCTCTAAAACGGAACGGAAAAGAAAGAAAATGGTACACGAACGTCACAACGAGGCATTGATTCTACGTGAACAAACCGCTCGCGCGACACCGCCGGCCGCGGATCGACGCGTCCCGGCGATATTATCGATCGTCTCGCGAAAAGGACAGAAGGAAGAGAGAGAAATAGAGAGAGAGAGAGAGAGAGAGAGAGAGAAAGATAGAAGAACGAAAGAAGAAAATCGCGTGATAACGTCGATGAATCGTCCCTCGGAATCGCGCACCCACCGAGGGGACCGTCGAAATTAGGATAGAACAGAAAAGGCGGGGAGAAGGGGGGAAAATGTAGGATCCGCAGAAATCTGTGTGGACGAGGAGGACTCTGGGTAGGTCGTTCGATCTAGGCAGCGTCGTTCGATCGATCGCCGCGGATCGCCGGTGTAGACAAAATAAAAAATGACGAAATTAAAGAAGAAACAAGGAGAAAACACACTAACAATGCCATGATTCCTAAGTAGGTACCCGTCTTTGCTCAGTAATCAGTTGCGTCGGGACCTGAAAAACCAGAGAAACAAACGTTAACGCAAACGTACAGGTTCGTCGGGAAACGGTGCTCCCATTAATCGTTTTTTATTGTATCCTTTCGGTCGGATAACAAAGATTCGTTTTTTAAGGGAGGAGACTCGTGGGAGGCGTTGGAGCGACAGCTGATATTTGGCAATTTTTTTATAACCCAAGAACTTGATGAAATTTATCGCCACTTGGCACGTATATTTTTTGGCATTTCAAGATACGAAATGTTTTTTTTCGTTATATTTTATCGACTTTTAAGAAAATGGCACATGTTATTCCTTATGGACCTCCGCGTCGACGACGCGGCGCGCGGTCTAGCATTTTTCTCCTTTGCTTTAGAATTTTTTCCTTTGCTTTTCCGCGTCTTAAAATCGAACTACACTTTCTTCGTAATAGTATTACGCGTCGCATGAACGAAACTGCTCGTTAAAAAGTGCAAAATTGTCGGAGATACGCGGCTTCGAACACAAAGAACGATTTTTGCCATAAATTTCTAACTTGATTATGCAATGAATATGGTTTAAATAATTATTATTACGAGGGACGTCAGTTCATACTCAATACATACTATTACGAGGAAAATGTTCGATTTTTTAATATGTACTATTACGAGGAAAATGCTTGACTTTTCGATATAAATCGAAGGAAAAAGATGCCAAACTGCGCGCCGTCGACGGGGAGGTCCACGAGGAATAACATGTGCCATTTCGTTAAAAGTCGATAAAACGTAACGAGAAAAAACATTTTCTATCTCGAGATGTTAAAGAATATATTGTGCAAAGTGGCGACAAATTTCATCGAGGTCTTGCGTTGTAAAAAAATTGCCAAAGATCACCTCTCGTCTGAACGCTTCGCACGGGTCTCCCCTCCCCCTTCGATTATCGTTTGAAAGCTCGTGGCTGACGAAAGCAATTTCGCAGGGACAAAATTCAGGTGATCACCGCCGGGATATCGATGCCGATTTATCGATAACCTGGCCGGCGGTCCATTTCCGGTGGCGTGGTACTCCATTGGCGAATCGAAGCCGATCGAGGCAATGAATGACATTAATGTGCAATTTAATCGAAGCGTGGATTAACATCAGCGTTTCCCCCAGCGCGATCGATGCGATCGAGAAACTTCGCCTGCGTCGATCCTTTCGCATGCACGCGTTTACTGGAAAATCGCGAGTCGACGCGGCCGTTGTTATTATTACAGAGCTGTATCGCAAGATGCATCGCAGCCGATAGCAAATGCACAACCAAGCATGCGGACGGTGATGAATGCAGCTGTGTTTGTTAATCGGGTACGTGTGACGAGATCGGGAACGAAATGATTCTTCATGCTGAATCCTACGGGAGCGTCGAGTTTAACGAGAGCATCGAGATACTATCGGCAGACTGCGAATCTTTATGCAAAATAACCATTTTCTACGTCGGTTGCAAGGAACGGACAGTTCAAACATTAATTGTTCCGTAATTATTAGGTCGAGTCGTAAATAACTTCCGATACAGCCAGACAGTGTCTATTGTTCTCATCTACCCGCTATGAGTCACCGGGACAAACGAGTTTTTGTTAGCACTAAATAGATAAGGGTTGAAAGTAAATAAAATAGAAAAAGAAGAGAAATAATATTTAAAAAAGAAAAAACAAAATAAATGTCTGATAAAATGACGGAAGTTATTTATCACTCGACCGAATAGTTCTTCCGTGTACACTTGGTTTCTGAAAAGAAAAACAGTTCCATTGCACAGGGTGTTCAATGGAAAAACGAATCGCTGGATAGTCGACGGTAGACTGGATAGAAGACGATCGATCGCTCGGATCGATAAATGGATCGTCGTGGCCCCCTGTCCTCCCCCTACGAAATCATCGCTACAAGAAAACCAGAAGCGCCAGATCATTCTCAAACTGGAATTCTCAAGCGTGTGGCTGCTCGAACGTTCGCAAAACATTCCCGGCGGAAAGAAACAGAAAAGAAAACAGAGATCGTGGAACAATACACTGAACTGCAAGTGTTAATCGGTGGTGGTAACACAAACCGGGTCGCGACGTCGCGACGTCGGCGTTAGTAAAACAAGTTTCAGCAACAAAAATCAATAAAACAAAGAAAAGAACAAAAACCAAATAGTAGAGAAAAAAAAATACTCCGGGCGGTGGCTGACAGGATCGATACTATCGCGAGAATAATTTCCACGTGATTCGGACGCTGGCGATCTTCTTGGCCAACGCAAACTTGATGAGAGATGCGATAAGGCGCAGGGAAAAATGGAGAAAAAATAAACGGGAAAGTGGAGCCCTTTTGCGCGAGACACTCTGTCGCGTTTACGAGAGTGTATTTCGTCGTTTGATCTTTATAGTCGTCTGCATTCTTTGCAATCTTCATTAGTTTCGTAAGAGACTATGTCTTTTGCGTTCTTCCACTGTGATCTTCACGGTTCCTGTCATCTTAACGATCCTTATCTTTCTTTTTTAATTTTTGTGATTCTTCTTGTGATGATTTTTTTTATGATTTACGATGTTCGCGACCTTTATGATCTTGCGATCATTTTATTTTGTAATATTGTAATTCGAATGATCATTGCAATCTTTATATTTCTTATGACTCTTATGGTCATTGCGATGATTGTGATCATTCTGTCTCCTGCAATTGTTATCTAATTTTTATTTACATCGTAGTTTTCGTGATATCTTTTGTCTATAAAGTAATCATTTCGATCTTCATAATTTCTTTGCGGAAGTATCTCAGTCTTTTTTGAAAGTACCAGGAATCTATTCCTCAGAGAATTAGATTCTCTGATCTTCTGTTACATACAGAAACAAATTACACGTTTAATAGATATACAGTCCTAGTACCGTCGTTTCACGTTCGTTCTCAAAGGGACGAAACTCTTGCGATTCATAATCCTTCTATAGTCCTCACGCGACAATAAGGCACCTTTTCGTTGATATTCCCCCTCTTACTAGCTGCCCCACTGCCGCAGTTATCGATCGCTATTGGCCGAAAGCGGTGACGAAGATCGGCGGCGACCAATAGCGACCGCCGCGGCAGTGAGGCAGCTGGTGAGAGGGGGAATGTAAAAACAAAGCTGCCTTCTTGTCGCGCGAGGACTATAGCCTCACGAGCGGTACGATCTTCTCGCGATTCTCATAACCTTCGTAACATCTCCGATCATGTATTTACTACTCCATAATAACTCCCTTGACAAGACCACGCTCGAAAACGCATCCCTCAAGACTCCCGCCGCACGACAGAGCGTCTCTCGCGAAAGGGTTCCCGTCGACGAGCAAAAGAACCAGATCAAACTAGAAATAGAAAGAAACAGGAAGAAAGAAAGGAGAGAGAGAGAGAAACACAGAAAAAAGAGCAAAATAGTGAACCAAAAGGAACAAAAAAACTAACAAAAATAAAGACGCAAGACTGATAAAACTAGATAAACAAAGAAAAGTAAAGAGCGATATACAGATGAGTATTATATGGAAACGATATGTACCGATAGAAAAAAAAACCACGTAGCCTGTAGCCCCCCCGGGCAATAGTCAGCCCAGTGTTGCGAATCTAGAGAAAAGTTGCGCGAGGCTCGTTCCGTGGACCGGTTGCTCGCGGCCAAACACGGCCTCAATCAGCCCCGGGCCATCAGCAACGCTCGGTTCTGAGGTTCACGTAGGACATGGGATTAGAGGACACCGGATTTGTCGGCGAACACTCGGTCTTCCTGGTTTGGAGGGCGCGCGGCACGCTCTTGGTGCTCTTGATCCTGGGACAGAGCACGTTCACCTTGTAGGCCCAGGGTGGTCTTCTGCTCTCGAGGACTTTGAAGGCCAGAGACGGGACCACGTCGTGGTCGCCAGCCACGGGAGACTTGCTGGTCTTCCAGGCCTGGTAGTAGGGGTCCTCTTTGCCGGCGACTCGATCCTGCCGAGTTAGCGCAGATCCTGCGCGCGGCTCCTCGTTCTGGTCGACCGTCCTCTGGCCGGTTTCGAGGTCGTGCAGCCTCCGCCAGGACTGCTCGCAGCTGGGCGAGTACTCCGGCGAGGTGAGGCCGCTGGAGTAGTTCGAGCAGTAGCTCTCGTCGTAGCTGAAGCCGTTGCTCTTGAGCGGCAGGCTGAGCTGCTGCTTCCTCGCCGACGAGTCCTCGGGCACCGAGTCGTCGTTCAGCAGCCTGAAGAGTCGCGAGTGCGTCTGCGTCCTCTGGTACTTCCTCATGTTCCTCGTGGACGTGCACTCGGAGTCGGTGTCCACCTCGGAGATCATCCGGCTCATGTCCGAGGTCACGCCGCTGTCCTCGTCGTCGGTCTCCTCGCGGGAGTTCTGCACGCTCAGCAGGTGCTTCGGCTCCTTTCTTTCCTCCTCCATCTTCCTCGAGGACTCGACGCCGCTCTCTATCCGATCCTGCTCCGAGTAGTCCTTCCCGTTGCACTCGGAGACGATCACCTCCGGCTTCAGCACGTTCTTGTTGAAGTCCCTGACGTCGGACCGATCCTCGATCACCGTCTCCCTGCTGATCGTCGAGCTGTCCTCGTTCGACGTGACCGTGCTCGTGCTCAACGAACAGTCCTCCTCCTTCCTGCTGCTCCTTCTCTTGATCGTGAACTCCGTCTCGACGGTCTCCTCGCAGTTGATCCGGCCCAGCCTGGTCGGGATCTTCCTCAGCGTGAAGTTCACGTGGGGGACCACCGGGTCTTCGTGCTCCTCCGACGAGTCCTCTTTGATCCTGTCTACCGTGACGCTCTTCGGCGCCTGCTGGCCTCTCCGCTTGCCATCGGACGTCTCTCTCCTGACGGTGAAGTCCGCGGAGGTGTCGTTGTCCACTCGGAAGTTCGCCGAGACTTCGACGGAAGTCTTCTGCTCCTGGGGCCTGGAAGCTCTCGCGTCGTCCTTGTCGCAGGCTCTCTTGATGGTGCTGTCCCCGACGATCACCGTGGTCACGTCCTCGTTGTTCTCCGACACGGAGAACTTGAACCTCAACGGCAGGCTCACGCTGACCGTCGTGTTGTCAACCTCGTCGGGAGGATCGTCCGTGGCCTCGAAAGCCGTTCCACTCGGGTTCCTCTGCTTCCTCGCTTCCTGCGACCTAGGACCTTCGAAGTCCGTCTGCTCGTCCTCGTAGATCACGCTCAGCTGGTGAGGAACCGTGGCGTCTGCTTCCTCGGCTCTTTCTTCGTCGTCCACGCTCTTCTCTGTGACACTTTCTGCGCCGGCTTTCTGATCCTTCTCGACCCTGCCGTGAGGATTCAATCCGGTGGAGTAAGCCAAGTAGGAATCGGAGTCCTCGCTCTCCGAGGACGTGTCGCCGGAGTTCCGGTCGCTGATGCTCTTGGACGACTCGATCACCGACTCGTTGTCCATCGGCGACTCGGAATCCGTCGACTCGCTGGAGTCGCTGGTGTCTATGTAGGTGTAGTTAGGCACGGGCACGTTCAAGCTAGGGTTCAAACTAGGATTCGAACTGGCATTCGAACTAGCAGTGCCGCGTTTATCGTCCTGCGAACGGTCCGGCAGGTCGTCTTCCACGGCGGCGATCGTCTCCGGGATCTCTTCCTCGTCGGTTATGTTCATCGCGGTGGTACAATCGCTGTCCTTGCTGTCGCTGCTGGCCGTCCTCGAGACACTGTTCTCCCAGTTCGTGTCCTTCGTGACGTCGTTGCTCTCCTGTGTCTTCGAAGCCGGCTCGGCGTTCGCCGGTTCGAAGCTGGCTTGCTGGAAGCCGTGATCGCAATTGCTAGCCTGCGGAGGAACCGGGACCACGTACGACGGGGGGTAAGGGTAAGGCTTGTCGTCGCTGGCCCCGGGGTAACTAGAGTAATTCTGATTGTAGATCGGGAAGTACACGTATGCGGTGTTGTCCGGATGGTAGGGATAGGAGTCGTTTGGATAGGGCAGCGGGTAGTAGCCCCACCAGCCGCCCTCGGGGACCCAAAGCGGGGGCAGGACGACCGGCTGCTGATTGCCCGGAACGTTATTCTCGGTTTGGCAGGTGTAATCTGCTTGACGATTTTCTTGCGTGGCTACAACAAACAGCACAATGCATTCAGACAACAAGTTCTCAGCTGTTCCGATCTTCGGGTGTCGGTGTGCTCCTGCGGTTTCCGCCCCTATCCTGTCGACGATCCTCCGATCCCACCCACACACCGTTCACCGTCCCCGGTTTTTACATACCAGGCAGGTCTAAAGAGGTTCGGACACCGTGCGACCACGGTAGACATTCGATTTCTCGGTCGAACAATGTTTTAATCACTCGTCTTAACTTTTTAATCGCTTCTGACCAATGCGACTTTTCTTCTCGATGTGTAATTGCTTCTTGAAAAACTAGACTGCGGATTTCATGCATTTGTTGGAACATTGAGCTGGTCAAATTTGTAACAACAGAAAGATTATCGCTAAACCTGTTGATGGGTAAAAATAACTTTGCAAGAATGACAAGACAGCATTTATTTAAACTTCTCGCTATTTTTGTTATAACGTGTGCTTGTCTTGAGAATTTAATTTAATTATATCTTGCTTTCTATAATATCGCTATGATTAGGTTCAATGTTAAATAAATTTAAGGATGTCAATATTTTAATGTCTCTATTGAAGTTTTTCAAGGAAGAAAGAATTCTTCTTTACTTCTTGCAGCTAATGCCGACAATCTTTAGTTCGCACGAAGATCCGCAGTCCATCGACGAACATTTGGCGCACGCTTAGTCTTTGCTTGAAAAAATCATTATATGATCAATCATATCTGAAAGTAAATATTCTAGTAGAAATTATAGTAGAATTTCTACTCTAGTAGAAAGAGTATATAAAAATAAGATTTCTAAAAATAGAATTTCTATTCTAGTAGAAAGTATATCATATGATCAGTAAATCATCATACTGAAAGTACTCGTGGTCAGAAGCGACCATCATATATAGTTCAAAATTCAATTATCCATGATATCGCATCGTATCTCGCTGCGTTTATCTCAGGATATTTCGTCGTCGTACGAAAAGTAAAATCTTCAGACTAACAAATCTTTTGCCAGGTTTACGAGAGAACGCGAGTTAAGTAAATGTCTAACGTGGACGCACTTCCGGCAGCTAGAAACCGACAGACAAGCGAGAATGACCCGGAATCTGGAGCATCCGACAGCGAGGACAAGCGACGTGTAGTTTCGGACGGTTACGAGAAAAGAAAACGTGTGATCCTGTGTTCAAAGGAAACCATCGAAAATTTCGTGAACGCGGCAACCAGCTCGATTCAACACCCGAGACGGAAGACATGCTCTCGCGATGAACAGTGACGCCGGATGGAGATCTCTTGCCGGGGAAATCGTTCTTTAGTCCTCCAACAGGCTGTTAACTAGCGGGACAATTAGCAGGTAGAACGATCGGTCCCCCGCGTCGACGAGAGTGATCGATGCAGGCCGATCTTACGATCGTTCAATCGATCGTACTGCGCTCTTCTCCGATTCGGAGAGACTCGTTTTTTATCGGGAATATATCATCGAAGCAGCTGCCTGTCGCCGCCTCGACGCCCTGTGTCCTGTGTATCGGAGTCCAAAATAATATTCGTATCCAGATACATGCAAACGACCGCTTGTAATTATTGTAATCGTCAATGATCAGCGACAGTGAACACGTGAAATCATTAATAGAACATGCAACATTCCCGGTTAAGTACCCAGTCCATTCGTAACTCGCCATACGTCCGCCATATTCGTTTCCAGCGACATTATCCCAGCGGCTTAACGTCGATCTATCGTTTCTCTACTGTTCGATATACATTCTTTGAACACGGCTCGAACGACCATAACTTGGATCGTTAATAGATCAACCACAAATTCTCGGCTGTTGCACACGACGCGACCGTGCTTTTGTCCATGGTGACGAGAATTTACTTGAACCTATCGAAGGGCACGAATGTTAACAAAATTCTAATGATCATAGAAATTCAACTGTCTTTATAAAAAAATCTTCTTTGGAATACAGTGCCCGTTTCGTGAATTTTCTTTATCGCATCAGCCTATTAAATGGGACAAGAGTGACTGAACTATAATTCGAAATAAAATTAAAGAGTAAACTTTAAACTTTAATCTGCAGTGATGTGAATAATTACAGACTCAAAGTAACATTTTTAATGACGTTTAGACAAAAACTTAGCAGAACATCGTATTTGTATATTTCCATGTTGGAAATAATATAAAATAGAAATATACAAATACAGGCTTTTGGCTTTCGTTTAAGTGTCAGTAAAATTGTAAAAGTTACATTGAGTCTATAATTATGAGCAACATTGTCTAAATAAAGAAAAGAATGGCACAAACGTGACAAAAGATCGGCCGATTCGCGTGTAACAGCCGGGAGGTTGGTTCGCCAGGCATCTACGTTCGAAAATTGCACATTATAGCGATTTATGCCTCCGTTCGAACGGACTTCTCGCTGAGAAATGGGATATCTCGGGGTCGCGCGCCCGGAGACGTCCGAACAAATTCAGTTGCTCGCGCAGCCCGGAAATCGACCTGACCACACGCCAAGGAATTTTCGTTTATTCCTGTGAACACAGGATTCGGGGAATGTCCCAGCGACGGCACGCAGTCATTCGCTACATCAGTATTTTTAATCGTTCATTAGAATGGTGAGAGAAAGGGAGTGAGAGAGTGAGAGAGTGAGAGTGATAGATAGAAAAAGTGTGTGTGAGAGAGAGAGACGCTTGTCACTGAACAATTAATGGTACAAGTGGTCAATAGAAGCGTATTTGCGATTAATCCGATGGACGAGTAGCGTGTTTGGTATTTTCTGCGTGAATTGTGCACGCCCCTGCCAAAAAGCATTCGATCGAAGATTTGCTATGATATCCAATTACGACTTCAGTTAATTCTCCGGAATTGTCCCTCAGCTTAGAGACCAAAAATGGACAACTTGGGAAGAGGAATACGATTATTCGAGCCTCGTGGCTCGTTTTTGATAGGTGTTGACAATCGGCAATTATAAAAACGAGTCACGGAGCTCGAATAATCGTGTCTCCGTTTCTCAAGTTGTCCATTTTTGTTTCCAAGCCGAGGGACAATTTGCGACAATTTACAGTACTTACATCGTCCTTGCAGTTACATTGCTTCCCACGTATTCAAATAATCACAAGAAAAAGAAGAAGATTCAATGATCTAAGAGAGCGATCCTTGAATGTTCAGAACAACTTTTGGCAATTCCAATTGTCACCTTCACTGTGCTCCAAGCGCTTAAGATACCGAAAGGTTCTAATTGTTGCAGAAAGAAGGACGAGAAATTCTTGAGACAGCGATGTTCATGACTTTGATCAAATAGTTTCTGTCAGAGGCAGAACGTCCGATGATTGTCACGATACACATGTCGAGATGATTGGATGACGTCGCAGCGTCCATTGCAAGGATACTCACCGACGCTCTCCGGTGCAGTCATCGCCTGCAGTATCCTGAAGGACTTCGAGGGAATCGCGCTGCCCATGTATTTCTTTGGTTCCGGGACCTGTTGCTCGCTCGGCGGCAGGTTCGCTTGTGATTCCTCTGAAACAGTCGCAGATCGAATTAAAATTCTACCGTTGAAAAGACCCGTCGAAAACGTGCGACTATCGCACGGTCTAAAAAAGAGTTGACTCCGAGTCTCGCGCTGTAAAATGCATTTTTTCTCGTGCTTCAATGCATCGACTGTTACTTCGTATCGTAAGATTTGGGCACGATAGAATAACGATGTTTATGTCAAAGTTATCTTTATACATTTGGATGTACTCACCGAAAGACTTTGAGTTCCTGTTCTGTCTCTTGTTGATGGCGGCCTGTTGTCGCGGCGCTACAATACGCATACATATTAACAAACACACTTAATCGATACATGATGCAATGCTCTTCTAACAATAAGTTGTCAATTAATCGTGGCTAAATTCGCGAGGCCTGGTTTAATCTCCTTAAAAATGGAAGACCAAATTTTTTGGAAAATAGTCGCGCAGTGTCGGAAAGCTCAAGAATCCTGATAAGTGTCGCGACTCCGCGGAGTCCTCGTCGACAGGATGTGCGAAAAGGACACTCACTGGACGTAACAGGCACGTCTCCGGCGTCAGTCATCGTTTGCAAGTAGCGGAAGGCTCGAGACGGGATGGCCGAGCCGCGATATCTCGGATCCTCTTCGTAGTGAAGCGTATTTTCGTTGTCAACTAGAAAGCAACAATCCTTCATAGTGAAATTATCGAAGCGAAATAGTACGTTCGGTACGCTTGAATGCTCTGCGTACCTTGTTCCTTGAATTTGTTCATCAGAACCCTGTCGTCCTCTTGCAGTTGAAGCTTGCGAAGCTGTTCTGGGTCGACGTCGTTCGTTGAGTCTGTGTCGGTGATCTTCTGGAGCACGCGGAACGATCGGGACTGAACCGGCCCCGAGTCCGATTGAACGGAGACTGGTCCACGTTGCGGTATCCTTTAATTAGACATCGTCCAATTAAATTATAAAGATACAATGATTAGCACGCGTATCGATTAGAATGTCGCGTCGAGCTTACACTTTCACAGTCTGGCTATCGCCACCCTGTACATTGTTCCTGACCACCATGGCCGGCTGCGAGAACGAAGAATTGGGTACCGGTCCTCCAACAGGCTTCTTCTCGCTGCCTTCGACCATGATGGGTATGATGTAAGCACCGCCCGTCGATGGAGCGGGCTGAAGAACTGCCACCGGTTGCTTTTGCACCTGATTCTGCACCTGATTCTGCATCTGGTTCTGCACCTGATTCTGCATCTGGTTCGGGCCCGACTGCTGACCCCATCGCTGCTGATGATGAGGACTCGGCTGCTTGAACTGATGGTGACCTGGCTCGCGTTTCACGTCGAACACTGACGGTCTGTCCTCGATCTAGGAGACACATCGTTGCGAATCAGCTTCCGCGTCTCAAATTAGAAATCTTCAAAGAGTATTATATTTTTATTTCGCGTCTATTATAACGGATTGCCTAACTTCTTTTGTCGAAGACTACTTAGTTCAATTTAATTTGTTTACGGGCAAACACCATGTTTTACAATAACAGAAATAGAAACAGCTTATTTCGAATAAGGGAGCATCAGATGAGGCACGTTATTGTAAAATATAGATACAAGATTGTTTTCGGTCTGTTAAAAATAAAATCCAGCGACTCAGGCGCTTTTAAATCGATGCTTTGAATATGAACATTAAATGACAAAACAGAGATAAATGAATGTTTTGTCATTCGACTCAAAATTTATTGTCCTCAGACACGAGGAAACTCTCACAGCTCAAAATGAGAACGTAGAAAGAATTCTCCGAATTTGTTGCGTAATTTTCGAGCACGGGGTTTGCCAAGATGCGAGGTGAGAGGATCCAAGATGGCCGACTTACGCGGATCGGTATCACGCGTTCTTGCGGCTGTGAATTGGCCTGCTGGGACACCGGAGGACTAGAATATGGCCGTTTCTGTTGCTGCTGAGCGAAAGACTGGGGCTGCTGGTTCTGGTAAGACTGAGGCTGCTGAGACAGGGGCCTCTGCTGGGCCGGCTGCCATTGCGTTTGGGCCGGCGGTGGCGTCGGCTGACTTTGCTGGACAGTGTAAACTGGCGGAGATGTTGGGCTATCCGGCGATGAACTCTGCTTGTTCGCGTTCGATCGTTTCGCCCACTCTGGCAATTCCTCCTGCGGCTTGTTCTTGTTCTGCATCCAGGGCGTCGGCGCTTTCGCCAGGGTCACCTGGGTCGGCGTGCTCGGGCTCTCGGGGCTACCTGGTTGCACGGACGTCGTCGCCAACGGCGCCACTTTCGTCTCCACCTTCGCAACCGGCTTTATCACTTCCGGTTGCCTCTCTGGAACTAGAACGATTTCGGATTTATTCGGCTGAAACCGATTTTGTTGCAATTTTCCTTTTGCAATGTTATCTGATTGCTCTGTTATCAACGTCTAGGAATTGAAAATAAATGAAGACGTACAATTAACGAAAATTATCAAAAATTAGTCCCCAGGACAAAGAAATGCTAATAAACGTGGCTATGAAAGAGATGCAGTGCGAAGGGTTAACTTCTTTCTAGTGACGCTCTTTGACCACTGTAACTCTGGAAAAAATGATTGCTATTGCTCATAAAAATTTAGATACATTCTTCGAACGTTGTTGAATAATCGTGGCCAGTTGAAAATTACAGGATCCAATAACATTCTTTCAAAAAAATTCACGAAAATTTCCTTACACACAAATATTGTTCTCCCGTTGAACTGTGCACTGGGTTACCTTCAGTGCCATAACTTCTGCAATTATGTGAATATTCAAACAAAATGTATTTTAAAATGTTCACAAAGAATCCAGCTATCAGACTGAATAGTAAAAATTCAAATTATCGCAGATCCACTAGTGCAGCACCCGGTTAAAGATCGCTTACCATTCGACGGGGTCCTGTTGAGGGTCGGTGTGGTCTGTGTCCTGTTGGCAGAGGGTGTCGGCGGCGTCCTGTTCGCAGGTGGCGTGGGTGGGGTCCTGTTCGCGGGGGGTGGCACTGGAATATTGGTCGGGAAGACTGGTATCGCGACTTGCGGTTGGATGAACAGGCTCGGAGGAGCGTTCGTCGTTGGCACCGGTTTCTGTTCGAGAGCGGACTTCGGCGGGCCCTCGATGCCCTCGTCGTTCGCGTTCTTGGCCACTCTGCGGGCCATTCTCGGGCTCCGGATCTGAGAGAGGTCCAGCTTGCCGCCCATGCCCGGCGTGTACGTGAAAGGCTTCTTGTCCTTCGTCAGCATCGCGTTCTGAATCGCCGCCGGCGGCTCGTAGCCGTCGTTAACCAGCTGCGGCCTCCTTATCGTAGGCGCCTGCATTCAGAAGATAACACATCGTGACTGTCGATATATGACGCCATCAAATCTTTCACCAAAAAAGAAGTATCTCGACACGGGAAACGTTACATCGGCTCGAGAGTATGTGTATATAATATAATAATTGTTTACTTTCACTGTGACTCTCGATAGTGTTGTATCCTCCCGAGGAATTCTTATACTGACACGTGGAACGAATCGACGAACGTCTAACCGCGCAAGGTTTTCAGCAAGTGCCGCTAATCACATGCAGAACAATTTTGCCGACACTCGCGTCTTATCTTTCAAGGCGGCGAGTTAACGACCACTGAATGAACGAACGGTCTGGATTTACTTCGGCGCGGCACATAAATCAATGGTGAAATAAAATCTTAAAAATCGCGAAGACGCTGATGTGACGTACGACACTGGTTTTCCGTAAAAATTGAACCGATCTTGACAAATAACCGTGCACTAATACACCCGGCGTCGTGCCAAAAAAAACGAGGGTGAAGCGATAAGATTTACTGTTTCTTACCATCTAGAACAAACGTCGAAGACGAAACACCGTTCGAGCTTATTCTCTTATAGGCATGTATCTTCAGGTTCACGGTGCATTCCTTGGCAACAGAGAGGAGACGGAAACTCGAACCGCGACGCGATACACGCGAAGAATCGGAGAACACGATCTTTTCTGCTTCTCTGTTTACCCGAGCGTCATTTTAACGCAAATATTTTCAATTTCACGGTACGCTCAATAGCGAGAGAAGAACGCGCGGTACCGTTCCTTTTTTTCCTCTCCTTTCTCTTCTCTGTTTACTCGCGAACGGTTTTTAAGGAGGACAATGCTCGCTCGCGACGAATCACGAAGGTAAACTGACGGGTCTCGGCTCACCTCGACGGTGTTGATCCTCATGGCCGGCACCTGGCCAGTTGATGGAGGCGGGGGTGGAGGCGGAGGTGGCGCGGAACAGAGTCCTGGAACGATTAGCGATTTAGTGGAATGCTAACGAGGGGCCCGGCTGTCCGAGCCCCCTTAGAGATCGCGATACGATCGGACGGATCATTATGCAGTTACAGCTCGTAGGAATTCTCGGACGACGAATCCAACGTTCGAGTGATTTTTACTCCTAGCCATTGTTGTCTGCGACTGAACTAAGTTCGAATTTTTAACCCTTCGCGGATTTTTGAAATTTCTACAAATATTTTCGTTGGAAAACTGGATCATGCATCAGAGGCCTGGACAATGGGAAATATGAACAATATATCATGATCGTTTGTTACGTATTAGGTGTAGAAATTAATTCGGTGCCTTTGTAAAACGTAAAAGGTATTTATTTATAAAGTAATCATCCATCTGGTATTCTTCGGAATATCTTCATTCTTTTCGATGGCTTTCAGGCAATCGACGAATTTCTTGACGGAAAAAATGGCGATTTTAATGCAATGACTTCGTCGATATTTTTTTGCACCTCTTCCAATCGTAAATTCGTTTCTGTTCAATGATGTTGGAGTGACCGGAATAAATGAAAATCCGATGCCTGTGTTTGCCATCTTGATTTCTAATAGTTTTCGTTTCGGCCAGTTTTCAAAATGTTTCATAACTATAAGTGTCGATACTTAAATGTTATGATATAGTAGACAATTATTAATATTCAAATCAGAATTATAAATAATTGAATACCGAGGCATCGAATTAATTTTTACACCTAATACATAATCAAATTATATATTATTATTGAAATTTCTAGGATAAAGTTCATAATCCTGAAATCGTCAGACAATCGTCGACTTCAAAGGGTTAAATCTTGAACTTTCGTTAAGCTAGCTTGACGTATAGCATATGCCGAGAACTGTGGCTATCTTAGATCATAAATGAGGTCTGCAGATTGCCGATGACTTCCGCCTTTCGTTGACCGATACTTTCGCCGTTTCCTATTGTTCGCTTGGCTTACCTGTCACTGGACCCTCCGAATTCCTGCAACAAAGAAATGCGTGTCGTTAATCACACCGCACAGAATATTCATTGGATGTTAATAATAATGTGAAATGAACTTGGACTTGAAAAGTCTTTCCGGTTGCACACAGTGCAACATGTACTTTATACCGTCACAACTGAAGGAGATATTTGGCTACTAACACTACATCTATTTACCTAAAATTGTAAGTTTTGATTTCTTTAATCTTGAATTATTGACAGCCCAAATGAATGCGCCCTCATTATTTTTATAAAGTATTATGAAATAGTGTTTAGATTCAGGGTCGATCATTTTAATACCAATTGAGCATCATCAGAAGATATTTAACTCCAAACAAATTGCATCTGCTCACCCAAAATTACAAGCTCCAATCTTTTTAATTTGCAATTACTAATAAAGACATATTCACGAACCATTTATATAAAAATCGCTGATAATCTCAATGAATGCATCTTCATTATTTTTATAGAGTACTATGAAATAGTGCTTAGATCCAATGTCAATCATTTCACTGTCAATTCAGCAACGTCGTCTGCCTTCATTCCCATTTCCGACGAAGGAAAGCAGTATCGACGGAGGGTCAAGATCATCCTCGAGACGATCGATTACACGGGGAACGATATCAAGAGCGCGATTCGGTCGCTCTAGTTCACTTTTGAACGGAAACGCATTCCTCGCTTATCTGCGGAACGCGTTGACTCACGTATCGGTATTTTAGTGCACCTACGTGGAGCGGGACCGCGTGTCTCTGCTCGAACCGCTCGTGACGAAACCAGTCATTTCGATGACTATACGATTGCATCGCGTCGACGGGTCGCGTTCCAATTAAAGTGTCGAGGACGTATACTCTTTTCGCCACGGGACACCGAGGTGTCCGGCGAATTCCTTTCGGCGTTTTCGAGCGCTAACATCGCTTCGGCGATCCTCGACGGATCTGTTTTATGTTCGCATCTGTTTTATGTGGAAAATGGCTATCGCTTAGACGACTCTAACTGTTTGTTCTTCAATTAACTGTCGTCAGTAGGAACACGGTCTTAATGATTCGTCTGATAGAGTTAACCCCTTGCACTGCGAGTTTTTCCACAACTGTGTTGATTGATACTTCTTTAAAAACTACTAATAAATAGAAGGACACGATTTTAAATTCTTGCGTGTTCTCATTTGCTTTCGTTTCTTGGCGAAACGATGACGGAAGAATCAAATTTTGTTTCACTTTGGAAGAAACGAGTAACATTCGTATCAAGGGCTTAAATGTACGGATTGGTAAGATGTAAAAAGTGATCGAATAAAAGTTGTAAAAGTTCCATTGAAACGCTGTTTCTAGCGACTGGTCCCATCTGTCTCTATGAAAATTAATTTTTGTTCCAATATATTTGCGCCAATCGAATTTGATTGTAGTTTATAGAGTTTAAACAAGCAACGATGATATCGGACGTCGAGAGTTTTTTTAAGTATCGCGTCTTCGAAATAAATTTTTGGGTGTGATCCGGAGCGTTTACGACCGCGATACCGCAATTGATCAACAGCCGATTACGTGCGACGATCGTTGAGGTAATTAAGCGGGGCAGCCTTCCGTCGGACCGGAGAGCTTCCTTAAAAGGGATTAGGTAATGAAGCGGGAGCGAGTCATCGCGAGATAAGTCGCAGTCGTGACAATGTAGTTTACCATTTCGGGCTCGTTCCTTGATAACTCCAAAAGCAGTTTAGACATGACGGTGGTGGCTACCGTCGTGACCTCCTGCGAATCAATTCGGAATCGTAGTGTCGAGCACGCCTCGTTAACAAGCAGAAGAACGAACCGAACACGCTCCCCTCTTCATTCAATTGTCTATCTTATCTTTTTATCGGTGACTGCGGATATTTGCAGAAGTATTTCGTTTCGAGAGTTTGCAATTAATAAAATCCTATCCTCTCCAGTTTTGACTGTTTATATTTTATCAATCAGTACGCTTGAATATATCGAAAAAATTATTTTAATATTTAACTACTGATATATTTGTAATTATATAAAATAAAATTGAATTAATTTAATTGAATAAGCTGTAATTGTGTATATAATTTATCTAATGTAATGTAGTAAAATATAATTTATCTAATTTGCTGATTTAATAAAATATAATTTATCTTATTTGCTGATTTAATAAAATATAATTTATCTTATTTGCTGATTTAATAAAATATAATCTATCTAATTTGCTGATTTAATAAATTAAATTAATCAAAAACATGATTATTTATATCTCATCAGACCTCGAGTTAATTAAAAACACTGATATTCTGAAAACATCGGAAGATCTGAAGATTCGTCGACGAGAACGAAGGAAATTATTTTTAGGAAATTCAATGGAATCGACACTTGTCGACGGTGTCGCAAGGGATCGGGATCGATTCTATGAGTCAAAACATTGGAAGCAGTTCAAGCAGCAGGTCTTTTTTCGATTTTATTCTCGAGCCGAACCGTCTTAGCGTCAATTGGCGGCAGTGGAAAATATAAGACGGGCTTATTGGACACGCCGGGTGGTCCAGTAGCTATTGTCATTTAAATGGCGTCTAAGCCGAGCGTGTGGGAGTGTCGTTTTCATAAAACCCGGCTCTCGCACCTTACACACCGACGTACGTTTTAATTTCGGATGCAAAGGTGACCCCTCACCGACACGATTTATATGGAAACTTTTTACGGTATCTCTGCCGTGCCTTTATTTGCACTTTTGCCAAATAAATAAGCCCAGTCATCGACGACTGTAGGTGGTTTCCCGAGATAACCGAGCGGCACAATCAACGATCCAAACGATATCAAAGAAGAAAGAAATCAATTTTGTACAGCGATCCAGATTTATCAAAATCACTTTAATTCCTCATTTTTTAATCGTCGGTAATTTACTTATATAAATAGATTATTTAATCAACTTGTGTTGTTCAACCGAACACTTGAACTGCGACTTCAAAAATGGTATAAAATTAAAGAATTTTACTTAATCGAATTAAGATCGAGGAATTATAATATAACAATTCCGTCCCTCAGATATGGGCGATGCATCAGTCAGTGTTGATAATAAAAAATGCAGAATCGATTCAACACTAAACCTACCGAGTCTTAAACACGACTGACAATAACAGTACAATTTTTATTATAACGTATGCCTGCATTAAAACATTGATTCAATCATTTCCTAGGAAAGAGTCGTTTTGGTTTCATCGACTTTCAACAAAAAAACTGTGAATCATTTTGCCTCCCTTGGTGGGTTTAGTCAAGTTCCACGCGATTATCGAGTTTCTCTATTTCATTGCAAGATTTTCGAATGAATTTTCCGACAGAAAATGAAGAATTTCACATTATAAATTCTTTTCGGAACTAGAGATTTCCCTTTCGCGCGAATTTTCGCCGACATAGCCGGTTTTTCAATGGCGCGCGATCCGTCCGTGACACGAAAAGTAGCCGGGAGTTATTTCACTGATGAAACGGCGTTTAGTTACGATTGTGATGATCCGCTATTTAAAGAGTCGATATTTTTAAGACGGTTTCAAGGAGCAGCCGCGGCTACTATCTGCTTAATATTGATAGGTCTCTATTTTTGCTATTCGCGTTTTCCGAGCGTTCACCAATTTGTTGGGTGATCGAACTTCTTAATAACTGTCGCCACTACTCAAGAGACGGGACAAAGTAGCGACGAAGATTGACATTTAGCGGGAGACCAAGAAAATCGATGGAATCCCCCAAACGATTCGATCGAACGGCTAGTGGTCTGCACGAAAGTCAGCTTTTAATAATAGATTTCGAAGGAGAACTTTTACTCCGCGGCACGTGTCGTTCGTTTTATGCGACCACCACCGAAAAGCTCGCCAATTTCCGGAATATTCTTCGCTATTGTATGACGAAGCAGAATAATAGGTCGTCGAGAGATTGTCGTCCTTTTCTACTTACGCCCTCCGGTTTGCCCAGTTCACGGTTTTCTGTTTCTACTTATTCTATTTTCTACTTATAGAACAATGTATTCTTATCCAATCTTTTCTGTTTTCTGTCCAACTATCAATAATAGCAGTTTATTTATGTCTACTATTTATTATGTCAACTATTAATAGTTTATTATGTCAATGGGGTTGAACCATTATTGCAGAAAATGTTCTGGATGGAGAAGCAATAATAATAAGATAACAATGAACGGAGATAGAATGAAATGATCAGTACTAATATGAGAATTAAATAATAAAGACAGCAGTAATTTTTCTTATATATTTACTGCCACATCAACACGCTAAAAAATTTCAGAAAATTCAAATATCTTGTTTAACCAAATTAAAATTGAGAAGTTAAGTTGTACGAAATCAATTCCCCTCTCGTTATGTTTTGCGAATCCTTATAAAAATTGGAAAATGTAATAGATCGGCGTAAAAATTAATTTTCAAATCAATAATTGTCTAATTTTCAAATTAATTTCCTAAGTAAGAATAACGTCCGTCAAATTGTTAATACTAATCCTACAGAGGTCTAAACCTAAAAACCTTGTGTTGCTTTATAAAAACAAAAGTGATTTTATTTAGACGTCTCCTTATTTTATTTATAATATATGATTGAATGAAGAAATTTATTCAATTTATTGAAATCTTTACAATCTGAACAATCTCGAAACGAAAAATGTGAAATCAGTCATTTTGAAGATCATAGTAAGTTTGATGTTAAGATTCATGATGGTTCAACCTAAATTCTGTGCTCTTTCTTTCTCGAATACTTGCACTTTCTCCTCCTTTCTTTGCCTACATGTAAAAAGTTCCCCGATCCATCGACGACTAACATTCTCGGACGATTCACGCGAACTACGACACCGATATCTCCTCCACTAATTTTAACATTGATTCAGCGACCGATGACGTCACTGTTATCGACGGTAGAATCGTAATTCACCACGGGCGGGCAACTTTCTCGGAAAACCCATCGAACGTTTCTACACCACGTTCGTTTGAAAAACGAGAGACCCCGAGCGAAACACGATCCACTGGATCAAATAAACGCTGACCACTGATCCACGCTTCGCCATCCGCGGAAAATCTCCTGCCGAATTCCTGCGACAATCGTTCCGCTGTGTTAATCGATCGCGAATCGTGCCTAATCGAAACAATCCGAAACACGGAAGCTTGTTTACCGAGATCGAGCATTCTAGAATCTATTTAGTACAATTGTGATTTATGTAACTGTATTACCATATCGGGAAAAAGACATCTTTTTACAAAAGTCATTTTAGAATCGATTTAATAATTCCATGCTGGCTTCCATTGCATTTTATGATTTCAGTAACGATTTTATGACTTCGGTAATTGTACGATGATTTTAGAATTTATGTAACAATTTCACGGCTTCATTATTTGTACACATTATTTGCAGAATTAATGTAACAATTTGTACAGTAATCTTGGAATTTATGTAATAATTTTATGACTCTTCGTTGATCATTTATAATCATTTCAGAATTTATTTAACATCTCGACGAGATCTCGATTTCGAGCGAGTGACGCAACGACGTGGCGTTGCACTCAATTTTCGCAGAAAAATCGACCGAGATTCGAGAACTGTGACCATGATCGAAAATGTGATACAACAACGATGAGGCGTCGTGTTCCGTCGAAAGCGAAAAAATAGAATACGTCGCGGAAGATATGGATTTAGTAACATGAAAGTCAGTCGTTCGAGTTGTCTTTTTTTTGGAAAAGCTTTTGGAACTTTCACGGCGAATCGAAGACGCGACGGTGTCGCGATGCTCGGAACCCAGCCAACGCGGGTTGCCGTGGCTTGTACAAGTGTATTTAGGTAGATACGCGAGGCGGAGTTAAATTTAGAGCGGGCCGACCTGCGCACAAAATGCTTCCGATTATTTTATTTTTAGGGGCTTCGACACCGCACGGTTTTTCCGCGGAGGTGAAGACACACCTGACGGTGCCCCGATCAATGTGACCCGCCGGTTTGCGAAATACCGATCGCACTGATCGTTCCCCACGTCATGGTTGACGCATTGTAATCAGCTGCCGTTGACGAATCCGCACCTTCGTAGAGCATTTTACAAAATACACGAAAAACGAGATATGGTTCATTGTGGAGGTCCCGGAGAAGTCGATTCGAGCGCGCCAATTTTCTATGTCGTCTGTACTTTTTGCAGAGATTAATCCCTTGATGTACAATACTAATTATTATTATTACTACTACTACTGCTACTATTATTATTATTATTATTATTATTATTTTGTTAAATTTATGTAGATCAATGAAAAGAGTTGATGCTAAATAAATAAATAATTTCTTAGAATAACCAGAAAATTTATATTTACTGCGTGGCTGCATTTACTTGAATGCTTAAATATTGCTAAAAAGAAGACTCAATTTTATTTCAACTTAAAAGAATGGAATAACATTCATTCTATTAACTTTCAGGCTATTACTAGAGAAGGGGTCTAAAAAATGTAGAAGAATCATTTAGAAAAATCAATTTAGAAAAATCAATTTAGAAAAAATCATCCAAGAAATCAAAGACACTTTCGTCAAGGCTGTCCAAGAGATCCCAAAACGAAGCGCTAATTTTTCACATTGTCCATAGCCTAAGAGGGTCCAATAAAAATCGAATAAAAATCCAGAGAGGTCCCAGGGGTCAAAGAAGATTCCAATACGGTTTGCTCCAGCTGATCGCGCATGTTTCGACTTACTAAAAGTTCAGTTCATCGTGTGTTATTAATTTTGATTCACTCTGTAGATTCGAAGCCTGTCGTTTCTTGAACGTTGAACCATTCGGTCGAGCGCCGTCGAAGATGCCCGCGATAGACGCGTCGTTAAAAATACACCGCGTCGACCGGGCCGCCGCGGCACGTGGCAATGAACAATTTTCTTGTACCCCCTCGATCAAGGGGTCGTTCACACCTGCGAATTTCCCTGATGACGAGGCGTCCGAGCGACCACGTCATCCGACGACGACGGCGACGGCGTCTCGATCGTGCGCGGCCAACAGGGTTGTTAATAGCGTGCAAGGTTCCGTGACGTTCAAATTTGGACGATTCGTAGGCGTGGACCTAGAAACCCGTCGTCGGTGTATTTCCATCCCGTCGATCGTTCGATCCTCGCTCTCGGACACGGGATAGATAGTTTCGGAATTTTACCGGAACGAAAGTCACCCCGCTCCGAGCCAACCGAATTGTCGAACTACAATTATTGTTTCGGCAATGTTAACACGTTAAGCAAAAAAAGAAACAATCTCAAAATTTCTCACAAGATTTAAGTATATTTTGATCAACGAAACTGAAAGTAGAACGCTAAAATTTATCGTAGGAAATATTAATTTAACTCTTTTATATTCTGAAAATCCTAATAAAATTCGGTTTGCTTCGAACATATAAGAATAAAAATTAATTTTGGAATCTAGTAAAAAAATTGGTTATTTAAATATATATATTAAAAAATTTGGATATTTCAAATACAATTATTACTTGTGCAGCTTTGAAGTGTAATTTCAGATCAGATGGCAGACATTGAACATTTGTAAAATTACATGCACACGTTGCCTCAATTTACGCGATCCTATTAAAATGATTAACGAGAGAATTTCGTTTTGTTGAAAATATTTAAGATAATTTCTGTATTAAAAATAATGTATCAAATGTCACTGGAGCGAGCGTTTCGCATGTTGTACGTCAAGATTCGTTTAAAATCGTGGAGATTCGTGGTTTAATGATTTACGCGTGGTATCGCAAAACAGTGAATATGCTTTTGAGGAGTGCTTCGCGATGCACAGGTTGGAGTTTACGAGCGCTTCTGCATCCAAAGATGCGTTTCAAGTAGCATTCTCCTATGTTCTCGAGTGGGTGGTCTTGAGAGGACCTTGATAATGAATTGCGCGAGCCTTTGAGATCGGGTCTCGAGCTTTTATTAAGTTTAACGGACTTCGAGAACGGGCAAATTTTTTCAGAAAATAACGTCTGTGTTTTTAACGATTTATTACTATTTTTGTTTATTCTTTGGCGCAGAAGTCGAACAGAGAAACGTACGAGTCACCGCGGGGCGATTCTTATGTCACCGCTTATATCACTGACATTCCATTTCACCATATTTTCCTTTTTCAAAGCTGAAAGAGAGGGGGAGAGAGAGAGAGAGAGAAAGAGAGCAGGCAAGAGAAAAAAGGGAAAGAAAAAGAGAGAGAGAAAAAGAGAGAGAGTTCGCACCCTGCGTGGCTCGGCCACTTTCGAGGCAACCTGTGTTTACCGACGGAAATATCGAGCGTAGCTGACTAACATCCAAAATATTGTTTTTTCACCGGCAAACGGGTCGTCCAAGACTGGATCGCGCGTGGGCGGGGATCTAGAGGAACCTGGCCAACGGCGGGATTACAGGCTCGTGCGAGAACTTATTGTCGTCTTAAACATCCGAAAGAATTGCACTCTCGACGATCGAATGGGTCGTGACTTCTCGGTGTCGACGAAACAGGGACCTCTCGCGAATTCCTTGTCGCGAAAATGCATGCCCGATGGCTGTTCGTTAACGAAAAAAGAACAAAATTTCGTCAAGAACGAAAGAGATAAAGAGCAACTAAAAACGTTTCCAACGTTCGCTTTTGCACACTGTGTCCAATCGATCGCTATAACGATTCTAGTTCTAAAATTATTTTTGACACTGAACTGTTGAAACTACAACGACTCCTTCTTAAGAAACGATTGAATAAATGCCATCATTCAAGCTTACGTTACAATAAAAATGGCGAAAAGTCTATAATAAATTAAGTCTTATCATTCTAATAAAATAGCACACGTTGGTCGGTTATATGTATAGGCGGTGAAACTTGGACAAATTTCGCAGCAAAAGTGGGCCGCAGCCACACACGCGGCCTATTATTTGTAACTTACGATAGATTTAGCGTTACCACAGCAGGAGACGCAACGAACCTTCCACCGAGACTTTATTTTAATTGTCCGAAAAGGTTGACTAATTTCAACGGTTCTTAAAAAATCGAAGATCAACAACCGAGTCGTGTTATCCAACAGCTTGAGACTATCGTTCCAAGGAAACTTATTAAAACCCTTTAAACGGGTATGCATTTGATCATGATGAAGCTATAAAATTTCTTTTACCCTCTTGTATTTATCTTTACACCTTTTCGGGACGGGTGTTGCGTCTCGTTGCTGGTAGCGACCCGAAATTATGTATCGGGAATCGATCGCCCACTCGAGACCAGAAAGAAAGCGGAGAATGTCGGGATCGACGGTGTCGATGATCTTGCGCCTTGAATTTCGGGAGACGCTCCGGGGACAGGGGTAATCGAACGGTCTCGATGCATCGATTATTTCATCGAGCTGCCCGGTGAGATTACTCATCCGCGTGGATATAGAAACCCGGCGTGGGTGGCGACTATAAACATGCGTTCCCAAGCCTCTCCTTACTTCGGTGCATCGAGTTCTTCGTGAGTATCGCGTGCTTCCTCAAAAATAGCTATTTGCGTTTTCGTTTGTGTTTCGACTTCGAGCACAAGTGCTTTTACGAAATTATATTGATTCTCTCTGGGAGACATTCTGTCCCGAATTGGCCCACGGTGTATCCGATCATTTCTCGTTCGCTTTGAATTTCGATTCCATGTTTTAATCGATTCTCCATAATCGCACAACTTTTTAAACAACGACTTCAGAATAAATTCTAAACTCTGTCCCTAAAATGTCCAGCTCGAAGGTTCGATCATCCTAAGCGCTTTCAGTTCTCAATGTTACATGTAGAGAATGAAAAGTAAGGTAAAGATTTGAAGAAACCGGAAAGATGAAGAAGATTAAATTCGAAAAATGATGTTGCCCGTTGGATCTACTAAAGATGATAAAAAGCACGCTATGTTGCTGCAGCTAAATGCAAATATGAGCGATTTGGGCAGAGCAACTCCGCGTTGGTCACTCCGCGGTGTTTTCCTCGTCGAAATATAGGTCGAGCAGCTTTTTCTCGGAATTCCCGCAAGGCCTACATTAGAGGCATCGCCAAAGAACTGATTCCATACTGTTCACCATGTTCGCCTCGACCTCGCGTTTGCGAACTTCTCTGAAGCCTCTACAAACCAATCGTGACTAAGGAATGGTTCCGATCAAGGAAAATGTTTACGACGGAATCATGCTCTACATCCTGCATTCTCCTAACAAGTGGTTTCCTTGCAGGAAGCTGCTTGTGGTAGAAGCATTTACTACGTTCCGGAACTTACAGATTCAATTTTTATTAATAGACTACTTATAATGGAATTATCGTATACTTATGAGACCTTTTTTTACATGCTTAATTGTTATCGAAGGTTTTTACGCGACAGGGACGATTTTTCTAACAGATCCGTTTCGTGGATTCCGAATTTTACGCAACGTTTGCAACGGCCGAAGCCCGACTGTTCGGAAGAATTGATGGAAAACGCGAGGTTCCGGCCCGAAATCGCAGACGTAACACTATGGGCGCGAACCGGCGAGATCCCGACCTTTCCCAATCCCCTAACGTGCTCCAAAAAGCAGCCGCTATTTCCGTAGCAACCTGGAAACAGAGAAAATCAACTGCGCAGATTACCTCGGTCGCCGAAACCGTCGCCGCGACCGTGTTCCTACCAAAACAGCTACCGACTTCGAACTATTCCCGTATGGTGCTCCCAGTCCCTCGGTCCAGGGACCTCCTGACTAAACTTCTTCACCGCCATCGAAGCCAGAAAACGGCGAACGGACCTCCACCCACGTCCAGCATCGAACGGGGAAAAACGAAGAAAAAAGGCGAACCACCGCGAGCCGCAAGATGGCAGATAAAAATACAAACATCTCCGTCCACGAATTAGGTAGCTCCGACCGCCAAAGTGGAAACCAGTTCCGACTATCCTACCATTTCTGGCAGCGAGGCGACGCGGTCGTCCGAGAGACAGCGGTCCCGAGTAGCTCTCTCACTTTTACTTTTAGCTAAGAGCCGGCCGCGTCGATCGCAAATCTTCGATAAACAACCGGCCGTCCGAGGTGCAATCACTCATCTTCCAGACGCTTGTACAGCCTGCTAGGCTCGGCTAAACTGCGCGGACCAGTCTGCTCCTCCATTCTTCGCACCCTATAGACCTAAACTCCACGAAAATTCCCTCCGCGCGGGGAGCCTCGTCGACGAACCCGGGACCAGGCACTACGGTTTCGCGGATCCACTCGTTCTCTCACAGTTTTCGAGCTTCGAAAACACTCGGATTACTGTACCCGAAACGATTTTTACGTTTACACGATCGCCAGGCTGTTCGTCGCGGCTGTAGTCGACTTCGTCAGCGACCAATAGGCTCGTAGCTACCACTAGTCGCCGATCTTTGGATACGTGTCTGTCAGAAACCCTACAGTCTATTTGCCAAGAGCTGTTCGTCTGCAAAAATTCAATGCATAACTATTAGGTTGGCCAATAAGTCGTCGCGTTTGTCCCCATAGAAAAACGCAACGACTGGCCAACCCAATACAACCCAGAAGAATACTAACGAGCACCCGACTGTTGGCGTGCGCAACCATCATCGACGATTGTTGCTTAACAAGCATCATGTTTTTGGTACCTCGAAACCGTCTTTGTCAAGAAAGCTTGCTAAACGTTCGACCTACACGACACCTACGTGTTTCCCATTGACAAGAGCTAACATACTTCAGCACGTTCGCTACCACGGACACACATCCATGGTCTCTCTCCACGAAGATAGTCAAATTACTGGCGTTCTTATCTAAAATCATAGTACACGGAACAAAGCTCGCGGTGTCCATGACATCTTTCCGCTAAACTCTTCCGAGGCATTCGACCGACGAAAAGAGAAACGGCGAAGCGAACGATGCTAGCGATCGTCTAAAGCAACAGCGTACGAAGCAGATCGGCGAATGGTTATAACAACACAATCTCCGGATATCAAGTTTCCCAGACATTTTCTGCTCTCGCGGAACGGACTGTGCTTCATGGATTGGCGAATTGGAGCCAGAGCTTCGCTGCCTTAGCTACCATTTCGGGCGGCGGGTTAAGCGAGCAGGTCAAGGGCCTCGGTCCTTCGCGTTACAGGGGTTGCAAAAGAGTGCGGAAGGGAAAATCCATTCTTACCCCACGATCGTCGACGTGCTCATGTCGGATAGCCTCTGGTATCCGGTGGACGATACGAAATCCGGAGTGCCTCGTGCCGCTTTCCACCAGCCGATAGGAACCGGTTCTTCTCCTCTCCTCTGCTCGTGGCTGTCCCTCGGAGAGGTTCGTGTTGCGAAGAGGTGGAAGGTGCTGGGTCTATGGAAAGGGACGAGCAGCACCGATGCCGACACTAGCGCGCGCCCGCTGCTACTGCGGCAAAGAGATCCCTTGGATCGTGGATCACGCTCCCTACCCGGCCGCCATTGGATCTTCTTCCTCGCTGGCTGACCGCCGATGGCGCGTCTGCTCGAATCCCGGCCTCGGTTCGAGCGATACCTGCCTTGATCACCGAACGTCCTAAACACACGATCGAATCAGAAATTCATTCCGCGGGTGCTAGTCTGGGTTTCAAATTATGCTCCGTTTCTCGGAAGAAGGCCTGCCGATTTGATGATAGATACGTTGCTGGTCTGATCTAATAGGTGCACAGGTATGTTCTTTCGAGATGCAGGTAGTGCAGTAGTTTGATAGACTTCGTACTTGCGATACATCAGCGAAGAGCAAGAAGCGGTAAAGAGAAAATTTTGGTCTTCAAGGTATCGGTACCAACAAGGTACCATTTTACTCAGGATCTCTTATGCGACTGTTTCTGAAGTGTATCGTGTCACAGTTGAGTCTGACGAACTTCTTTGTTCGAGCACACCTTATCTACGAGAGGATTAATTTAGCTTCGTGATTATCGGACTGCGGATTTTATGCATTTATGATAAAAATAGTTAGGTGAAATTTAAGACATCGAAACTATTTTTAGAAAAAATTAAGAGCGAGTGTGTAATATTTTTAACTCACTAAAATTCTTTCAATAATTAGGAAGAAAGAAATTTCTATGTGACTTATGTTTGTTGGAATTGGCGCAGACAATTTTTATTTTGCATAAAGATTGTTTGCATCGATTGTAACAAGCAAGAGAGTATGGAAAGTAGAAATATATCTCTGTGTTTGATCATTGTAGTGAGTTGAAAATAATGCATCGATATCCTCAAATCTTTGGAATCTTTCGAGTGCATAAAATTGTATCTACTCGTTTCTACCATAATTGCATAATCTAGCGATTCATTTTGGTCACGTATACCGCTCCGTGGTTCCAAAGTTTAAATACTTTCCAATGTAAAAAGGTAGCTAATAAGAAGCTAATAAGCATTATGAAATTAGCGCAATAGATTTTGCAACGTTCGCATTGTTTTATACGCCACGTGAGCGCATAATTCGTGAACCACCGGGGACAAGATGGCGGTGCATTTCGTCGATTCTTCCTGGCCGCTAATCCCATTTTTTTCTAATCGAGAAGAGGCGTGTTACGCGATACTAGAAAGCAGCATTCGTTCCAGCTGATCGCCGGCATAACCCAAGAAAATAATAACATCGATCAACGCGCCAGATGGTTTCTTGTCGGACAAATGAACCCGGTGCAAAAAACAAAGTTTCTTGATCTGGTATTACGACTTCATAGGGATCGGTGTTTCCGTTGGCCACCGTTGGCCAACCATGACGTAAAACTTGGATTGTCTTTGGGAACAATGACTGTAACGCGTATCGTCGCTTTCTTCACGCGAATTCCAGCTAGAACCGTTCTTTTTTTCCCGCAGACAAAAACGGGTACACCGTGTGCCCCGTTTCGCAAAAGGTGTTTGGCAACGGATATTTGCGAGCCGGCGACGAAATCGCGACCGATCGACCGCGAAATTTATTCGCAATAGTTTGCGCGTTCCTTCGAGAAATGATTTTTCCATTCGACGATTTGGTGGGAACAATTTAATCACGTTTAACGGTACAGCTTAGATACTAAATAACGCTCGCTGCTACTTTTCTCGGTTTTACTTGGCCCTACATTTCATTTCTACGCAAGAAATTCGGTCGACAAGCGTTGATTTTGGGAAACGCTAAAAGCATTTTATGCTACACTGATGGGACCACAAATGTTGATCCGAATGAACAATTAATACGAAATATACAGTTTCCAGCAATCGGCAGACTCTAAAACACCTGTCTCATCGTGAACTACCAGAGACAATTAAAAATCGATCGTCCCTGGAACAACTCAAACACCGTGCCGCAATACCTCTGTAGATTTCGACGAGGTCCAGATTTCTCAAAAGTAAAGATAGCTCTTACTTCCTAAGACGTGTAGCAACATACCCTAAAACATATAGAAAACCACGGCGTACAGTTTTCCCAATAAAAATTCCCAAAGATCGCACACGATTCGAATGAACGCAGTCTTCTAATTTCGCTGAAAAAAGCTGCAAAACGCCTTCAGCGTTAATGTTCGCCAACTGCAACGGACTTGTCGAACTCTCTCTCGTACTCAGAAGTATCCAACATGTACGCTGGCAGCGTGAACCCGAGTACTTTATCAAATACCGGCCTGGTCTCGGCAACATAAGCATAGGCGTCCACGCCCTTTGTTTCTTCCTCGGATCTCTGATTTTTGGAAGAGTCATCTTTTACCCGACGAACCTCGGTGGCAGCCGCATGGGAGTCCCGAGGAGAGTCATCGATGCGTCTGTCGACGGTCGACGATCTGGGCACCTTCCTGCTAGGCTCGACATCCTCCTTGGATTCAGTTTTCTCGGACTTGTCAGCGCCCGAGTCCTCGGTGGTAGCAAACGCGCATTCTTCCTGCCGGAAACCTTTCTCGTCGACGCACTGGTAGCAGGTCATTTTGTCCCTCATCAGCTTCTTGCAGTTGGACCGGTCCTCCTTCTGGAAGTCCTGCAGAACTTTCCTGATCTCCGCTTTCTTCTCGAAGGCGTCGTAGAACCGCTTATCCACCGGCGATTCTGTAGACGGCTGTTCTTTGATTTCCGGTTTGGACTCGCTGCTGGAGGGGAACTCGTCGTAGTCTCTCTTAGGACTGTCCGTGTCCTTGGAAGCTGCTTTGTCGGATGTGAAGCCGTAGTACCTGCTGGAGTTGATGTTTTTAGCTTTAGTTTGAATAGGGTACAGAAGATACTTATAAAAGAGGATCAAGTGCACTTGTTCGTAAGTGGCAGTCATGGTACAATTCATGGTAAGACGCATCTATAGACTTCAGCGAAATACAAATACAATATAAATAAAGAAGAGCGTCTTAACCTGCTCCCTATCAGCTATGTTGAAGATGAATGAATTGGACACAAAGAATGGAGACTTTTTTTTTAAGAACGAGGACATTGCTCCTGAGTCTTACAAGGTAACGATCGAAAGATCAAAGCTCACACTCGACCATCTTTAAAACCAACAGACCTGCCATCAAAGGAAGGTTCCTTGGACTCGCTCTTCTCAGACTCTTCCGTTGACTTGTCTTCAGACTTGGTAGGGTTGCCGAACGACTTGGACTTGGTATAAGCGAACTTCTTCTCACTGGGCTGGAACTTGTAGGAGCACTGTTCCGAGACGGCTCCAGTCTTGGGGTCTTTGCACATGGTGCAGGTCATGGTGTCCTTCTCGACCTCCTTGCAATTACTAGGTTCGATGCTTTTGGCGATCCTCTCGGACTCGGACTTGGACTTTTCATAATCGGAAAGGAAACTTTCGGCGTCTCCAGACTTCTGATACCTGGCGCTGGGTTCCTCCCGGTCCTTGAAATAGCTGGAGCCGGATTTCTGGTAAAAGTCCTCTGGGACTGAATAGTCACTGCTGTAATCAGGCTTCTGCGAGTAGCTACTTTTGTAAATGGGAACTTGAGTGGTGCTGGAGTAGTCCTCGGACGGAGCCTGTTTGTTACCGAAGCTCTTGGACCTGGTGTACTTGTAGACCTTGTCGTCGGGCTGGTAAGCGTAGGAGCACTGCTCCGACTTGGACCCTGTTTTGGGGTCACTGCAGATGGTGCAGGTTTTAGAGTCCTTCTCTACCTTCTTGCAATTTGGTTCGCTAGCCTCTTTGCGCAGCTTCTCCGAATCCTCTTTCTCCGACGCTTCTCTGACCGGTTTCTTTTCGGAATAGTCTCTACTGGATCTCTCTTCATCCTCATCCTTTTTGTCCTCTGGGTCCTTGTAGGACTTGCTGTAGGAGAACTTCTTCTCCTTAGGTTGGCTGACGTAGGAGCACTGCTCGTACTTGCCGTTGCTCTTCTTGTCTCTGCAGACCATGCAGACCATCGAGTCCTTCACCACCTTCTCGCACTCTTCGTCCTTCATCTTGTACTCAGCTGGCACATCCTCCGCCGCATCTGAGAAGATCTTATCGTTGAATCGGTACGGGGTGCTAAGGCTTCTGTAGTTCTTGCTCTTAAAGTCGTCCTCGGAGCTGGATCGCCTGAACCTGAAGGTAGCCGGCGGCTCCAGCACTTTCTCTACCTTGCTGGACTCCGACAGCGGCTGGGACACGTAGGAGCATTGCTCGTAAGTAGATCCATTCTTCGGGTTCTTGCATTTAAAGCAGACCAAGCTGTCCTTCGCATTTTTGTTCTTACTGGCCCGCTTGCTCTTGCTCTCCTGGCAGTAAGGCACTCCGGACTTCAGCACGATGTCCTTATAGAGCGGCGAGTCCTTTTCTGTGATCGTGTACACCGGGGATATGATCTTCTTGTAGTTCTTGTCTTCTCTGGGCTCCTTTTTGAAGTTCGTTGCGAACCAATCCTTTGGAGGCTCGTAGGAGGATTCGTAATCCGGCTGTCTCTTCTTCAGGGCTGAGAACGGGCTGTAGGACGATGAATGCTCGGACGATGCGAAGTCCAGGTGGTCATCGCTGGCCCAAGAGTGGTGTTCGCTGGGGAACGAGTCGAAGAGGGCAGGGTTGAACGCTGCCTGCGCTGAGACCAAGATGGTCGCTAGTGTGAAGCACACCTGGAATTTGGGAAGAAGATTGGTTCGATAAAATTTTCTTTAGAGTAATAGGATCAGCAAAAAAGGAGGAGCAAGTTATGTTCGTAACGCTAGTTACGTGATGTTAATAAACAAAGAGGACCTTGTAGGAGGCCATGCTGCTAGTCGATCCAGAAGCTAGTTTCCGGTTTTGGCTCGAAGAGTCACATCACTTTCCCATGAAGTGATCTGGGCACCGTTCGGAGAGCCTTTATATTGACTTGGGGATCCGAATAGACTCGCCCCACCATGCTGTCAATGATCCAGTCACGTGGATTGGAAACATTTGAATCAGAGACCGTAAAACAGCGTCGGTGACTGATCGACCGTGGTGACTGATAAAACTATGATTTTTGCTTTCCTTCGTGTAAAAAAGGTGACGGCTGCCGCATGCAGGCATCTGACACACTCGAATTGCGCTTTTACTATCAACTTTCCTGATACTCGAGGCCTACTTAGGGAGGTTTTCGATACAGTTTTATATTTCTTATTATAAACGAGAGCAAATCGTATGTTATAGATTTTCTTCTTTTTATTTAGGAGGTTGATAATAAAATAAAATAAAATTTAAAATAAATTGAGAATGCCAAGAGATCATTTTTTTGTAAAATGAACTTATGTAATTAGTAAACTGCGAATTTTATGCAGTGGTCACTTATCAAAATTATTACGAAAAGAATTATATTTTAGTATATTTTAGGAATTAACTTTAGAAGGTTGGAAGGTTGGAAAGTAAAGGAAGGATTGTGTCGTTCTTCTTGTCTGCACCTTGTTAGAGGATAGTTAGAGTGGTTCGTGGTTTCCACAAATTGGATAAAAGGGCAACATCGAATCGTGACTGTGGCAAAACGTCGCGGATCGAAACGACACAGCCGAACGATCGCTGTCTTTTCGCTTTCGTTTGCGCGATTTCGTCGCTGTGGCAGATGAAAAACTCCCGAGACGGTGGTGGTCTGACAATTTCGTCGGTTTCAAACGAGGTGTCGTTATCGATCGAAAGAAATTCTAATCGCCGGTAACGAGAAATCGACTTTCCTTTGCCGGCAAGAAAATAAAAGCAACTCGATTTTCAAATTCTGTACAAGTACGAAGACTGTCGCAAATATTGCCATCTAAAAAAACAGACTACGATTTTATAAATTTTAAACTGGAGAAAATAAAACTCAATTCGCTAAAATATTTTTAAGGTAAATAATTTAGAGAAATGGACCGACTGAATTTAAAAAATCGATTTCAATAAAGTCACTTCGGTGTTCGATTTTACTAAATTTTAGTGATCATAACAATCGTAGTTCAGCAATTCTCGATCTTCGATTGCACCCATGATCGATTGCATAACGATCTGAGGGAACTGCGTTCGTCGCAAACTGCGTTCGATCGACTCAGGATTGTTTCCGGCAGATTGGGAGAGGCGTGAAAAATCGGCGGAACAAGCGGTCGGTGTTGGCGTTGTGAAAGAGTGAAAGACACCGACCGTATAGAAAATTTATTCGCCCTCTTGTTTCTCTGTGGCAATGTTTATTAACAATGTCCAGCCTGCGGGACGCGGTCGTCGGTACAGTTTCAATTTTCTAAACACTTTAACTGTCAGAAATCTATCAGAGAGCACTGCCAATACAAAATTAAATGTTTTACGAACCTTACGCATTCACCAACGTTAAACATCTGCGAACTTTGATTTACGATTTAAAAAAAAAACAAAATAGGTTGTTTCGGTTGTGTTTCAATTATTTAATAAAATGCTAGTGTTCGACAAGTTATCCTAATAACCTTCAAACTGACTGCATCGCATGAAAAGAAGCTTAAGAACAAAAGTTACTCGAAATTGCATTGCCAAGAAATCTTCAACTGTAAATGATAGATTCTAAAAAGAACCGAAGCTTTTGCAATTCTCAACTCCGGATGAAACATTTTTTATTCTACGAATAAAACATACAAGGTTCGCCAGATGAGTGTGTTAGCGTAGAAATATGGACGTTTCGTTTCTATTTTCGTAAACAAGTGTTTGCAGGTCGTCGACCCGCGTGAAAGTCTGCCGTCTAACGATCTTTGCATGTTTGTCCTTTGAACGATCACTCTTTGAAGGGAATTTGTCGCGGGTAAACGGAGATGTGGGATACGCGAAGAGGGTTCGTCGACTTCTCGAAGAATGCGTTGGTAGGGGCTGGTTTCAGCTGCAGTTTCGACGCCATCTTCTGCAGCATCATCTTTTCGTTTTCGACGCTTCTCTTCGTTTTCTTCTTGTCTTTTGGCTTCTCCTGCTGCGAATCGTTCTTCTTCCGGTAGTAGAGAACCTCGCCAACTAGCGTGACCATTGCCAATGCGAGGCCGAAGAGGGTTGCGATGAACACTCCACCTGGAATTGCATTGGAACAAGTGAAACACTTCGTTTCCAATTTACTAAGTTAAATCTAGAAGTAGCTAACTGTCCAACAAGGCTATTGGTCAGTAATTTTATAAGAGTATAATTTTCAGAAAATAATACCAAGAAGTTTCTTTTATGAGTTTTTATCATCTTCGGTCCTACACTTTAATTCAACAAGTTGTATTTGTCTTCTAGCTTCGTAGAAAATCGATGAGCTACACAATAACAGATGATTCAAAGATTTTGTAGCATTTGAGTAAAGAAAATGGAAGAATTTCCACCCTAGCAGTTAAAAATGTATCGATTGAACCTATTCTCTTTACCCAAGCTCTCGAGAGTTATGCCTTCGTTGTCGTCGGAGTCCAAGCACTGTGCCTTCAGCGATTGGTTCCAGTACTTCGAAGTCAGAGTCTCGAAGTACCTATCCTTCTGCAGGTCCAGGATCCTGTTTAGACAAAATAACTCTCGAGCATTGATACAACTAAGTCGTAAACAAAAGACGATAGAAAAATGTCCTGCTGGTCACCTTCTGCTGATTTCCTCCTGCAGGTGGCTTCCCTGTTGGACAGCGATTGCATAAGGCTGTTCAGCGAACACCTCGCCAACCTCCGTCAGATTGCAGTTCCTCGTTACTTCATACTTGATCTCCGACGAGTCGTGGATGAAAGCAAACTCGGAGCTCTCGCTTTCTATCACCTGGAACAACGGCAAAAAGTGGGCGATTTTTCTGCGACACGATCAAAAAACACGGATGATCGTTCGCACCTTTCGAAAGCCTTCCTCGGAGCTCTTCACGGGACCAACCTGCATGATCGCTTGCAGAATGTGACCGTACTGCTCCTTTATCGGATAGTCCCACACTCTGTACTCTGCTTGGTCGCTGGTACTGTTCAAAGTGATCTCCTTCCACACGCTAGACAAATTTTCAATTAAATATCCAAGGTATTGACATCGATTTCCTGAGATCAGGTCATTTCTCCAGTAATTATGACAAAATTTGTTCAATTATCAATTAATCAAGAGGAGAAGTTCACTCACGTGTACAGTTTGAACTCGGCCCTCTTCATGTTCTTGAAATACTGATGAACGCTCGAGTTCGCCAAAACGGTATAATTTATTCTCGACTGCCTCGCCAGCTGTTCCAACGATTGCACCGGTGTCTGTATTAATAGAAGAGACATAAGATTAATTAAAATAAAAAATAATTAGATTAATAGAATAAGTCATAAATACCATACATTTGTCGGAGGTCTAATTAATTATAGGAAACAAACCTGCATTCGTTCGACGGTGAGGAAGGCAGCTAAGTTTGCTGTAAAGGTGGCCAACATCAGGACCACGAAGAGCCAATAGGCAGCAACGAGGGTCCTGCTGGACAGAGCTTTCGGAGCTTCGCCACCTCCTTGAGGTGTGAACGAAGTCAGGGCGAACCAGAAGCTCTCCTTCAGTGTGAAATCCCTGCGGAAAAAATTGGGAATAATTTCAAGAAGCAATTGTTATGATAAAATCTATAATTTATTAATTAGTGAAGAAAGTAGGAGCTATTGAATTAAGAAGGATATACAAACCGGCAAGGGTAGGGATAAAGTCGTTTGTTGTTCCTCGAACTGTAAGGGGAATACTTGTCGAGGATCCAAATCATTACAGCCGTCAAAGTCAACGCCCCCACGATGCTCAACCAGACTTCAACCTTGAGGACCGTCATGAACTTGAAGAGAGACGGCTTGCGGACGGGTTTCCTCATCACTGTCAACGAGAAACTGCAATTAATCGATCAATACATATCTATACATACGAATTCTTACCAATTAGTATACCGGACTGTTCGAAATAGGGTGCGACAAAATCAATGACCTCCTCACGTTCTGACGTCATCGTCAACGATGCGACCACGATGTCCGTTTCCTGTAAAACATATTTTTTAATTAAAATAGTGACAAAAATTTTAAAAATATTGCTTTCAATCGAGCCTTGCGAATGCAACCCGTTGTGTACGACAGTCGAAACAGTAACAGTTTCTTAGGTGCTCAAGTATACTATACTGAAACGACCTTCGCGTTTTAAAATTAATTTTTGCGACACGATAAATTAAATCAAATCGAATAGGACCTAGTTGCATTTTTCCAACTATACTTACCCCTTTCGCAAGGTCACCGATCAAACCGTCCCACTGTCCATTAGACAATTTCTTCCCGAATTGTCGATCCTCCGGTATAACCAGATCATAATCGAACTGCATTTCTTCGGATAATTTCTTAATGAAATCAATGCAATAGCCCTCCCAAATTTCCTTTCCATTCTCATCTTTCATCATTTGTCCGGTGACTGGGTCCACTTTGGCAATTGTCCAGGGAACTGACTGATATAGTTTTGAAACTTATGTTACAATAGATCATACGCACAAATAAGATATATTATAAAATACATAACAATTTTGCTTGTTATTAGTGGAAGCATTAATCAATTACGGGCGCGATCCCGATGCGAAAGAATCGTCTCGCAGGTTCTATCTTCTTCCCATCGAGTTCCTTGATCTTGCTGCGTCTGGTCCAGGTGGCCAACTGATCCATACCATTGTTCTGCAGCACCTCTATATCGATTTCCGCTTTGTACGTGATAAGCCGTTTGTCGGACCAGTACTCGAACGTGTCGTTCCCACCTAATTTCTATGTCCATTAATTGTTCACCTTAGTATCCCAATCAAATCGATGACAGTAACACTTTTAACTTGAACTCACAGCAAGCAAGTTCTTGTTGAACGCTTCAGAAGTGACGTTCGAAGACGTCCGAGTTCCATTTGTCGGTGAACATTGAACTTTTCTAGCCGCCACATTGACCCCCGACTTGTAAAGGTCGCTCATCAGGTTCACTATGAGAGCCAACAACCGTTTGAAGTAGAAGTTGAATATCTGCATAAATAAGAGCAAACATATATATATTTCAGTGGAGTAAAGAAATTCTCCTAGGAACTTTCGATCAACGATCTACTAGGCATCGACTAGGCAACTATCTTGATAGGTCTGTCAATTCTTCTCACAGAGTATTTCTCCAAAAATTGTCATTTACTTCAACATCAGAAGGACAAGTGCAAGACGGTTCGCCCATCAGCCGACAGCAGACTTCCGGTCGCGTCGTTAGAACTGTGACGGAGACGTTCAGCGGCATTTCTCCGTCGATGTACTTCGATTCCTTGTAGTTGTTGTCGGTGAACACCAGGTTCCAGATTCCGTCCCTCTTCACCAGCCCACCTTGCACGGCCTTTAACATGTATCATCATTGTAATCGCACAAATTCGCCCAAAAAAATTCTAGAAATCAATTTAAGATTGTAATTGAACACCACAGTCTATTGAATCAGTTTATTTCCAAGTTGTTAATTATTACAGTCGATCACATTTTTTATTTTCAAATTGATGAAATTATGAAGACTTTTTCTTAAGAAACGATTAAATCTTTAGTCAAACTTATATTATCAAAAATTACATTGTCTTTCACGCGATACATATTTATTGGCGATCCACTGATAAAATAGAAACATTTTTGAACGTTATTTTCATCTTCTCGGCTTTTCATTATAAACTCATAAATGCAATGACAGTCTATAAAGTTCACGTTGATTTTCGAGCAGTAAAAATGATCTTATTCTTCCCCATTGCGTATCAAGTACAATTGAACGTTTTAATCGTGAATGGAAATGTGACCACATACAACGGTATAAAAATGCGAAAAAATTTTGAGTCAGTTATAAAATTTGGAAAACGTCCTCTTACCGTCTTGAACAGCTCGTCCATCTTGGACGTGCTGGCGTAGATCGCGTAGTACGACGGCGACGGTCTCATGCTCCGTATCTTGGACACGGTCTTCTCCGTGAACTCGTCGATCACGACCAATCGGACGATCGAGTTCCCGATCAGATAGTACAAGCTCTGGTTCAGCTCTGAAAGAATCGGTTCGTTTAACGAGCAGCTGGGTCGAGGACGATCGCGCGTGAAAGACAAGGTACCCCTTTCATCCTCGAAGATCAAGCCGACGTCCGTAGCGTTCTTCATCATCAAGAGATCGTCGATCGCCTGCACGAACGAAGTGATCTTGCTATCTCCTCGTTTGTATATTATTCCATTTTCGTCGGCCACCGTGCGAAGCTTCCCCCAACCTGTCCAGGTCATGTCCAGCACGATGGTGACTCCTTTAAAAAAGGCTTCGCATGCTGCAAATCATGCATTTTTAAGTGGCAGAAAATCAGAGCTTGCGGTCTTATGGGGAGCCACGATTTTGAAATCGAATTAAGCTGTCAACTGGGTATAACGAAATTATTCGAATCTGCACCGTTTCATTTTTAGTTTCAAACACCACTATAATGTTTTTTACACGTATATAGTATACTAAAGGTGTGAGGATATATTAATGAAAACTGTATAACAATAATTTAGTTAACGGACATCAGAAATATCTCATTTATACAGGGTGTTCCACAATTATTTTAGCAGCCGAAGATGAGGGGTAGCTGAGGTCATTTGAAGTAACTTTTTCCTTTGCGAAAATGCAATCTGCGGCTTTAACCTTGACATAACCTTGACATAACCTTGATATGTCAAGGTTATATTCAAGGTTATGTCAAGGTCACGGAATTATTTAAATTAAAATATCATTTACGTACTTTGTTAATCTTCACTGTACACCTTGCTTAAAAATTTCATATGTTACACACAAGATGTCATGCACACTAGAAAATTAAAACGGCTGTCACGGTTAAATTACTTACTATTTCGAGTCCGAAAAATTAGTAAATATTCTTCAGACGTTCTATAGTAAAGGTGAACCGCGTTTTTCTTGAAAATATCACTGTTACGTAGTAAAAGAAAATCCGGTAAGTTCTCGCTTCGTGATTTGTTCAATACTTCGAACGCGGCTCGAATCCGTCCCGACCATCTGTCAAAGCCTCGTGCTGCAGGCTCTCGAACTTCGCGCCGTCCCCTCTCATTGGTCAGTGTTTTCCGTTAATAACTCGTAAACAAAGCCGCAGATTGCATTTCCGCAAAGGAAAAAGTTACTTCAAATGACCTCAGCTATCCCTCATTTTCGGCTGTTAAAATAATTGTGGAACACCCTGTATATTCTCTGAATATGTCACAAAATATTTTGTCAAAATAAATGATCAACGAGCGAAAAACGATCATTTTTATTATGTTAAACGCGATAATGTAACTTCCCATTGCGAAGAAAAATGTCCCCATTGTGAAACGAGTTGAACAAAAGTTAATCTCCCGGTGAACAGGTTAAAGGTCGCAGTGTTCGTAACCTTTCTCGAAACTGGCGGCGATGTTCACTCGATCGACGATGACGAGGGAGATGTTGACAAGAATAACATCGTCACCGAAGTTCTTTTCAGCCAGCGGCACAGCCTCGTTTATGACGTTCTTGAGAGGCTCGTCCGGTTCTTCTATCACTATCACTGTGACAAGAGAAAACACAGAACTCGACTCTGACGATCGTTAAACATCCGTAAAAAGAAAATTTGTAAATGGCTTCGCGCGGGACCGTGACATTATTAACATTATTAAATTCTACAGAACCGTGTAACATTCATACGCGTTACGTGCAAATTTACATCGCCATGAGACACGCGACATCGCGGCAATCTATTCGAACGATAAACATAAATTGGTTTGAACTGATCGTATCTAATCGTGCATTAATTATCTGCACATGCCGCATCGGCGCATCATCGCGAGAAAATGCACGCTAATCGGTGCAATAAATCGCAATAAAAGTAGTGCCACCGGTGACGTAATTTTCGCTTGTATATTATAATATTCAGTAATTAATTCACGCGACACCCTCGTTACACGCTGCCCGCACGTGCCGCCGTCTCTCCGCCACGTGCCCCCTTTCTTCTTTCTTTCTGTCAGCATCGATACAATTCGTGTCAAGGGCCAGGGACAATCGGCGCAGCAGATTGGCTAACTTTCAGTCAGACGGTTCCCATGAATAATCGAATAATAGTGCGGCAAGTTTACATATCGGAAACGGATGAAACTTTAATGCGAGCCATCAATGTTCGAGCTGCATAATCGATGAACGCGTCGGGCTCGCCAATAAACAGTTCGACTAATTTTCGTAACAAGTATCGACTTCGGAATGACCCTTCTTCCATTGATTGTCGCGGCCTCTTCGTTCCAAAAAATTAGCACACGTGTACAGAATAAACGAATACCATTTTAGCACACTACAGTGGACTGCAGAGCAATCCGAAGTTTAAACAATTTTTGAACTATTTCGAGTAATTCTTTCTATTCTATCTGGACTAAAGATGATTTCATAGGCGTCTAAACCATAAGTTTAGACAGTCAAGAAGTTAATTCTTCATAGATGCGTTGAAGACAATTTTCGTTTCGTCATTATGTTCGGACTGTATCGTTCAATATAATGCAATGCATTCAAAAGCGTATATGCGTTTTAGAGTAAAGAATCTGCACGACGAAGCCAGAGTCAACCTGTGGCTCTGGCAATGCGGCAAAGCCAGCCGTCCCGAAATAACGCCGTTTAATAAATCAATTTAACATCAACGCGGTGAACGAGTCACGATAAATCAATGTTATCTAACGTTGGGACAGCAAAGTTGTTGCAAAATAAGTCAGAATCTAGATGACCATCGGCTAAAAACTTTTCCGAGCGATAAATCATGGTCGGCGAAACGGGAACGTTGACGGGCAACGCGCACGTAAATGAAGGCGAAGAAGCTGGAATTGCGATTGAACAATGGTACCGAGGACTTACTTATGGTTATGGCCGTTTGGCAGGAGATGGTCCCGAGGAACGTAGCGAGGACCAGGAGGGCAGCGTGTAGCTTCGTCGCCGACATTGCGGAGAAACCGAGTCGGTTAGGCCAACGAGCAGGCAACGGTTGTATTCCGCGGAAACCTGAACCAGGGAACCTGGAGGACGACGTCGACACCCGACGACGCCTGCGCCGGCAACGGACAGAGGCGAAGGGGGTCGGCTGCTTTTGCTTATGAATATTGTACCGGCGCCCATCAAATCGCGATCCTTCATTCCCTGTGGATGCACTTTGCCTACATGGTCGTTCGAGTCAGCCGGAACAAAGAAGCCGGCCCCGATGTGACATCCTGCCACGCGAACGTCTTCCACGGGTCATCGATTTATCGGCGAACCCGTCGCGTCGTCGCGACGGCTACCATGGATTGACGAAGCTCTGACTCCACAAAGTTGATGGAAACTTTCCAGTGGCTCGTGCACGGTCCTGGACGCCTTGGGCATTTAGGGGGATGACACCATGCGGAACTGGTCGTGGGAGAGGTCTATGAAATGGTACTTTTCGATGGGAACGTTGAGGAAAGAGTATTGGTTTGAATTGTAGACTTACGAGGGAAAACCTTGGACACCTGTATCAAAATTACGTTGAGAAATTGTTTATGCTATATGGTATTTCTCGATGGGAACATTGGAGAATGAATTTCGGTACTAATTTTCAGCTAAACAAGAGGAAACTTTGGTCATTTGTGTCAAAGGCACGGTGCGAAATTGTTTATGGAAAAAGGGTGCAAAATGGTACTTTTCGATGGGAACACTGAAGAAAGACTTTTGGTTCTAATTGTCGGCTAACAAGATGGCACTTTGCTCTTTTAATAAGAGTGCCAAAAAAAGACTTTCAGACGCAAACTAATAGCGTATATCTGATTGTTAACGAGATAAAATATTGTGAGGATGTTGTCCTGATAAAAGTTGCATTTCTTTTGGCGTTTCTATAAAAAGGAACGGAGAAAGCTAAAAAATTTAGGGTAAAAATCGCATTAGATGTTTTATTCTAATTTTAGAAAGAAGTGCATATTTAAAAAGTACATTTTCCCTTCTCAAGACGAA
Source organism: Megalopta genalis (assembly GCF_051020955.1). NCBI lineage: Eukaryota > Metazoa > Arthropoda > Insecta > Hymenoptera > Halictidae > Megalopta > Megalopta genalis. The sequence goes on along the minus strand of NC_135017.1, from coordinate 24,025,793 downwards.
TATTCGGTACTATAATTCTTCGTTGAAGGCGCACCTTCAAAAATAATATAATTTTACACGAAAATGTAACGTTATCTAGACAACGCGAAATAAAAGGAAAAGTTTAAGAAACAATTAGTCGTTTACACAAAGCGAATAGACCGCTGCGTAATGTGCAAATAGATTGATCGCCGTGGTCGGCGATTCTTTAGGACAGTTGCTAAGTCAAAATTACGATATCGAATAATTGTAATTGTAAATAAACAGACCGGTATCAATGAATTAATCGTGGAAGCGTGTTGCAGCCGATGTCACGCGGAGTTTGCAACCGCGTCACCAGTTTTCCTGTGCAATAAATGATCGATACGCATATTATTGATTGGCGTGCAGGTTTCCGCGACGGTCGCATTCGCTGGTAGAACGGACCGGAAAGGTGAAGCCTACAATCACGAGGTAATCGTTTACTGAAAACGCCACTTTTCTAATCGATAATTGATTCTATCGCGTTGACGCGAACCCTGTAAGCCCATCCGTCACCGATTGCCGCCGTTTTCCTTCGAGCAGACACCGGAAAATTCAATCGGTTCTCGGCGTGTCGCTATTTTCATGGCCGGTGGACGATAAAACGTCCTGTGCAGCGGCGGATCGCTTCAACGGGCCCGAAGGATTCAATCCCGAGCGAAATAATAAAAGGAAGAAAAAAAATGAAGGATGAACAGAATGAGGGGGAGGAGGGGTAAAAAGCGAAAAAAAGACAGCGGCGATGATAGAATCAGTCTTTCTCAATCGGTGAATTCTGCCGCGACCGAGGGACCACAGCCGCAACAGGCATCACGTTTTCCCATTATCACTCCTGATCATGGTCTAAGGTTGATTAATTTCCATGGTTGAGGAAACAGTGAATCGATGATGCGCGGTCACAAAGGATAATGACGCACGGATCGAGATTGCGGCGCAGATGTTCCATCGGCTGGCAGGTGAAGCGAAATGCTTCAATAATCTCGCACTATTTTTAAGTGAACTTCTGATGTCCTTTATGCGAGCGCAATCTCGAGGAACCGAGAACTCTGGGAGTTCTCACCTGGCCCATGCAAAGTGTCGCAATTTACCTAGCAACTATTGCGAAACGCTACGGCGCTTCCCAACAGCTTATGGCTGAGCATCTACACGAGACAAGACATATTAAATAGGATTTCGTTGGAGCAAGTACTTAAAATGTCAACCAGGATTGCGTGAAGTTCGGGGACATTCTAGTTGCGATTGAGATGTCATGAAACTGCTTTTCCTTTCTTATAAAACCAATATATCTACTACAGAAAATTATGGTAGCATTTGTAGATGGCACACATAAATAAAAAATTAGAACAATGTAAAAACCATGAGAAACGGAGAATACTTCGAGGTAATTAACGTCCAATGGAAAGAGTAAATGAAAGACAGACGCTTTAGCCATGACAGTCGCATGAATCAATCATGCTCGCAAATCGTATGATGAATGCTCCGAGGATCTTTGTGCAAACTAAATTTCTGCATCGATCGCAAGATTCAACATTTAAATAAAAACTGACTTTCCTTTTTAATTATTTTAGTAAGTCGAATGTAATTTGTATTTATAGCAAAGCATTTGTTACCATTTCGGTAAATAAAATAAATCTCGGAACAATTAAGAGGGCGCCACGTACCATGTTGCGCGTTAATCGTTCGAACGTAAGTGCACACATAGCACCAGCAGATGTCGCCGTGAGTGCAGGAAACGCGCATACGAAAAGGCAAATCTCAATCGCGGTTCCACGCGTTGCATTTCGCTTTATGAATCGACGCATCGCGTTGCGTCACGCACCGACTTGCATAATACGCTGCAAGATATTATCATGACCTACGTAAATGAAGATTGATACGACTGGTGCGACGAAATGCTATAAAAATGGTCGATAAGACAGAGAATGACATCATCGTCGCGTTTAAATAAACTTTTACAATGGATCGTTGTGAAAAAGTAAATCTATGAATTCTCTCTTATTGTAAAAGTGCATTCACTGCATAAGAACGCTCCGATGCAACTTATCCCGCATTAAAATGAACCATCACGATCATTTGAACCGATAAAGGTGCCATAAACTGTTTAGGGACGAAGATATTCGGATACCAAATCGCAACAAGCTGTTTTTCTTGTTTAACGAGGAAAATTATTTTCAACAAATGCAACGGATTTTATATTTTCTTAAAAATACTTTCCACTGATTTCCAACGGGGGTTTCGGATCACGATGTTTTATTTCACTCGTCATAAGTGTGGCCACAAATTATCCTGCTTTCAACGTTCCAGGTTCGAGTGGATCGTAAAGGGATGTTTGAAAAATATGCGCGAAACGGTAGTTAAGGCGGCGGCTTTTCTGCTGCGCTGACGTATTCCGTCGAAGAAGCTCGGTATATTTTTCTTGCATAATTTAGTTCACCAGACGCTGCAGTTCTTTTAATCGCTGCCAATTTTCACCCTAAAATACTGCTCCAGTTTCACGGAATATGGAACGCGCTGCCGCCGATTCTTCTGCGAGCGAACATGTGTCCCATAACCTTCAAACCATAACACTGCACCGGATTTAACCCTCGTGCTCTGTGCAGGTTCGCATTGGAAGAGATATTTATTTCAAGCTAGATCACGAATACTGGAGATTCTCTGAAAATTTACGAAAAATCCTTTACGTGCATGGTACAGTCGGTGGACAGAAAATTATGCTCATGATGGATCTCGGGGTACGATGGCAAAGATGAGCAAAATACGAAAGCTTCGGAAAGTAGTAAAAGGGAGTAGCAACGGCAAGGTGATTTGTCGGTCATCAACATCCACATAAGCACAATTACCAGCAAATGAAAATGATTCGAAGCGATTCACCCTATAATTCACGCAGATACGATCTAATTTATGCCGGCGCAGATATCCCGATAGCATTAGTCCAGGTTACTCTCCGACGAATACACGCGAAAACAGGAGATCCAGTCGAAGGGTACAAATGGGTACAAAGGACGAATTAACTCGTCCTCCCCGGTTAACATGCTGACAACCGTTACCGTGACACCCGCGACGAGCTGCAGAGACAAGACACACCGTTCGCGAGCGGGTAAAACTAGATACGAGACGCTATAGAGGAAGAAGGGAAAAACACGCGCAGAAGCGCGTGCACTAGAAACGAAACGCACGCGTCAAAAAGTATTACAATTTCACGCACGAAAAGTTCCGACGAAAGGTTCGTAGAACGCGAACGAGTGCAACGGATCACGCCGGAGGCGTGCGGGTACACGGTTTCGGGTCGGGTCGGTTTGAATCGGCTGGATTCGGGTGTCCGAAATATGAATACAAATATCGGGTACTTACCCTTTCGCGTAGTTCGACATTCTCGACTAGAATTGGTCCGAGGTCCTACATTACCCTGCTAGGATGATTCATGAAATGATGGGATCAAATTTAAATCAGCCACCCGCGCAGAACGGACGAAACCGTCGCGACGGTACGGGAGTCGGGTACGTCGGGTAGCGAAATTCGGAAGAGCGTGAAGATGGTGAAGATCCGGGGGCGGGAGGTAGGAAGGAAAGGATGGAAGATGGGAAGGAAGGAAGGAAGGAAGGAAGGAAGGAAGTAAGGAAGGAAGCAAGGAAGGAAGAAAGGAAGAACGGAATGGAATTTTATTCAAGAAGCGCACTAATGCGGGAAGTCCGAGCTCGGTGATTTCCGGACGCGATCGGCTGTTTCCGGCACGGCGGCCCTCCCGAACTAAACCATTCATTCGAAAGAGCGAGAGGCGGCCGTTAGACGAGGAGGGGGATAGGAAGGTGAGTAGGCGCGAGTGAAATGGTTCGGGCGCGAGCAGGACAAACAGCGCCAGCGAACGAGCGAGTGAATGAGAAAAGGACGAAGGGTAGGGCAGGAGGAAAGGAGAAGGAAAGTGGCTAGGCGAGAGAGGCAAGAGGGGCGAAAGAGAATACGCGAGAGAGGTAGGCACGGCACGGCCGATTCGAGAAGGCTGGGTAGACTGGTAGGTTGGCAGGCAGGAGTAAGAAAGTGAGGCATAGCAATACTGACTAGCAGCAGTCAGACTGGCCGGCCGCGCTGTAGTTCGCGGAGCACTCCTAGCGAATCGACAGCAGATGTGGCCAGTTAGCTCGACGCTGTGTGCTCGTCCGGAGTACCGAGGATTTCGATGCACCGACCGAATCCGAATGCAGTGAACGGCAGACAGCGACAACGACCGACCGTAGCTGACGAGCTTAGTGACCCTCTATCGCCAGCGCGACGAGGGTTCGTTCGGAATGACGCGAGCGTGAGCAGAAACGTCTAACCGTTTGACACACGAGTCGCGGCCGATAACAAAAACAGAGAGATAGAGAGAGAGAGAGAGAGAAAGCGTGTAAGAGGTAGAGAAAGAGCGACAACTAGATAAATAGAGTTACCTGGTTAGACACGGCGAACACATCGACGCATGCAATGGACAGGTGACAAAGGTGTTGAGGGGCATAGAGCCGATCAATCGGTGGGACACAGAAGAGGAAAAGAAAAATCGAATGGAACAGTCGGTCGCGCGCCACCACCAAGAACGCAGTGACCGTCGTACCTCGTACCTGTCCGTCGGTGGCCGAAGACTTGTCCGATCGCGAGTCGGTAGTGATGTGGCAACGTTGCCGGTGGTTCGCGAGCGGAGGAGTCAGTCGTCGCTCGGCTGTTCTGTCGTAGTCCGTGTCTGACAGTGCGGTGCCGCTGCCGATATAACCGCGAGACGGGGCCCGTCAAGGGCCCACGAGCGAAAACACCGCGCGGTGTGTCACGATGACAGACTCGAGAGAGCCGCGATCGAGCAGCACAGGTATCATCATCATCGCCGCCGGGATCATCCGAGAGACACGTCGCACGTTGCTGTACTACGACAGTCAGCTCGTACTCGTTGTGTAAAATAGTTCACGGGAGTGGAGAGAGTCGGTCGAGTTCGCTCGCTGGTTGGCTCTCGCGGGAGGTAGTAACAGTGCCGAGCCGTATAATCACGGTGTGTCGTTTTTTTTCGTCTCTCTCGCCGAGAGAGCGAGAGCGAGAAAGAGAGATAGATAGATAGAAAGAGAAAGAGAGATAGAGAGAGCTGGTCGTCGTCTTGCTTTGGTGTTCTTCATCGTGGAACACACACCGGAGAGTTCCTAAAAGTGCGCCCGCGCGTTTCTATACGCGTACACGGTCGCGTCTGCTCGAGCGTCGAGGGACGAATGAGTGCGTGAATCGTGACACAACACGTCGCGTCCGAGCGTGTACGGACACACGGCAAGAGAGAGAGAGAGAGAAAAGTCATTCGGTCCGGTGTCTCCCTCGCTCTTTCTCTCTCTGTCTCCCTTGCGTGGTCGAACTTTACGCCGTCGTACACGCTTCGGCCCCCACCCGTCGGCCGTGAGACTGTTCCTTTCTCCCTCTCTCTCGCACCAGGGCCCATTTATCTATCCCGTGTGTATCGGCCGTGCGTCTGTCTCTCGCGGTCTACCGACATTCCGTTTCTCTGTGTGCGGCTGCCAGAGTTTTCACTGGCGCGACACGGCACGCGCGCACGCACGCACGAACGCACGCACGCATCGGCGCAACACACGACACGGGACACGTAAACGAAACCGGCCGCCGCCACTACCACCGCAACCAAGAGAGAGCAAGAGGGAGGTAGAGAGAGAGAGAGAAAGAGAGAACGGAAGAGAGAGAGCGAGAGGGCAAGGGAGAAAGATAGTTCAAGCCAGTCACGGGAGTGTCAAAGATCCGAGGAAAAATCACGGGCATGGGAACAGTGTGTGCCGCGGACTGAAAAACAGTGCGCGAACGACCGGTTGTCCCGTGTTCCAACCGTGCCGCGGTGAATCTTTTTCGCTCGCCTTGCATTTCGTGTGTGTGCGCGCTGCTGCACCTCTCCGTGTGTCCCTTTTACCGAAGGAGGAAGAGAGGTTAGGTTAGGCTAGGACATCACACGCGTACATACATATATTCTACACACACACACACACACAGAGAGACGGGATATATATTTCTCTCTCACTCGCGTCACCCCCGGCAAACTACGTCCGTCCCTGTCTCGCTCCTCTCTTTGCCCTCCCCCTCTCCTTGTCTGGCGCACGCGAAGAGGAACGCAGCAGACACGAGAGAGAACCGAGCGAACTACCACCACACGCAGCCCAGGACAATCGGGGAAAGAGAAGGAAAACACAAATGCCGATCGCCGGTGGAATTCTGGTCGCTGGAACCGCGGCTCATTGCCTGTCTTCCGCCGCTGGTATGCTTCGATTCCTCGCTAGACTTTCAGGTTAGCACGCAATCATCTCTTACAATGCCTCGTTGAAATGTTCCGCTCGTATTCCGCGCCGTTCTCGATTATATACTTTTATTGTATGTGTGTTTGTATGGCTCTGGACGTATGTGTTCGTTTGTATATATATATACACTTTTTTTTTCTATGGCTCATTGGAAAAGAACGGTGCAGAAGGAAGTGACGCGAATCGACGATACCTATCAATACATAGTCCCGAGACTGTGCTCGTTAACGAGATAACGGTGTCGTTGGTCGATCTTCGACCGATCGCGAGTTTGACGTTTCGCTTTTCCTCGCCGGCCCGTTTCCATGACGTTTCGCGCGGTTCCCCTCGTCTTCTCGTTTCTCTCCGGTCTCTCGCGGCGAGAGTTTACGTTCCTCTATTTCTCGTGGCTGTCTCTTTTCCGCCGTCGGCGAGCGTCGCGTGCCGTCCCGAGGACACGTCTCCTCGTAAAATTCGCCGTTTTCTCTCGTCGGGGCGCGTCTAGCCACGGGGAGCCCGGGGTATCCGTGTGTGCGGTTTCGATTCCCAGACTTTCGAGTCGGTGCACCGCTACCGCCAGCCCGTTAAATGTAAGCGTACAGCGGCGAACGACGTAGACAGAATAAGAGGAACAAAAACCGAGAGACGGCCTCGTTCGTACGCGCGCGGTATTATACGAGTTCTCGCGCGTGTGTATCCCGCGCCCCGGAGAGGATTGACGCGTATCGACTCGGATTTCCCGTCGTGTGTCTCTCGCGTGAAATTTACTCGTTTCCCCGCGCCAGCCCGACCCGACCTGTAATCCGTGTGTCCGTCGAGATCGTCGCTAATACGGTCTCTCCTCGGATTTCGCCAATTTTTTTTACGCCATCGATCGCCGACAATCCACCTAGCCTCTTTCTAACCACTGTGTAGTTCGTGTTTGACACCACCAGACCCGTCGAACTCTCCTGCGCGAGGCCTCCTCTAACATGCAGTTCTCAGGGAGAACTGAAAGATGAGGTATTTTACCTTGCACGTTTACAAATTGTTTGTACGATAAATATGCAGCTTAAGCGCGCTGTTTGTACAGACAAAGGTTCGGTTAGATTCGGCATTTAATATATCAATATTTACATGTATTCAGCCTTAAAGAGATTCTTTTTCGCATTCGAAACCTAATTCTGATCTGACATCTCAGATCCGTGTTACACGCATCAAAAGAACTATCGTATTATCGCTGTTTTATTCGGTTAGGTTTGGGTTAGATCGAAACGAATTTTGAAAATATAATAAACTGCATATTTACCGTTTCCTTTACATTCCCTTGTGATATTTAGCTCTTCTAGTAGCGATATGTTCTTTGACTGCATCTAAGCACAAGTTTTACTATCGATTGATTTTCTGATTACGCTATAGTCGGATCTCGAGAGATTTGCTCGAGAAGAATGGAAAGTTTATGGGAAAACGGCTTTATCAGAAAGCCACGCCGGTTATAGACTGTGAATAGTTTATCCAACAATTGGTAACTTGGTTAGTAGATGTAGAACTATAGGATGCTAATGGCATAGAAACATGAACACACAGAAAAGTTGTATGTATATAGGTTATTTCTTGTCTCGACGTGTACTTTTTCTTGCCATCTAGTTGCAGGTAACTAGATTGCGAACCTTCGTGGAAGTTCTCACAGCCATAGACTTAATCTATGCAGGCATGAATTGCAAATTTTATCGGCTCTTGTTTTTATTAGAATTTTACGGAATCCACGATTATGCGATAGGTATAACGTGCTTAATCGCGCGATCGAGAGCTGACGTTATCGCCGATAAGGATTCCCGGTAAACAGGAAGAAACTATCAGTTGGAGGAACTCGATAATCTCGTTGATGGGTTTTTCGTACGGATTACTTGGATCATTTAGATTACCTGGGAAAACGAATTCGCGAATCATAAAAGCTTCGAAGTGTGCATTTCGTGGTGCATTATCAGCCTGCATTCCTCGATTGCGCATCGTGTCCGGGCTTCGAGGAAAGCCGAAGGTACCGCGCGACTTCGAGAGTGAATCATTTGATTGACTGCGAGGCGTGAATTGGTGTCCGTCGCTGCAACACCGATTTTTCTCGCGACAGTGCTAATTATCCTTCGGATGGTCGTCGTCGTTGTCCTTATTTTCGCCACAACGAATCTAGAATAATTATTGAAACTGTCGCGTGTCCTTGTAAATTTATTAACAATTAATCCCTGGTAAATTTCATCGATGTCACATGCGTAATACTTTTTATATCCTGAAATTTTAGCTGGAAGGAAGGAGCAAGTTGATGGTGTCCGGGAGTTTGAGGTCATCGGAATTTTTTTTCAATGAAATCATGTTGCTGTTCCTACGCAATATTAATGAATGTCAATCGAACGAGTCACGGTTCATTATTGGAACCGCTTAATAGGCATGAAATATTCATTCCTCCATGATATTTCTATCAACAGAGAATTCCCACGACGCTTTTTATTAATAGCAGCGCCAAATCGAGTCTATAGTGTTTTATAAGCAATGGTATCCTTTAAGGAAACTGCTATTCCTCATGAATTAGTTCGTGATGTAATTACTGTCACTGTAGACTTCACTCACGAAACGTTCGTTAAGTGGCTTGCTCAATTCTAAGGAGAAAAGAAATCGTAATTTACACATTTGCTCGCCCGTAGAAACTAGAATCGACTAGAAATGTGATACAAGGTCCGATCGAGTAACAAGAGTTGCATTAATCTAAACTGCACGGGGTAAAGTTGCAATTCATTATATTAAAAAGTCTAACGGGCTAACCGCCAGAATCTTTAATTCCTACGCGTTGCTTGTTAATAGCAGGATGCGTATGCAAACATTTTCTGCACTAGTTGCAAGAAATTAGAGCCATCTGCATATTTAATCCTTTAATAATTGTAACAAGTTGAAAGCCATGTGCTTATATTCGTCAATTCAGTTAATAATGACGCTCTAAACGGCACCTATTCGTTCTTGCCATAAATGCATAAACTCCACAATAATTAATATTTCACACATTGAGTGCCCAACAAAAATTCGCATAAAATCGAAGTAGTTTAATTAATGAAGTCTAATTCTAAAAATTCTAATAAAATTCAATTGATTTAATTATAGTTTAAGATTAGCGCGCGCGCGCGCGATTCCACGTAGCAACTGACCGTGTTAAATTTTACTTAACGGGTGTTAATCGATGATTACCTGTTGTCTTAATATTATGTAAAATAAAAGAAAAAACGGAGGTCGTATTTCCGTTTCGCTGTAATTGTTCTAAAAATTGTGCGGATTACCCTAGGGAAATCGCAAGGGAACGTTGTTCATTAGCAATTTACCAATCGAAATGAGTCGGGGAAAATGGCACCGATCGAATCGGGAGGGGTGGAGACAAGGGGGCCGAGCGTGACGTCCCGGGTCTCCGGTGTCTGTTGTACATTAATTCATCGACGAGTGAATGAGCGTAACCTCTGCGGAAAAATCGGGCGCAGATACATCAAAATATAAATAGAAGTGTCTGAGACGGTCCGGCGCGGTTTGTCGACGTGTGTCGTCGGGCGCACGCTGTTCGGAGCCTCTCGAAGCCACCAAGAATGTACCCTGAGCGTCGTCGGCCCTCTCTCGAACTCGTGAAACCCGCTCGAACCGAGAAAATTCGTCGTCGGCGACGGTGCAATCGTTGCACTCCGACCGTTGGTCTCATTCAGAGAGATCTTTGCTATTGGGAGCACCTGGATGCTCGATCCATCGATTTCGGATTCTCCGAAACGACTGAAAGGTTGCAGTTGCAAAGGAAATTGTTGCAACGATACCTTGCAGTCTGGAACCTATAGAAAGACTAGATTCACCAAGCACGATAGCGTATAATCTTCAACCGTTTCAAAATTGCTTGGTTTATTATGCTTCTGATACTGCTTTCCCCGATTTATAATGTGCGAAGCTTTTATTAGAATCGTTCACATATTACTGTTAATTAGACAGCTGTTATATTTATGATGGATAAGTGCCCGAGACCGGAAAGTGGGGAATCTGATGATAAATTATATGAAGTATTTATTTATTTGTTTATTTATTTATCTACTAAAGGATTATCTACTATAATATACTCTTTGGTACACAAAGTAATTGTACATCAAAGATGATTTAATGTTTAATGTCGATCTCAAACTTATGATTAGATCAAAAGTAATCGATACGATTACAATATTTATTTGCATTTATAAAAATCCTACTCAGGCAGTTGAATAAATAGGGCTTTTCCATTACTATTATTATTGTGCATCTAACTTTACGGAATTTTTAATATAAAAACTATTGTAAGACAGAAATAGGTAAAAATCTAACGAGAAGACGATGCAAAAATCTTCAAATAATAGATTGCTTCAGAAAATTTCAATTTTGCACGAAAATTCGCGCACTGCCAGTAATTTATCGATTCATAGACGTATTTTCCAATATCTCTAGTCCCACAATATTTTATCGTATAATAATGGCACAGGATCAAGTCCCATTGGCGTATGCACATCTGATAATCTAGATATAAAAGGCTTAGTTCATCGTTCTAAAATCTGGCAATACTCGATCAAATGGAAATGGAACGTGATTGATCCACGCAGAACTGGTACTTTATAAACGTCTTCTTTCATCGGATTTTTCAACGAAACCGAAATGGAACAGGCCGGAGCTCGATGACTGCGAATTAATCGGATTAAAACACGATCACCGGCACCGGTAACGACCGCGATTCATTGCGTCACGCAGTGTCGGCGTGCACGGAAATATGTGGAAGAGATTCGATGGAAATCGCGGCAAAAAGTGAGAGTAGCCACAATGAGTCAACATCCGCGTCTGTTATTTATTTCTAGGCTTCGATAATAGATTCGTGGCGGCTGGCGACCGCATTTTTCGCGCCGCCATTTTGCCACGATCCGGTCTCTTCTCGCTTCTCGCCGCGATTCTCTGGCTTTCGATCGGATTGGATCGGATCGAGGGATCCGTGGATCCATAGGGATGCATAGGGATGCGTCGCTCGGAGGCCGATTTTCTTGTTAAATCGCGCTTGCTTGCAGACTGCTTTATCTTTAGAAGCCCGCGGAGACAGACAGTGCCCACCGGTTTTTTTCTCCTTAACGGAAATAGCTATCATTCTATGCGCCTTAGAATGAACCGGCAATACACCGCAAAATTTATTTTCGTGTGGGTTTACGTGTCCGCCGCCGTCTCGCCGGGATATCATCAAAGAGCCGCCGATTAACCGGTGAGGATTTGCCGAATTTCGATCTCGTTGCGACGCCCACGTTTCTGTCGCTCGCCTTTTATTGCTCTGTGACACGATGCTCGAAATAATGGAGCGCGTTATAGTCCCTTTTTGATCATCCACCGCCGCTGCAGAGACTCATTCATCCTCTATTTAGCATGCCTTGCGCAAGAATGCAGCCGGATAATCCTGCGCGATCGATTAGGGCTTGTCTCCGATCGGTGAACAGAGGTTCTTACACATTCGTAACAAGAACTCCCAGATATCTTTGATGCAGTCCTCTGACGACATATGAAAGAGTAGCTGAAAATTCACAAATAAATAAACTCCTGTCTCTTCCACAATTAAGCTGGACTTCTCTATCTCGCTTAAAAATCCGCAGTCTAATGATCAGGGGTCGAGATAAACGGTTATCCCCCGTTTGAAAAATTTCTTCGGCCAATTAGTAGATTTCTTTTGGTAGAAAGTTCATCAGTGAATCTATCGCACACGAAGCCATTTCGACTCTGAGACCCTCAAATCTCCGCCGATCATAATAATAATAATAATAATAATAATAGTCATGTTTATTCGTTTAACGGGATGAATCATTTGTTATAGAATACAATTGTATTATTATGGATATTATTATTTGTTTTACAATTGTATTATTGGATAATTTGTCCTAGCTAACATTTCTGATCATCCAAAAAATGCAGCTTTAAATTAATAAAATTATTTTCAAATCAGTGAAAAAGAATATATTATATTTTCACATATATTGAAAAGATATTTTAACTTACCAAGGATTTATTACTGCGAGAATTCTTTCGTATGTATGATACGGTAATTAATCGGGATTAATTTTTATTATCACACAGGATCATTTGCGTTTTTAAATGTTAGCACAGCGTACCGTGTGCTATAAAGATTCTTAGAACCTAATAAACTTCCTAATAGGCTTAGCAGCTGAAATGACTTTCGAGATTGAGCAACGAAGCTTCTGATCTAGATATTATTGGTTGGATCAACAGGGACCAGTAAAGATTCTCGAACAGCGATCAATTTCGCGATCTAAATCGATTCGAGAAGAAAAACACGTACTCGTCGCAGCGCGGACCGTGTTATCTGTTCGGATTGGTATTAAATTAATCGGCGATCACCGTGAAATCGCGAACGGCTGGTTCGCCGGATTATGATTCACGGTTCCGGTCAATCGATCCCGGCTGGATCGCGCCTCGATCGACGGCCGTCGTGATCGCGTTAGCCTGAGCCGCACATGAAATTTCGCGGGATCGGCCGTATTCGAGAGTATTTCTGTCCCCATTAGCAAATAGCACATGAATTATACATGGCTGTCCGTTAATTAGCGGCGGCTGTGTTATGTGTCGGATTTATCGAGTTGGAAAATTAAATGGTTCGATACTCGCGCGCTTATAAAGACATGCCGGGAACAAGAGAGCTCGCGGTATGCATCTTAAGCGGCGAATCTTCTGCGAATCCATTCGACCGGGCGAATCATTTTCATCCTCGCATACAATCGCGTGCGCACCTGGAAAAATTCGTCGCATCTCTGCTCGAACGGCTAGAAACGAGTCACTCAAAACTACAATACTTTCTCGATAAAAAAGTATTTTTGCCTTCAGTAATTTCGATATTCACATTTGTACAATTTTCTCTGGAATTTTAAATGTAATAAAAATTGTCCTCCAAATTCTTAACATTATAAGTAGTAGACTGCAAGTAGGTAAGCAATCAATTTTTATGCAAAATAATTATCTGCATTAGTTGCAAGAAATAGAAACTAAATAGTAAGTTCATTCTTTTTTCATCATTTTAATAGATTCAAAATAAGACATTGGAAAGACTAGGAATCAGTCATTTTAACTAATTTGGTAATCCCAGTGTTAATAATTTTAACAAATAGAATATTATATATCAATACCGTTAAATTCTTTGAATTTTTCTTCTAAAGATTCTTTTAAATTGCACTAACTTGTTTTTGTTCTAAATCTTCAAAATCCTCAGTCTAGTTACTTTGAATAAGAAATCGTAATACATAATGAACAACTCAATAGACTTATTAATACATTTAATAAAATATTATTATCAACTTCCGTTTAGTAACTAGCGTAAATGTAATATGCCATATGCATAGATATGCATGTTAAACTTTTTCTTAGAAAAATCCTTAACATTTATTAATTAGCTCAAACAATTTCATGAAATTTTATTGTGTGTCCTCGTTGAGTGCATAAGGCAATTTTCTCCGCTCGTAGTCGGGAAATGGAGGATCGTGTTTATTTTGCACGGTGCGGCAAGGTTCGGCAACCTTACAACTTTGCTGTTTGCGGTTATTTCAAGGCAACCCTACTACGCACCGTGTACAAATCATTATGTGCCCGTGGACCTTATTATAACAGGTTATTGAATGCTGCACGCGTTTGCGTACTGAATGCACGCGTGGGGACAGTGTGCTGCATCGCCGGATGTAACCGCGAAGAATGACTTTTATTAAATGCCGGAATTCCAGGGATTCCAGTCCCTTCCACTAGTTCACATTCACACACACGCGACAGATTTGATAGAATCATCCAAACCAGAATCATCCGATGTTATTCATTATTTAAAGGTGCTCAGGAAGTACAATCGGCCCTCCTATAACATCGAAGGTGTCTTTACTTAACAATTACATTATTACATATACACATATGTGTTCGTTTTTTATTCGTAAAATTATATTCGAATAACATTTTGAATATATCTTGGAAATGAATTTTTCGAATACAATTTTATCCGAATATATTCCACGAGTAAAATGTTATTCGAATAATATATGCCAGACTCTGCGTCTGAAACGTGCGTTCGGATATTTCGATATCAGAGATGAAATTTCAATTAGCAAATAGCCTGTGCAGGCGATAGACGAGGACACGCGTGTGATGAGAAAGTTCAGTCCGATTTCGTTCGTTTTCCGGAACACAATAACAGTTCTCCTTGTCTCCGATAGAAGTCGGATGCACGGCTAGACCCGTTCGCAACAATGCCGACGTAACGCCTATTTCTAAATGGACGAGTCGGGCGTGGGACTCGTCGATATAACAATGAGTACCGTTATTATTAGGTTTCCTGGACAAACAACGGCCACCAGTCGATCCCGTACCCCCGTACCCCCGGACCCAGAGCCTCTTTCGTGCAAATCGCCGATCGGCCTGGGTCGCCTGGCCATTGTCCACGGCTTCGAGACTTCGTCTTGTTGTTGTTTGTCGGGGCTCGAGGGTTTTACGAGTTTTAACGGGCTCCCTTAAAGGATTTCGATCTTCCCTCTCTCTTTTTCTACCTTTCCCATCTTTACTCGAATTTTCCGCCATTCCGACGGTTCATTCAGATTTTCCGGCTCGTAGAGAAACTCTTTCGTTGTGTCCGGCCCGATTACTGGAACGTTAAGCCAGAAGCATCGCTGGGAGAATTTGGCTGGGACTTTACTCCATCGTGCACGTTTATCTTATTGTTGGCGGAGAACGGTTATGTTACCCTCTCTCTGATTCGCGTGATACATATGAAACTTTATTAGTAATTGTTTCGTTGGAATCATTGTGAACCAGATCTACGAGCCTCATTCTTCTTGCACATCTGCTTTTATTCATGAAATAACGTCTTATTGTAACCGAATATAGTGTTACAATTTTTCGGAACGTGGACAAGGATGAGAATGTTGGACGAACGGGAACAATGTTAATTTACGAATGATATTCTTTCGTTCGAATAACAAAGATTTAATACGTGTCATATTTTCACTTTATATTCATCGAACGTGACGTATTATGTTTTCTATGCAAAAATAAACAACGTAAAAGAATAAACAAATTTCTTTATTAAAAAGTGAGCAAAATTAAGGGATACAAAAATGTAACACATTTCGTCGGAAATATTCCACTCGTATTATCTCTCGAATTCAACGAAGCGCATTAAGACCGAAAATATGCAAATTCGCGACGGAAACATTCCCAGCATTCAAAGAAAGTGTGAAATTACCGAGAAACTGAACCGCCCCGAAGTGATCTAATCTGAGATCGATCTCGAAGGATGGGAATAGGAACGCTGCTGGACCGATTAATTCATCCCACGAGCCCCTGAATTCAGTTTTCCATCCGCGTTTCCCATGGACGAGCTGAAAGAGCGATTTCGGCTAACGAGACGAAAAACCCCTATGAACTATGCTGGCTGTGTACCTCGTATCGTGTCCGATCTTTCGGTATAGTGAAAAATCATGGCCGGGTCGCATACGCGACACCCGCTACCTGCTCGCCAAACAGTGGCTCGAAAAATCCACATGGTAACCGCGTTTACCTTCTGGAGAACCTCTCCTGGGCAAGTATTTTCCTTTCACGTGTTCCCAGATTGTTCGTTTCATCCCTTTCGGAGCAACCCTTGCCGGTTTGTTTTCTCGAGTACTCTCGGCTCTTCCCGGGATGTTTATCGAGACGAATCGAAGTCAACCGATCGCAAACAGGATCGGTTTCCTTGAGGTTCCGTGAGAATTTGTTTGATCTACTTCGATCTGGCAACAGTTATTATTTGTACATTTTCTTTGCGGCTCTGCTGATTTTCTCTACTTTCGTAAAAGAATCGTGGCTGAAATATTAACACGTTAGGTGACGAACAATGTTGATGGTTTAATTAATAAACCCAAAATTAAATAGTTTAGAAACATAGTAAACTAATAGATTAATTCCATTGCATTCTAAATATTCTAGTAACATAGGATTCGTTCGAATATATGATAATAAAAATGAATTTCAAAACCCAGTTAGATATTAGAAAATGAAAATTGATCATAACGAATGGTAGTTTAATTCGTTTGCATTTTTAAAATCCTAGTAAAATTCAATCTGTACAAATACTCAGTGAAAAATTAGTGTTATTTACATCGCCAACGCATTTAATATTATCTGTTGTCACGAAACAGTATTACCTGTACAAATATTAATTTAATCTCCCGATGTTCGTTGCAAATGAATCAATTTGCTGAACGAATCCCGGACAAAACCATCGCCTACGTCAAAGAGCAAACGCATTAGCATCACTTTCTAGCAAAGAAAGGTAGGAGACTTTCTAGCAAAAAGAAGCAGAACATGAAGCAAATTCTCTCGAACGTTTTGCTCCGAGATAAGATCGCGCGAAAGAATAAGATCGCGCGGAAGAATAAGATCATCGCGTGTTAAAACTCGTTCGTGGGTGCGTTTTCGGTGACCGAATTATGAACAATTTCGGGCAAGCAACGTCGACCGAGTTATGCTGGCGACTCATTAGTCGACAGAGCGCAATTAGACCCGCCGCCGGTAACAACTTCATTAGCATAGCTCTCTCGCCGCATCGGGGCCGATTCCCTGACGGGCATCAGCGACTTTCTGTGCGCGAGCTCGCGTTGCAGCTTATGACATAGGCGATTTAAACGAGATCAGGAAGTTAATTCGATTTTTTATTGATCAGGATTCGATGTCAATCGTAATTGCTGTTTGCTGCGTTCATCGAAAAATGGAACATATTCTGAAGCTATGTTTCGAGGATGCAGCAACTTTTTTTCAGAGTTCAAAGATGAAGCTTCCTTTCCATCTACGAAACTGTAGTTTTTTTTTCTAAACTTCTTATAATTGAAGCTTTCTTTTAAACTTTTTAATCGAAGGTTCCTTTTAAACTTTGTAATTGAAGCTTCCTTTTAAATTTTGTAATTCAAGCTTTCTTTTAAACTTCATAATTTAAGCTTCTTTTCAAACTTTCAAGCTTTCATTTAAACTTCATAGTTGAAGTTTTCTTTCGGATTTCATCATTGAAGTTTTCTTTCAAACCCCAAAGATGAAGCTTCCGTTCAAAGCTCATTTTCAGCACAAAATAAAGATAATCATTTTGATTTCTGTTTTAAATGATTTTCTGCTTCTCTTTTTTAGATCCAATTAAATTACTATTCAGAATCGTGTGTAATAATTAGCTTGCAGATTTTATGCATTTATATGAGGAATGTATAGGTGGGAACCATGAAACAGTGGAAACATTATAAGACGTTAAGAGTGCTGTTACATAATTTTCTATTTATTAGACATATTAAGAAAAAAAACAAACAATTTTGATTTTGCATAAAGATCCGCAGTCTGTGATAATAAGCATCGTACTTAGATCATAAAATTGTTCTAAAACGTCTGACGTAGAACACATCGACTTCAGATCTAAGATCTAAGTGTTGATTTCCAACAACTAATGATTTTATATGAAGTACATAGTTCGGACTGTTAGTTACGATTTTAGTGTTAATGGGGAAAGGATAGTGAATGGAACGCGGAGTTCCATTGCAGCGAGCATGAATGACAGTAGCCACTCATCCCGACGGCGTTTCCCAATAGAATTCCCGTCGGGTCGGTAATGGGAAACACGTGTCGCGCGTGAAAAATATTCCGCGTAAACTTTAAAAATAGAGAACCGCGGATGTGCAACGGCGTCGCCTTTCTACGTGTGTGACGCTATTTAATTCTCGATTTCTCAAGGCCGTTTTACTTAATTTCTCACCGGCTGCGCATCTAGGGCTGCGATTCGACGGTGAAAGCAAATGCCCGACGGTGTTCCCGGCAAAATCCGTTTGTTAAACGCATTCAGGCCACTGTCGACCATCGCGCCGTTCAATTTGTTCACGCTAAACGCACTGCGTTTCGTTCAATTATTTAAAAGATTCGCTTTGCAGATAGAAAAACACGGGACGAATTTTCTATTCCATGCCCGAGGGTCTGCCCACAAGATTCGTCCATCGATTAGGCTGTCGCATGGGCGTTTTTACAGCAAACGCCGGTTGCACCGAATAAATTATTCCCTTTTCGGCTCCGGGTAAAGGTCGATAGTCGTCGCACGGACGAGTTACAAGAGAACGACGTGTCACGAGCGACTCGCGTGATCCCGAAAATTTCTTGATCAATCGGGGATAAGGTAGATCAGAAGATAAAGGTACTGAAAGTTCTTTCCCGCGACTCAGATTTATTTTTCTCGATCATAACCATCAGTCATTCGACTGTAATCGCCTCGTCGAAGTCACGCATACGTGACACCGGTCCTTTGAGCTTTTCGTGTCCTTTGAAAGACCTTTCAAGGTTTGGCATACTCGCTCGGATGATTTGTTATTTCGGTAATGATCGGACTGCGGACTTTTATGCAAATTCCGACCCCGAGCGCTGACTTAAACAAAGCGATGTTAGAGACTGTATAATTCGTCGTTGAATCTTGCGATTTTCGGAAATTTTCGATGATTCAATAGGGAAATTCGATAACGTGGCTTTTAGCTGGTTAACTCTATGTTTTAGCTAGATGTCGCACGACGACGAAATCGTTGTCGTCCAACCGACCGTTCAACGTGACGAGAAACAAAACACATTAGATAGGTGCGTCCAAGTTGACTATGTGTGTAATGCGACAATGTCGTATTTGTCGTTCGCATCGTTTGAATTTGAAACTACATATGTAGTCGTCTGACGACGCTATTATGAAAGAAAGGAATGTTTTCGCCGTGTTATTGATTCCCTAATAAAAAGAAAGGTCTATTTTATTAAACAAACACATAGATGGAAAATTATAAGAGCCGTATACTAGTGAACAAAGAATGGGGATGAAAAGTCTGTACACTTTTCCGCAATGTGTATTGATAAAATAAATTGCCATTTTCTTGTAATTGGCAGTAAAGGTTGTGAAATTCGACAAATCTTTGTATGTATGTTTGTGCTAAATTTAAATCTCTATAAAAAATCCAATGCAATCTAAATCTTTATAAAAAAATCTATTACAAATTAAATGCATTTTACATAACAATTTTCAGTAAGAAAAAGCAAGTCCGACGTCAACAAGGACATCTTGAAAACTGATCGACCCGATTATAAATAATAGAATAAATGATATTCGATAGCCGGCTTCATATGGACACTGTTACATTATTGCACGACCAACCGAAATCAACGATTTTGTCGTCGTGCGACATCTACCTCGGGCATAGCGTAAGAGAGAATTTCACGATTGCCAGGGTAATTTGGCATTTTAGTGTCGTTTTAACGGGGAAAAAAGCGGCGCCGGTTCGGGGTCCATAATTCACGCGGCGGTAGCCGAAATGCACTGGAAGCTCCACTGCATCGAAGAACCGAGCCTACCAGAGACACACGGACGAGCGCACGAGCGCCAGGAATTTGCATAACTTCACGCTGCAGGTGCTCGCTGGCGCATGCATAGCAAGACGATTCTTACGTGCCGATCGAAACCTCGAGGATACGCCATAGTCTTGCTGAAACTCGGGTTTTGTCCTCCAACTAGATTTTGAGAAATAGTGGTCGCCGCTTTGAAAAACATAAGTTTCGAGGAAAACGATATTCTTCGAATTTCTTCGAAAAATATTAAATTCTTCGAATAAAATTTTATTCGAAATGTTTCTCCAATAAAATGTTATTCGAAGAGTTTATTCGAATAAAACATTATTCAAAAAATGCCCGACTCTCTCATTCGTGCAGGGGGTCTTCTTCAACCAGCTGTAAACTGTCTTAACTTTAGAAATTGAGCCTGTATTCTTCAAGATAATGTACAAGAATCGATTTTTTTCTAAGATTCATGCTAGAATACATACCTCTTGAAAGTCTGCATAAAAATGTGTGGCCTGAGAGAGGTCCCGCGAGTCGGCGAAGAGCCGCTGCAGTTTTCGCGTTGCATCGGGGGTCGAGGGCGGTGCACTGCGCCGACTGCAGGAGTCCCGAGGGTGTGGGTGCT
Organism: Megalopta genalis; assembly: GCF_051020955.1. NCBI lineage: Eukaryota > Metazoa > Arthropoda > Insecta > Hymenoptera > Halictidae > Megalopta > Megalopta genalis. The sequence goes on along the minus strand of NC_135017.1, from coordinate 24,005,489 downwards.
CGCGACGGGTTGCGGAAGTGTCGGGGCACTTCGTGGAAATAAAGTTCCGTGCGGTAGGGCATTGCGAGGTTAAGAGCTACGATATATCGTCGCGGCCTGATTTCAGCTCGGCACGAAAACCGCTGCATTTTCTAAGCTCTCTCTCCCTCCCCCCTTTTCTCTCTCCATAGGAAATCCGTTCATTCTTTGCTCGGCTACCCAAGCACCCTCTCTCGCAGTTGTCGCGCCACGTGTATACAGGGTGACTGTTATCGAGTGACCGGCGCCATTATTCTCGAAGCGGAATTACATCGGAGGGCACGAAAAGGGAATGGTTGAAAAGGGACGGTGATTTGGCGGGAATGATTAGTTTTTTCGGGGTGGGGGGAGGGAGAGCTGTCGCAATGGCCGATGAAATGCGAGCCATGCGAGTCGATGAATGCCACCGGGCCTCCTGGGGGACTTGGCGATTGTTTTTCAGAACAAATCTCTGTCTCCGCTGTTCGAAAATAATCTTTTATTATCGAGCATCTTTCAATGGGCCCCACCTTGTAGCTTGTTCGATCTCTGTTCTGTAACATGAAATCATTTTCGGATAGCAGAACGCCGAGACTTATGGATGAAGCCGAATGAAGTGATGACGATGTGTTTCTATTATACTAGACTGCGGATGTGTCTGCATTAATTACAAGACACAGAGACTGAACAGCAAGTTCACTATTATTATTCTGAATTATAACTGCTCAATTTTTTCACAAATTTCTATTTTGCATAAAAACTTGCAGTCTAACCATTAAAAATGAAATACGTACATCGACTTCTACTTCTGCCTATAAAAGCAGCAAAAATCATTAGAAATGAACTTCTACTTGTTTATAAAAACAGCAAAGATGCTTACTGCACTAGGGAACAGTTTCTTTCATCAACTAAAAGATTACTTACTGTAAGGAGAAGATCAAAATGCTATTAGATCTCGTTAACTTATATTTTCCGGCATTTCAAAAATCTGCACATGTCATAAATACATGAAGATCTAATCATTACGAATGAACTACACACATCGACTCCTGCACCAGTCTCCGCTAACAACCCAAAAAATCACCGAAGCCTATCGAAAAGCCCTAAATTGCTCTAAAAGTGGATTCGTCGACGAAAGAACCGATGTTTTCGTCATTAATCGCGACCAACAGTGTTCTGCGCTGCCGATAAGCCCCGTTCAGGATGTTAAAGATCCGTCGACCCCGTCTTTATCAGTTGACCCGTTGTTTCCTGGTTGGAACAGCGCTGGTCTCCCATAAAGTACCATAGAGACGGTGTTCGGCGGCCGGACGCGGCGCCGAAAAATGGCCAGGGGGATGCGTGCGTGTCGTTGCCGGCCGACGCAGGGGCAATTATCCCGGCGAAATGATAAGGACAAGTGGCCGAGAACATCGCCGCGGCCTCGTAGGAGAGAATTTAATGAGCGCCTGCCGTTGGCTCGCACCGAAAAATTAATAAGGCCCCGGACGTATCGATACGTTCACCCCGGTCGTGCGTTTAATGAGATTACGGACGTCGTCGTCGGACCCCCGGTGATCAAGAGATCCGCAGACGCGATCGAGGATTTCGACGGGGAAAAGACCGGGGCCCCGGGGATAATTACGGCGCGGCGGTGCCTTTTGTTGACTTTGGAAATTGCCGGCCGGTACTAATGGCCCGGGGCCCTCGCTGGACATCAATCTCGGGATATTAGGAGATATCTCGATTCCGATCCGGTGGTTAGCTCCGTCGTTCTGTAGCTGTTACCGTAATTTCCTGTAAATTAAATGTAATTTCTGACCTTGTTTCCTTCGTCTCCTGCTCCGGCGGCTTGACGGCTACGATGTATTATTTCTCGTTGCTCCGGACCGTGCTGAGTCCTGATCGTGCCTCTGATTGCACGCGCACTACTACGCCGAGTTTCGATATTTCTTCCGTTTTTTGGTTCATAAAGCTTTCAATTCGCTCGTACGTTCTTCCGAAATGGTGGGTCACTAAACATTATCCTGCGGTTTCCGACCATTTTTTAATTTGCACTTTCAATTAAACGATCTTAGTCGTGGTTTCATCTTCTTAACGAGTGTAACGGTTTTATTGCTTTATTCTTATTTTCAGCGTTTCAACGAGTCAGAAACCTTTCCGATAGAAAGAAAATATAGAAAGTAATAATTGTGTCGAAGAGACAAGACAGAGTAAAGTGACAAGCGGTAACAAATAGAACTCAGTACGATAGAAAATGACAGAATAAAGAATTACAGTGCTTAAAGTTACAAAATCATTGTTATCTTAATTTGATTAATTTTATGGAGTTTTAGAATAAAAGATTCTTATATTCTTTTATAAGCTATCTTCAGAACAAAGGACATTTATGTTATATTATAAGCTACCCTTACTTAGTCTCTTTAACATAATACGTTCGATATCCATAGTAAGTAGAAGATACCAGCAATAGACAGACACGCAGAATAATTAGTCCTTCTCCTCTGGTTGCAGTTCTTCCATTTTCTCGACGTATTAATTTCGGTACACCGGAGATATCCGGTTCACTGTACGGCATAATCTTCATCGGCATAATTATTCGATACCATTAAAAATTTCTCCAAAAAGAAATCAAATCACTGGAAGAAGTTTTCGGGACACCCAGTGAGTAGCGCACCGCAATCCAACCATCGTGTCTTCTATTCTGCGCACAGTATCAGTGCTTCAGGTTAAATGTACCTAGCGAATAAATATCGATAACGGTATATCAGCGACCGTGGACTTTGAAGTCTATCCTCGAGCACTGGCTGCGATTGCAATCTCTCTGGTAATTATGTCCAGCTCGATTAGACGATTCCGCTATTACACTTATTATTCACATTTCCGTTGCTGTCGATCTTCGTGTCTCATCTCGAGCTAAAATTAAGAAATCGTTTGCTGAGATTTATCTCGAACGAAACGGATGAGAAGATCAGATTGCAAATGGTTTTTCGAGAAAATCAGATCGCAGCATCTAAAAGCGCACCTGCATACAATCCACCGGCATTGAAATCTCCGCGAGACCACGTTTCTCTTCCTGCAGGGAATGTCCCTCGCGTTTTTGAAATGTTTACTGTGGCAGGCGTCTCGCTTATTCATCCCTTAGGATGCTGAACAGTAAAACTAACAATATACACGGTGGAAGCGAAACGACGATCGAGATCTTACTGTAGAAATCGACGAGATTAGACGGACGGTGGAAATTTCTTCTAGTAAGAGATTTATTTTATTTGATACAATATATCGCAATTTTATCTAGGCGTGTTGGCGAGCTCTAATCATTTTCTTTTAACAGATAATATAATTCTAGGTTATTTGTGTCTATTTATAGTGTTAATCTATAATGTTGCAGATTTTTATCCATTTGTTATACTATCTTATATACAAATATTAAGAATGACGTTCGTTTCTTGAAGTACATGAAGATCGCACATCTTAAATAGAAATAATTAAATAGAAAAGAACGTTGATTCTTTAACAACACAATAAACTGTATCCCTAAACTGCTAGAAATACATTAAGTTCAATAATTACGTAGTACCAGACCTGGGCACGTATGAAATAACATTTTATTGTTTCTATTTGAAATAATTATGAAGTTAAATGTAATGTTTGCTACTGATTTACACCATTTTCTTTCAAACAAAATTTCATAAAATAAAATCTTTTCGTTGATCATCATTTTGTGAATTATTTCTTCGCGAAGAAGACATTGCTTTAAACAAATTGTTCTGCAGATTTCATAAAGTATAATCATTTCCGTTCATTATTATTTTTAGCATTATTCCTTCGGCCAATTTTTCAAATAAAGAAGCAACGAAATAATTTATTATTTTCTAATCGCTTTTTATGAACCGATATTACTTTTATTCTTAAATAACCGCCTGAAGTAAATTATTTCATATAGCCATTTTTTTATTATTATCTCAGATAAAATTTGCCCAAGCTGACTAGTCTCACGCAAATGTCTACAAACATGCGAACGATCGTTTCGAATTCTAGTTCAACGATCGAATTAATTAGCTTTACTGGATCATTAGTGGAAAGTCGAACGATTTATCGAGGCAAGCTTCTGCGAAAGCCCCTAAAATGTGAACTGTTCGATCGCAGACGATCGGCGAGCGATCATCGAGAGTCTTTTTATGCCGTCTCTCTTCCGGTCGAAGCGATCGGCTCGCGAAATCCCCGCCGGTCGAAACGGTGAATGTCAGTGCCCTTATTTTCGCGCTTTTAAGTAGGATTCTATTTACGCCCAGCCGGTGCAGTTTTTAGTTGCCGGGCTATCTTTGTATAGGTGAATCGCGCGGAACACAAGGATAGTGTCTGCGCGAAAGAAGAACTGCGGCGCGACGCGTCCAAGAGAAAGAGAAAAAGAGAGAGCGAGAGAGACTGTCGGCACAGCCCCGTGTAGATCGTGGAAGGAACAGAGAGAAAGAGAGAGAAAGAAAGAGAGAGAGTGAGAGAGGGACAGAGGGAAGGAAAAAGGAGAACGAGAAAGAGAGAGACTGTCTTACGAGCGTCTCGCGTCTACGAGCGTATCCCGCCTTGCCGGCGCGTATCCAGGAAGTGACGTCAGCCGACGACGTTCTTATGAATTAATTTGCGGAAATCAAGCCTCCCACCTACCCCTTTCTCCGGCGCTCGCCGCACAGTACAGATCCTAATCCTTGCCGGTTGCGCAATCCTAATACCGCCCACGCGCCGCAAAAACCGTGCGCGCTACTAAATGCTTTGTGCGATTGCGTTCGTTGCCTGATATCCAGCCGGGCGAGTAGGTGCCGATAGATCTGTCGTTTGTCTTCGCCTGCGCCACCCTTTTTTCCCTTCCCGTCCTCCCAACTTCTCTTCTACTTCGCTCGGAGGCTGCTGAAGAGTCGGCTGGAATTTAAGGCTCCGCTCTTTGCACGTTTTTTCCACATCGGTCGAATTATTTTCTCTCGCTTCGCGAGACTTGAGCACCAGCTGATTTCCTCATGCTTTTCTAGAAAACTTCGGGACGACTTTCTCTTACTGTTCAAAAAAATTTAGCGACGAACTCTGCTTTCTTTACTGCTTAGACGATTTACAGACAAATTCTTCTTCTTTTTCTCAGAAGATTTAAGGGATGGACTCTTCTTCTCTTATTGTTCTAGAACATTTAAGGGGTGAACCTTAAACATTAGGTTTAACTTCATAATTATTTTAAACAATTGTAAAGTAAAATAACATGTTATTTGACATGATATTTCAAATATGCCCAGGACTGCGGACAACACACTTTCCCTCGAAGTCCGCATTTTTGCGGAGATTCGATTAACAAATGTTCGTACATGACTTCGAGTCAGATTTCCTGAAAATCAGAGATGAGTCAGGGAACTCCTCGTCGGTGTTTTCCCGTTAGAGCAACCCATATCGGCGAGATGATCGCCCGCCTTTCCGATTTTGCATCGGAAATCGCCGGTCGAGGACCGAAGACGCCGCGATCTCGGTGTGCTCGCGTACCTCGACGATGAACAATACCTGCTGAAACGGGACAGCGTCTATTTTAAGAGCGTTACCGAATCAAACATCATCGAATCCTTGCCTCCGAAAGGCTACTTGCTCTGGCTGGAATCGATTCATCCGAATCGATAGCTCTTGGAACATCGGGTTGTTGGTCGCGAGTCACGCCTACGCGTGACTCTTCCTAGCCGACGCGGGTAGGAACGTTGGAGTGAGTGTAATTAGCGACGTGCTTGTTGATTGTGTTAATGTCGGACGAACAGGAATGGTTTCAGCTGTCTTGGTGTTCGCATCAGAATCCATTTCTTGGACTGCAGACTCAGAGAAAGAATGTTCAGTTTCTTTGAGCTAGATTGGTTTAGAATCTTATCAAATGCTTAGTAGATTAATTATTATTAAAGAGATCAGTTGCTTAGAATGATTCAATTTAAAGAGAAATCAAGAGACTGCTACTCGTCGAGATTGTCCTAGATTTGCTTATCAACAGGAAACGATCGAAACAGTTCAACAGAAAATGGAAATGTCTGACAGCCAGATTGCGGATTTGATGCTCTTATAGCAAAAATTTGCTTCATAGCAAAAAAAAGGGGGGGAACACAGTTCTCAATCGATGCAGAACATTTTCCTTTCGCATAAAAATCCTTAGTCCGCTAATAACACTTCGCGACCATGTTTGAATCACCGTATCACAATAAATACGAGAAACGATGTCACAGGATTTGCGTTATAGAGCAGCTCTATAACGTGTTAATAAAAACGAGGAACGTGGCATTACAGACCGTCGTCCAATGTCTGCACCCTGATCAGCAAACCAGAATGATCTACACGTTGAACACCTACGTTTGCCCGACGTTCAACTCCGAATAAGAAGCTGGATCGGTCTATTCGTCACACACCTACAGATGTATCAGCTACAAAGCTGAGGACTAGAGTGATTGGACACCTCCATTTAGTACCCAGGAAAGCTATTACCAGACCTATTAACTGGCCGAGTGATCGGTGCAGTCGGCTTCACTGTATCCCCTAACTCCGAAGCAAAACTGCTAGATTCTAATCCTACATGTCCACTTCGAGTTACAACTTGCGATATTGGCAGGTTGATAGCGATTTCGATAGTTGCCATCGTCTATTTGGACCTGGCAACGACACAAACACACTGCCAAGACAAGATGCAAGTCTACGACATAGTTCCGATCCAGGTAGCACAAAGACGTCTAAAAGACGTTTGTAGGCTGTCCGTAGGGCGTTTGGAGTTCGCTTATATATATTTTAATATGATATTTTTAAAATGTATTCAAAATCTTTCGGAAATATCGCTGTAACGAAAAAGTTTTCACGATATTTATTTCGATAAAGGAATGTTTAATATTGCATAACATATTCATATAAAATTGAAGAAACGTTGAAATATTCGTGTTTTATTTTTTGAATCAAGATCTCTACTTCAAAAGAATCTAAAAGAATGAATATAACATTAGTCTCTTGTGAAACATCCACTTCGGGACGTCTTCAAGACGTTCATTTTAGGTAATAACCTCGGTAGTGACCTAGGATGGACGTAAAACAGACGTCTTGAGGATGTCGCGTGTTATCTGGGGAGCAACAACCACAGCTTATATTCCCTTTCGCGACCAAGTCGGACCCGGCACAAGCTGACGAATCGCGTCCTACCGAGAGCTAGACATCCGCTAGAGGCCCATTCACACCATCGTTTTGCAAGCGGACACCCAAAAGCCTAGGTCCAGCCCACGGAGCACCGATCTCGGAACCGGTCTGCATCGATCTGGTCTCTCGATATCTTCATCGAGGGTCCCCACGGCGAGGAGCCGGAGACGGCTCTATTGGCGTGCGCGCGCGTTTCGAACGGGGTGAAAGAATCCGGAATTTCGGGCGATCCGATTCCAGGACCGATAGCGTCCCGTTTAGGGGAGCGCTGCGCACACGGAGCACCTGGATCAATGGTGAGGAGAGAACGTCGCCTCCTGTCGGATATAGATATTTTGTCCGGCGCATAACGAGCCGCTTGACGTGCAAAGATGGCCCTCAGCCTCGGACCGGACCGGAGGGGGATGCCAATGCAGTTTAGGATAATATGACGAAGATCGGTAGCGTGGGGCAGACAGAGCAGGAGAGCCAGGTGTTTCGTGGGCTACCATAGAACGGAACCACCCCCTGCCTATGCTCCCTCCTTAAGGGGACAGACCGCACGCTCCCTCTGCCTCTTACTTTTCGCTTCTTCGACGCACCCTTTCTCTCCTTCTACATCTCTCTCTCTCTCTCTCCCTCTCTCGCTTTTTTCTCGTTCTTTCCTTGTCCGCCTGTTTCTTCTATATTCTAACCCCCGACGCGACCTCCCACCCCGCGTTCTCTCGCTCTCTAGTTTCGGCTGATCCTCGTTATACCGGGTGTCGCGTGGCGAATCGAGGAAACTGCCTCGAATGAGTTGTTTGCCGACCGTTTTCACGTCATGATTTTTCTGTCGATTCACTGTGCTGCCAGGTGACTGGGATCTGGATCGCATTCTTTGAATTGTACAGTCTTCTCTAGGATACTGACAAGGGATGATCACCAATCCGAAAATTCCAAAAATTCTGAAACTGACGGATATCTAGAGCATATGTAGATATGTATCACGTAATTTTTTTTTCTTACGAAAGGCAGAATACAGACGTTCGGATAACAGAAGAATTATTTAGTTGCTATACTAGACTATAGCATAGATAATACTTTGTCGATTAAATTACAATTTTAGTGATTGATGAAATTTTTTAATTTCTTTGATATTTTTTGAGGCCAAAATGAAATAGAACGAACAAATAAAAGTATATAAATAATTACTATGAAAATACTGGATGCAGTGTCATCTCGTTCGTTATCGTTCACTTTTTGCGGCACGTTTTGGATACACGGTTTCCAGAGAGATCGCAACAGTTGACTAGTTAAGTACCATTCTGGATTGAGTTATTTCAATAAAAGGCGTGTTCAGATAATAGAGGATTGGCTTGTTCGGAGAACATTGTATCATCGAGCGCGATTTTTTCGGCACGTTGTGGTCCGGAGTCGGCTCCGTGGGAATCCTTGTAGTCGGATGATGGGATCTTCCGAGAAGCTCGATCCTTAAACACGTATATCTCGGCTGGGTGTCCTTTGTCGAGGCGATCGTGTCGGGGACCACCAGCGGGACCGGGAGTCCCAGTGTTGCCCAATTTTTCGCAATCCAGGTCCCCCTGTCCCTTTCAACGACTCCGCCGCTACACAATGACCGTCTAATATTCTTATTATCGAGTGGCCACGCCGCTTTCCGCAGATTCTCATCGATTGTTGGGGAATAATGCGATGACTCGCAAGATTAGCTGCCAACTCAGGTCTGCGAAAATCCCACGAGATCGATTTATACGGCGATGATTTTGCGGATTACGATGTTCAGCTCCATTCTGGTTCATCGATCTTCTGACAAATTATCTTTGACGTTCTCTATCCTGACGTAACAATTAGACGATTTCGGTAAAATTGTACTCATTAGATTTTCACGTATTTTTACATTTATTGAACAAACTTTTTGATAGAAATTGGCACTTTGACGATCGCGCGGAAAACCTAAAAAGATTCATAAAATTAGAGTATGTTATTGAATTATTTAAAAATCGCGAAGCAAAGTTATATGACGTCAACCTCGTGCGAATCTTAATAAAATTAAAATATTACAATGGATTAGCATAGAAGTTAATTTTTGAAAATAATGATCACTTTTGATTATTCGGTGAATCAGCCGGCATCTTGATTAGCCTTCGGAATATTCTTCTGCATGGTTAAAGTGTCCAAAACGAAACATGTTCGATCAACGAATCAAGAGCTGTGAACAATGTAGCTGCAGTGGTTCGTGTGCAGCTCGTCGCCAAGAAGTTAGCTCGAAGACATTTTTTCATCGAAGTTGGTCGCATGGTTGTTCGAGGATCGATCAGCAGCGGCGTGCGCGGCTGCGGACGCGAAATCGATATTCGGGGCTGGTCTTGCAGCGGTGAAATCGATCGAAGCCACCCGGTATACATAGAGACGAGCAACGAACACCCAGGAGCAGAGTCCTAGTGGCTCAAGCCCTGTAATATTACACCGGCGGACTTTCGTGTGCACCGGTTTGCGTTTCTGCGTGCGTGAAAGACGCCACACTCCTCGTCGTCCGCGCGCGGTCTTCTTCGTCTTCGTCTTCGTCTTCGTCTTCAGCGTAGACGACCTCGACTTCCCGTCTGGTCGTGTCGCGGCGCTCTTCATCTTCGCAGCTTCCGTCGACACGTGCAATCTTTTGCCTTTGTGGCCAGCAAAAACTTTGATCTTTGTCGGACTTTGTAAGCAAAGTTCCTTTTGCGAGCTAAGTAAATTCTGGGATCATTCTCTGGCGGGTGAAAATGATGCAAGGCATTGTTTCCAAAAAGAGCAGCAGTTCCTAAATCGAATATGATGCGTTTGTGTATTTTGTAAGCTTGAAACTCTGCAATGTCAACTTCGTACATCTATTGTTGCACTTGAATTTTCGGATGGCGGAACTTGGGTCCACTATTTAGATGCAGAATTACAAACGTTTCCAGCTAAATTTTAATTTCCTGATAACTGGTGAAAATGACGAGCTGTTTGTATTCTTTCTTTTCTCTGAATAAAAAGATTCAATCAATTAAATCGTAACTTGTAGCGAATGTAATTTAATTACTCGGTATTAATTGCTCAGTATTTTGTAGTTAATGTAATTTAATTACTTAGTATTAATTGCTTAGTATTTTGTAGTTAATGTAATTTAATGTACTTAGAATTTTGCAATTCCAAGTGCAATTACGAATAACATTGTAATTTAATTGACCGGAGATCTGAATTACGAATTACAATGTGATTGAATTATAATCTAATTGAATTATTTTGTAATTATAATTCCCTGAATAATTCAATCGTAATTCAGCACAACTCTGTCCATACACGTCTAATTCAGTAATAAAATTGTTACGTGCACTTTTCTGCCGAACTAAATAATAATTCCGACTCGGACTCTTTACTCGCCTTCGGTGTAATAATAGAGTAGTAAAAACTCTTGATTGTCGCGTCGGTCGTATGCAGATTGCGGATCTTTATGCATTCGTGGCATATGCAAATGCGTAGAATGTAAGAAAAGCAACCCTTAAGGAATGAAACGGAGTCCGACAGTGTTTGTTCCAAGAAATGCGCGTCGAAATGAGTTGACGACCTCAGAACATTTCTTTATGGAGGAATGAAAGGATCGTTGCGATTTCGGTGCGGTTTCGATCGACCGAGATTCCCGATCAACCACCATGGCCGCTCCTGCCGGTGTGTTATAACCAATGATGATCGGAGTTGGCTAAATTGCCGGGGAAATTAGCATGCCTGTCGGCAGACGTCTCGTCGACGATGATATCATCTTTTTTATTGCGAGAACTGCAAACTGCTGACCTATTGCACCTCGCAGCTCGTTACTGCCGGGACGTTTGGCCGGCAGTTTGCACCTACTTTGCGGTGTGAAATACTAGGTCTCCCGATAATCATCGCGGCTATAATGCTGTCCCTTACATTTCCCATACACGGCGTTTCTGTCTTCCGTTCTCGCTCTATCTGTAATTACCGCTCGGAAACTTGAACAACGCGAGCACGTTCAAGTCAATTTTTCATTTTACTTTCAAAACGAGACTCGAGAATTTCTATTTGCACAATTGCTTCGAATGGAATTCCTTTCGCGATTTGCTAGCTCGAGAAGTCGACGCGATTATCAATCCCGTTTCCCAGGAACAACGAACAATTTCTTGTACAATGCGTCTGCAAAGTAGAATTTTCTTTCAATTTCAATTAATTAGCACTCGTCATCTTCGCGACGGGTTTAATGTCCCTTCTGACTTCGAAATGATTTCCAGACCTCCCAACGTCCAACATTGCTTTCTTTCTATGGAATCGTCTCTCTGTTTGATAAATATACAAAAATTATCTTCTCTTCTATTCTTTAGACAATGTCGCTCTGTTCCTCTCGACTGTGGGTCTTGATCTTGCCTGTTTATATTGGGACCGATAAAGTCGACGAGATTCGCTTCTTTTGTTTCGTCACCCTGGACCTTCCAGTTGTACCTTATTCGTTCTTCGTAATAAAGTCGCAATTACTAGATCATTAACTATGAAATGCGTACTTCACATTGTAATTTTACAATGAAATCTATTCATTTCATACTTAATGATCTAACAATATATTGAAAAGTATTCCACAGTGTTCTATTTAATAGTTTCTGTGTTTAAAATGTTTGAATATCTAAGAAATCATTTTTTCTGCATCGACGAGGTTAGGGCAAAGGGTCGAGAGGTTGGCGGTTGCTGCAACGAACTGGCTAAGCCCGAGCAATTAAGAGGAATCGGAGACAGGTCGTCCAGGTGTCGAAAAGCGCCTCCGACGAATCTAACGTTCCGGCCGAGATAAGGTTTAATTGCATCACGTGCGGAGAAGCCGTTCATATGCTTTCGAGTTAACAGCTTCGCCATCAAATGTGGCGTTCCCCTTAGGGAACAAGGTATTTCAGGCTTTCCTGCGGCTTACAAAAGTAAAGATAAACGTTATCGTATCGTGTGTCTTTAAATCCTTGTGCGAACGCGACCGAGATCGAGATTCCTGGACTGAGCTTCATGGGTCGCGTGGACTTTTGGAAAATCGCGATATCCGAAGTCGTAGTTCGTCGTTCGAAGGTATTCGAAATCCGGATCGATATTTCATCGAGAAAGCATTTTTATCTGTTGTATTATTTATTATTTAGTTTTAGATAAACTAATAAATAGAAATAAATAGGAAAGCCTAGATTTTTTATGAAAGAAGTCCATTGCACTTCTGCAGAAGGACTGGTAGAATTTATTGCCGGATGTCTTCGCAAAATGATTTGACCAGCAATCTGATAAAATTATTAACTTAATAAAAATAAAAATTATTAACCTAATAAAATTATTTTTAAATAAGTGAAAACAATATATAAACAAGTAAATACAGTATATGGAATATTGTAACTTTGCTTAAAATATAAAAGCCACGTGATGTTTCAAATATTTCAAAATATATCCTGAAAATGAGCAAATTACTAGAGAAGAACTAAGAACGGCTGTTCAGTTACCTTAGCAAGAGGTTCGAAATAATTTTTCACAAGCGGTATCCAATGAAGAACTCCGTCAAACGATTATGGTCGTTCTTTTACCAGGAGTTCTTTTCCTTTTATTTGCTCGGCGGGTCTTTATTGCCTCGCATAAAATATCATCGGCGCGGCAAAGAAAAATGGTGGCGTGCAAGGGTCCGTGCGAATCGATCGTGCTAATCGAGGACATTTCCTTATCGCGTACGCCGAGCCGATTGCGATGTCCCATTTGCGAGCGTGTCGCGTAATTTTCCGCGCGATCGGAAAACGCTGCTATCCGTGGCAGCGTTTACGCTCGTTATCATCGGATTCCGATCTGCGAAGTACGCCGACCGGTTCTCGTTTGCACCATTTCCCTTGGAACTTCCTTTTCTGCACCCTGAAGGCGGCTTGCACACTATTTCACACCCTCTGAGAAATGCCAAGCGAATCGCTGCACTTTCTCAAATTTTTCAGAAACATATTTTAAATTGTTTACCGCGAAAACCAACTACAGGTTTACTCTCCGTTATTAATTGCGAACGAATGTTCAGGCGGAATTAATTTAGATTTGTAAAAGTAGAAGTTTCGTACTTTGAAACGAGTGCTGGTAGATTGTTCTACGATCACTTGTCACGAAGTTACAACAATTTAAAGATCGATGATATTTGGTTAAATATTAGCGATCCTTTCTCTGCAAATTGTTAACCCTCCAAACTATTTTCAATTAAACAAAATTTTTTTAATTTCTTTTTTAATGTACCTTTTAAAAATCGAAAACTCGCTCGGGGTTAAAAAAGAATTCTATTACACGTTTCTCAATCGATTAATCCAAGTCAATGTAAAAACGGATGCCTATCTTACTCCAGTTTGTTGCAACTAGGTTAAAACATTTTTATTCGACACGAAGATCCGCAATCTACTGCTCCGATTAACCCTAGAATTATCGGCCAGATCACGGAGCAATTTAAAACATTTTATTCTATCTTCGCCGAGATCACGAAGTTCTGCAGAAAATGTTCGAACGAACCTCTCGTCGTAAATTTTCGATGGAATTAAATATGCGACGCGGGTCTATCTTAACGTCTTTCTCGTCGAGTTAACTCGTCGTTCGAAAGGTTAACAGGTTAATAAGAAGTCGGATTAGAAGTTTGTCCGGCGGATTGATTCGGAGGGTGATAAGGGCGAGGTCCGGGGAGAGTTATCGATGCCGGCTCCTCGCAGACCGCTAGAAAATTCCAACATTCTTCGGGCTTCCATATCCATTTCGAGTTTAGCGAGAATCGATATTTCGCGTGGTGGCCTTCGTGGTCCGGCCAGGGTGCAGTTACGCGCGTGTCGCTTGCACTCGCGTTGCCGCACTCGACGCAGAATTTTAACACTTCGTTCGCGAAAACATTCGTTCCGACACCGAGACGATTGATCGAATTAAATCCATCGATGTTCTGACAAATTTTCAATTTAATTCGAAGGTATTGGCAATTGTCATTTATTGATAATAGAAATAATATAAATGTACCAGGCAGGCGCACCAGACCTAGACATATTTGACATAACATAATTTTAAATATGATTTCAAGTAAGATGTTAGTTTATTTCATAATTATTTTCATACCTGTGATTGCTCTTGAAATAACGTTATTTGGAATATTATTTTAAACAGTACGTTATTTTATTTTATAAGTATTTTCATGCCTGTGATCACTTTTGAAACAACGTTATTCGAAATATAATTCAAACTTGAATTAACAAAGAAAACAGGACGCACCAGTGGCTCGGTTGCTCGAAGAAGAATCGTCCATCGTAATCTCGATTAAAGAACGATCTAGAAGCGACCTTAGCTTCTCGACCCTGAAGCGTATTTTCGAGCTCGGAAATAAGGGTGCAGGGCGAGCCTAATACCTCGGGGCAGCGATAAACGAATGTGAATAATTCGAAAGTAGAACGGCAACATCTGATTGCCGGTCACGAAGGGCCGATTCGCGGGGGCTGCAGGGTCGGAAGGGGCGGTTTTCACCCTAAGAAAATTGAATCGCGCCGAGATACCGGGTAGAAGGCTGAAAAATCGGCGTATCTGATTGGCGCGGTCATAAATCCGGCGCATTCGCATGCCCTATCGTTTCCCTTTTTTAAATCCGAGATTTATCGATCGCCGAAATCTGTGCGAGGCCCTCGAGAGGGAGCCTCGTGGGCAACACTGATTCACGCGACGACCGTAAAAGCTCGCGCGGACGTCGCGTCGCGTCGCGTTGCTCGCCGTGCATAATAATAAAACGCCGGCACGGAGAAAAATGCACGCGGAAATGTCTACATTAGCCATCGGCACGAGACAGATCTTCGGCCGCAGATAGGGGAAATTTACGAACCGGCCCGTGTCGTTACACGCGCGCACACACCGTTATCGATCCGTAACGGAAAACGGCCCGACGAGACCCGGGGTCGTCGGCGTGCATCTTCCGGCCTGCAATTAGACTTCCGCAAAATACGCTTTTAGAAAGGGGCTGACGTTTCGATCCGTAATATTTTCCACGTTCATTAGATGGTATCTGATCGCGGGACAAGGGTGGGGCCAAACCCCTGCTGGGCTCGGCAATTGTTCAGTTTGCTACCCCGTCCGTATTGTTATCGAATGCAGATAGTATGGCATTTGGCGAGGTCGCTGATTTACGAACTATGGCAGTGGAAGTGGTGGCTGATTACGAACTCAGTGGAAGTGGTGGACCCTTGGGAATGGTCATTTACGACCTTTTACAGTTAATTTAATTTAATTGAATTCATTTAGCAGGAACAGGCCGAAATTCAACATAATTATACTACTATTAATAATAGGAATAATTGTAAAATAATAATAATAGAATAATAATAAAAATTAGTACGATTCATTGTTAGTGTCGCGTATCTTGGAAGCTTTTGTAGCAACAATTCATTGACTTTTTATTGTTGGCATTTTAACTAGAATCATGATCTAAACATGATCTAACATGATTTAAAATTCAATACCTTTTTTTTGTTTTTCGTAAAAAATTCGTCAAAAGGAAAGAAATAGCAAGATTATGAACACTGTTTACAAGAGCATGAAAGTTTGTTTCCACGAAAGTGCGAAAGGATTAGCTGATTTGGTAACACACGCTGCTCTGCTGCCTTGAACCGATGATCGGTTGCATACCGCACGGAATGCACACGCATGCAAAATTCCGCGAACCGCAGAGAAAGCGAACAAGCATCGGAGTTCGGATGAAATCGTGTTAAACAGCTCGAGAGGGTTGAAGTCGTTCCATTAAACATTCTCTCCCCGCGAAACCATCAATCACGGGTGATCCACGCAACGTGGATCATAAAAATTCATGTCCTCTGCCCGATATTTAAATACTAGCCAGAAACCCGAGTCTCGACATTAATCAAACTTCCACGCTCGATAATCGCCGCGGATCTCCACGAAATTTCTCCTCGCTGTTCCTAAATCGAAGAAATGAAGGGGATGAACGAAACACGTTCGTAATTATCTTCGATCTTGCCGCAATACCAATGAAATCTATATTTTTCGTTTTTACAGTGCACAATTATTTTCTGCTTTTTCTGTGAATCATTTGATCAGGGCTATTTGCGCAAAAACATTGTGCAGTGCTGGGAAACAATTACAGCAGTGCGTACGAAGTGGCGCAAACTGCTTTCTTAAAATATGATGAGGACGTTGGGTTCATCTTTTTTCGAATGAAACGGTGCGACGGGGCTGGTTCAAAAATTTTCTTGCGTGCCGAATGCTCAGTGCCGATTTGCACCATTTAATTTAAAAAGAACGCGAAATTGTTGGACTCCATTCTCGAATAATTTTACAGGTCGTACGTACCATCAAACCTACGCGTCGGGCAAAATGGCCAGTCTCATATGTTCTCTTTTGAAATTGTTTTAATTATAAAGATACTTCCTCTAATTATAAGAACAAATTTTCCAAATTATAATTTTATTCGAGAAATATTTCTTATAAAATCTTATTCAAGAAATATTCCCAATAAATTCTTCGAATAAAATTTTATACGAAAAATATTTCGAATAAATTCTTCAAATGAAATTTTATTCAAATAATATTTGAATAATAGGTAAATAATGAATAATAAAAGTGAATAATTAAATAATAATAATTAAAAGTGAATAAATAAATTCTTCGAATATTATTCAAATAATATCTCAGATAAATCCTTCGAATAAAATATTCGAATAATGCCTGACCTGCTTGGTACACATATTTTCGAAGATTTCGTCTCGAAGAAAATCAAGTTTACGATATTTTTGTAGTTCCAAACCGGAATATGTACCTTAATCTCCGAATGTTTCGCGAAGTTATTAAATTTCTTGCATGCAGAGTGAAAAATGCGGGGATTTCGGGCAAGCATCGATCGCACACGAGCAGCCCTTATTCGAGCGGTCTGTCTGCGGGCCGCTCCTTCATCTCGTTACATTTATAGACTTACAGAGAAGACTTTCGTGCCTGCGAGACACGTCTCGGCTCGGGTCGCGCGTGTCTCGCGCGCGTCGCGACGCCGCTCTCGCATATTAGTCATCGTCCATATTTCCGATTAGCAAAACCGGCCAGCCTCCCACGCGCGCCTACCGGCGCCGAGAATACATGTAGCTACACTCTGAGCAGCCAGGACGAGCCTCGGGAAACACGCGAAACCACCGGCCAGGTAGATCATCCTGGGCCCACCGTGGGTTCTGCGGCAGTCATTAACGCGCAACTGGGTCAATGGCGGCTTTCGAACCTTCACGATTTATGACCGCTATTGCCTCCGTTTTGCAGGGGCTGGGAAATGGCATATTGTCAGCTACTTGCCTCTCAAAAGTCGTAAAAACTCCCTTTAGCAAGACGTAAGGTCCGTTGAACAATTTTTCACAGGTGGTTAGGGTGGAGCGTGCTTTCTCTTTTCGCCTTCATTAAGTCATTAACGCCGGGCCATCGTCTCGGTTCAGTATTGCATGTTACGTTAGGCGAATTTCGGACGTTGTCAATGGCGGATCTGCTGCGTTAATGGATCGGTAATGGGATCATTGAATGAGTACAGTGCAGGAACAACAATTTACACTTTGACTGCAGAATTGGGCATATTTTTAGCCGAATTAAATTTTTATTCGAGAAATTTATTCGAACGACGTATTCGAAATGTTATTCGAATATAATTTTATTAAATAGTAGATATGTCGTATTTAATAAATTATTAAGGAATAAATGATTATTTAATATATTACGTATTTAATAGATTATTAAAGAATAATGTACTACATTCGAAATGCTATTCGGATCAAATTTTATCCGAAGAATGTATTGGAAACGTTATCCGAATCATTGTTCAGCAGACATCTCTGTTGAACCAAATAGGCTGGCGCATAGACCAAATAAGGCACAAATCTACGTCCTAATTGGCTGACACGAAAAAATGAGGACGGTTTCTGGTCAGAAAATATTTTTGACCATTTTCGGGCGGCAAAATAGCCCACAGTGCGACGCCGGCCACCCACGAACAAATTGAGGGGGTGCGAAGTTTTTCGGAAGAGCGCGCCGCTCTGGAATCCTTCGGCTCTTTTATACAATAGTGATGTATACCTGCCGTTTGCCTCTTTTCTTCTTTCTTTCTCCCCATCGTCCTCTCTGTCTGCCTTCATCGTCGATTATTACCGATCTCTGGGCCGACGAGGTTGCGGATTGGCTCGTTCCGAGCTTGACGGCAGTGTTGATTTGAAAGACTGTTTATGGGATTTCGGTGAACAGATTAGAGTCGATCCCTTTAATGCTTTTCAATGGAAAGATTAAGCAGTTTTTGTCTTCTTTGTTTTCGGATTGCTTGCTGCTTCTGGTTCGGCGCAACCCTTGTCCATTCACCGTGTACTTTATCCTTTCGGAACCATATTTGCAACCCGATTTCATGGTTATGAATGTTCGTGCATCTGTGACACGGCGTATGTCAGTTTCTAAAAATACACGAGAATGAGAATTCTTTTTTGTTTGAACAGAGAAACCTGTTAATCAACGAAGAGAAATATTCCTCATAAAATTAACGAGCCGATGACGAAGGCTTGATAGTTACATTCATATATGCTAAACGTAATATGTGCTTACACCTGAAAGCCTCGACACTAAGAACCATAATATGCTGAGTATGTCTATTATTCACTTTTAAATTGAAAGAGAATTTAATCTTTCTGTTGGTGAAATTTAAGAATGGAAGTGAACGACATAATCCATTAAATGTGAATGCTATTCGCGTCTTTTAAGATCGAAGTCAAAGTCTACCGTTCTATTGTCGATGTTTAAACGTCAAAGGTTGGCGTATAATAGATATAAATTTTCTTTCTCCGGTATGAATTTATCACAGCAACCGCCGTACCATCTTTTTGCACAGTTGCAATAATGAGAGGCTTTTCGATTGTAATGATTTCTTAAAAGAAAAACAGAAATCACTGTAAAAATTGAACTTTTACAACAGAATTAAAGTGTCAATGTAAAAGTTAACATAAAACAGAAAAATAAATAACTCGGAAGTTACTGGATAAATTGTATTTATAAAAGTTCACAGTTAAATTCAAGCCCTGTTTAACGGGTTATGCCAAGCACGAGCGTTTGCATAAATAATCACATCCTAACTGCAGCGAACGAAGTAAAATAACGATGATATAAAAGACTATATGGTACGAAGAAATTGTTCTATCTTCCGAAACAGCAGTCGCAGCCTCTTAGTAGACGGACTGGCAAAGAAACCTAGCGCCTAAGAATCGGAGGGACACAAAGCGCGCGTCTCCCGTGAGAATTTTCTCAGACGTGCAACCTTGCGCCCGTTAATTTATGTAAAACCGATGCGCCGGTCTGTTGCCTGTCGGAATACCAACAATGGCGCGCGATTCCTCTCGCGCGACTTCTCGTTTAACAGTCGAAAGGCACGGGCCACGGCCGCGCAGGGGAACCATCATTTTCGCCCTCTATGTTATTAACATCAACGCCCGCGGGCCGCACGGTCATTGCGGAGGAATTATAAGATATACACCGATAAGGATTCCTCGGCTTATACTTTTCGGGGTTAATATTCATGAGCCGGTCTCTCCCTATCCCTCCGATAGGTGGATCGAGCTTAATCCTTCCCCGATCGATGATAGAACTCCTCAGCGCGCTGTGCACTATCGTATTTTAGTTATATGGTTGCGGTATAACCAGACGAAGTTATTGCATCGCTGGGTCATTCATCTTCGATAGTTTTGCCGGTTATTCTGGATAGCTACGATATTTAATTCCGTGCTGATGCTAAGAGAACGATCGTTGAATTTGTAGCAGCTTGGATCGTAATTTATAGATCGTAGTTCGTAGATCAGGCTCGAAACAAAGCATTTCGCCTGATTAATCTATTAACCAGGAATTAACTTTTGCTGAACTCGTCTCACAACGGGGCTTTTTTCTTTCGCAGTGAGAAGTTACATTGTTACGCTTAATGTAGTACAAAATTGATCGTTGATTATTTATTTTGACAAAATATTTTATGGCGTATTTGGAAAATATATAAATGAAATGTTTCCAATGTACAAGTATATTTCAACTTGTGTATGCAGATTGTATATACACGAATGTGTTTAGAATGTCGGGATTCTCGAAAATGTTCAAGAACCTCCATAAACATCGGAGCTTTTTAAAATACCGCGATTTTCGAGAAATCTTGATTCATATCGTTTAGAGTAGAAGTCATTTCGTTACTTTAGACTGTATAATTTAAAAATCCCTGCAGAATACAACGTCTGAAGCCGTGATTGTGTGCAGTATGGCTAAACGAAAATCAAGATTTCTCGAAAATCTCGAAATTGTGAAGAATCTCCACATTTTCGAGATTCTTGAAGATTATGTGGTTCACGAAAATGTTCGAGAATCTCGACGTTCACGACTCGAAAGTTTCGAGAGCTCGTACATCTCTGGTGTTCGCGAAAATATGTCACACCTCGACTCCACTCTTCCATTGTTGGAGAAGATGAGCATGCGAGGGAGTCGAGAGCAGAGACGTCGAAGTTAGGCCGATTTCCTGGACAATTGTTCGAGCAGGACTCGTCGCCGGTGCTTGTACACGTCCGATGGAAATAACGAGGCAATTAATTGAAAAGGCGCCCCGCTCAAGACGCGTAGATCCTTGCGCGTTGGATCGGTGTGGAAGGAGGATCGAGGGGAGAGAGAGAGGAGTCGTTGAAACGTTCGATCGAAACGGTCGGTGTGTATAGATCCGTCGATGGATATTGCTACGAGGCGGCCATGCCGGGATAATTGGACGGCGGGAAAATTAAAGGGAGCCACCGGGAGTCTTGACTCTTCGGAGCGAGCGGAACGAGGCGGAATAATCCGCCTTGTCTTTAAGAGATTAGGTCCTTAACGGGGGCCCTCAACTTCTCTCCCTCTCTCTTTCTCTCTCTCGCTTTCTCCCTGTCGGAACACTTTTCATACCTTCGAAACCTACTGCGGATCCACGAGCCGCCTCTCTCCGCTTCTTCTCGCAAACGCACGGGGAACAAGGAGAAGCAAATTACCGTGGACCGAGAGAGCAGCTTGGCCCACAGGCCGCTCTCCTCTCTTCTCGGAAGTCCAATTAAAAGTACTGTGTCTGCAATGAGAACGACCTCGCTGCCGCCGGAAAGTGAACTGGAATTTTCGGGCTGCTTCCCCTTTAATCGCTCGAACTTTCGGGCTATCTTTAGGGAAAAGATTCGAGCAGAACCGGTAACGAGATTCGTCTGCCTTTTCTTTCTCTGTCTCTCTCTCTTTTTTTCTCTCTCTTGGTCTTCTTTATCATACAGTGTAATTGATTACGCAGCCAAGTCTGTTCAGCGGGAATAAATAGGACCTGACGTCGCGTCGTGATGTAAGTTGTGTCGTGGGAATACGGAGATCGTGGCTGCGATAAGATGCGCACATTATTCAGTTTCCCCGAGATTTCTTTTGTGCATCGTGGACGCTCAGTTTTTGATACTGTCGACCGCTACTCGGCATCGCGAAATATTGCAGATACATCCATTTCTGTTTTTATACGGTAGATAGGTTCCAGAAAAAAACCGGCTAAACGATATCGTGTCAAAAGAGTCACCGAATGCGTACATAGAAAGACAAAGGATTGGTATTGTGTAAAAAGCTAAGAGCAAACCTTTTATGTGTCTCGAAAATTACGGTTAATGGAAATAATTGCCCCTAAAATTTTAATCATATAACTTCTCTAATATAACTTGTTAAATCGCACAAAATTGTGTAGAAAGGAAATTGAATTTATTTTTCTAGAATTTAAAATATTTCTGTTAAATGAAAATCCTGTGAAAGCAGAGTTGGTTGTATTTTTCCAATCAGAAAATCGCACGTTTCGCAAAATCTACAGATCCGTTGGTATAGAGCGACGGTTAATCGAATTCACCGGGCACCAGGCCCCGAAATGACTTCTTCAGGATCACCAGGAGATCCTATTAAAACCGGCTCAGGCGTCGGGTATAGGGGGCATCGTTCCTAGGACAGTTCGGGGATTAATACTAATCGGTGGCGCGCGTACTAGAAGGCGCCAGACAAGTTTCAACGTGACTCATTGTCAGTCCACAGCATACCAAATATCCGTTGGCAGTTTCGTCTATAAAAAAACAATCGATTCAGTCCGAGGTGTCGATCTAGAAATCTAGATTTACTTATGGTACATGTGCGAAGACGTTCAACGTGTCTGCGATTGCTATAAGAATCTGCAATGAGGAATCAATTCTATTATTTAAAAAAGAAAAACTAAAACATATTTATTATACACATATATGTTTCAATCATTTACACATAGAGAGTCAAGTAATAATCGTATAGATCACAGCGACTCTTTCATAGGAATTTATTGAATAACATGGGTAGCTGAAATAAAAAACCACGAAGACACCAGGAGAATTTAATAACGTTATTATGCTGTTCTCAATTTATCAAAATTATTAAAAATAACAATTAGAGATTTTAGTTTAGTGTTAAAGAGTTTAGTGTTATTAAATGTATGCCAGTAGTATGAAAGTCTTCGCCCGTTTCGAGCGTCTACCATTTTTCCCATAAACGCAGAAACTCCGCAGGCTAGTTAATCCTCGCAAGAGACCGAGAAAAAGCAGTTGCTTTGAATAGAAGCCGGTCTGCGAGCATTCGGCAGACAAAGTCGTCGAAACACGATTGTCGCCGAAGAATCGGAGATCCCTCGTGCCCGGTGCAGAAATGGCAGAATCGTTCTGGAAGCAAACCATCGAGCGGGACCGCAGCTGACGGACGAGGTCTCGTTGCACCCCAATTACCCACGAAATTGTCCGAGACGACCCTGTCGAAGTGTCCAGTTTGATCGAGCCGTCGCTCCACTCGAGCGCGGCAACGGCCCCGAAGAGACAACAGGAAGAAGAGGAAGCGAGAAGGAGGAGGACGAGGAGGAAGAAGAAGAAGTAGAAGAAGAAGAAGACGACGACGAGGAGGAGGAGGCGAATGCAGAAGCAGAAAACCTGAAACGAGCCGAACCTCCGAGAGAGCCCGTGTGCACGCGTGCATTGTACAAAGTGGACTCGCTGCAGCGAAGAATAGCGGAAAACACGAATGGGGGAATGCCTAGGATCGAGCTGGGCGACGCGTCGTGCCCCCGTTCCCCGGGATCCGGCGAATTACCAAGAGAAAAGCCTAAACGGAAAGTAGATTAGGCTATTGAATTGGGTTACGCGGACAATGCGGAATAATAAAGCCGGGCACACGCGGGCCACCGGTGCAGCAACAGCAAAAGCAGCAGCAGCAGCAGCAGCAGTTAGGAGGAGCTCCTCGAGGTTTCTGGACCTCTCTGTCTCGCAATCGGCAAATGAAACGGAATAAGAGGATTGGCTCGTCGCCAGTCATCCCGAACAAGATTGGCCGGACCGTAGGGGGTGGCCCGGTGGGGACAACAAGGGTAGAAACGAGATGAGATGGGATGAAATGAAGGAAGATTGCTGCCTCTCCCTTGCTCTTCTCCTCTTTTTAGCCCCGTTGCAGCGGCTGCCCGCCTCCGACCCCCTTTTTCTACCGCGAGTTTTCTCTTTCTTCGAGGCCTCCGTGCGTCCTCCGCATTGTCGCAGCCCCGGCACAACCATAATGGACGTCGTTTGTCAGCCAGTCTATCTCTCCGAGCCACGTGATTAGCCGCAGCCTTTTATTCGGTGGCCAGCATCGCCGAAATCGGCATTGCGACAACAACTTGGTCCAACATCTTTCCACATAATCTGTTTCAGTCGAAATGGTGTGCGATATTTGACAAATGGCGTTTGTTGGCTTGGCTATTATCAATGAATTCTAAACGAAACTTCCAGATTGTCCGTGTTCAATCAATTTCTCTACACTCCAGCTGGAAAATGGACGATCAAATCGAAGGGTCTGCTTTCGCAACCAGGCTTAAAATGCAATAAAAAGCCAGCCTCCTGGAAGCACCCTCTTCTTATGTTTCATGGTACCATTAAGCCGTTATTATCTCTACATTCATTACAGTAATGGTTACAATAAAATATACTCTCTTTTTAAGTGTGCTGAATGGGCCGATTCTTTCCGACTCGCCATATAAAGGAAGCGGCTCCGATATTGTAATTATTATCTGCTGCAGCGACTTACAAAAATGCTAAACAATGCAGTGGTGTGCATAATTCTAGACTCAAAGTAACTTTTACATCCTTACGGATATTTAAACAAACACCGAGCAAAACTATATTTGTATATTTCTATTTTCTGTTATTTTTAATATTAGAAATATACACATACGGTGTTTTGTTAAATTTTTGTTTAAATATCACTAAACATGTGAAAGTTGCTTCCAGCCTAGAATGATTCACACCACTGTATTTGTTTTTTTTTAATCCTTTGCACTCTGAAACTTGTCAAACACAAAACTCTTTATTTATTAATTCCTATAAAATTTCACAGCAGTATGATATTTTTATTTAAATTGAATTTTTGGTATATTATAATTGAAATAAAAATCATTATACTGCTGCGAAATTGTACAAGAATTAATTTTGAGCTTCCATTTACGTATTTTGCACACGATTACCTTGCAGTATTAATAATTCAGTGTCGCCGACACTGAAACCGAAAGTGAAACTGCCTCGTCGCAGCAGCAGCTTCCAAAGTAAATTGTTAATCGTTCGCACTTTGCTGGCGACATTCGTAATCTGCTGTATCCTAGCAACAATAGCAATGCTGTGTTTATTATATCTACATTAAAATGAAAGAAATCGAAGTAAATAACGAACTCTCCCGAGGACCCCCTTGGAACTCGGGTCCTTTGTGCCCTGGTGTTCACCGGGACCTCGTTGCGTCGCGAGTACCCTTTTGATCGAGTTAATAGGGTCCCGCTTTGTTGGGGGAGGACGCATTGTGCGACTGGTTCGCTAATGGCATCGCTGATGCACGGACTTTTCGGGGATCAAAGCTAATTTCGCTGGAGCCTCGGGTTTCTCGGATTTGGAGACGGATTTCTCGATTGTCGCCCTTGTCGGGATCCGTTCGCAAACGTTTAGACCATTTACTATAGGCAGAAATCGCTTCAACCGAAACTTCTGTGTCGAACTTGCAGTTGGGACTTCGACTATTTCAATCGCGTTCTCGTATTTTCTCGCCCAAGTAGCCGAGTTAATCTCTTCTTTGCGAAGCAAGCTTTGAAATGTTTGTTAGTTTATAGCTGTAATTTGACCGCTGGGTCAAAATCTATCCAAAATCACTGGAAGTATCCCCAAATTTGGTGTGCCTGATACGATTAAGAGTCGTGGAACCTCATCAAACGTTGGCTCCTCATACGAAAACACCTTGTATTATACAAAGTAAGTCATTTAACTCTTTCATCTTAATTTTTCTCGTAGACTACATGTTGCATGAAAGAAATAATTTTTATACAACGTGTTTATCAAAATATGAAATACACATTTCTGAAACCTTTCGCGTTAATCATTTTTTATTCCGTTAATAGATTTTCTGCACGGTTAAATGCTTCGCATTACAGTTAAAAACTGAAGGTGATTCTCATACTTTGATGAAAAAGAGGAAAATAGCAAAACATTAATTGTTGCTCCGTACGTTCCTCTTTATACCATTGTCTTTTTTTATACAGCTAGTTTACAAGAAGAATTAAGGTGAAAGAGTTGAATGTCTCATCCCGTACACTACCTGTCTATGCTAGCATAGACAGTTAGAACTTGCTTTCTCATAGTCGAGACAGAGCATCGACCCCGAATGAAGAGCATCAAACCGTATCAAACATGGCGATTAATAATTTCGAAGCTGTCCGGTCCCAATTTCGCAGTCCATCTCTCAGCGAAAAACAATCAAACCTACGTCGAGGATTTTCCGCGTGACTGCTAATAAAGCAATTTCTCCGATCGGCGTGCAAATAAAGGATCCATGCTCGCCGTACAAGATCCACCGTGGACGTCCATGGCTAGTCGTTTAGGATATCGAAAGTGGCGGATCGCAAAAAACGGAATAGGATTATCGGGCAATTTTTCGCCGCGGTTTCTCCGGGTTCCATGGACTTTGCCGGTGGTGCGTGTTTGAACGCGAACGCACCCGCGCACACAGGGACGACGACGACGACGACAGAAACCGTGGGCACAGGAATACGTGCCATAAGCCTTGCAGTATAGCGTTGAAGGCGAGCCAGGTTCACGTGTAGGAGCCCTTGCGTTCGGGAAGGGTATCGCTGGCAGGCGGCACATGGTCCGCATCATGATTTTCGAAACCGCAGATGGTTCCTCCTGCGGCACACGATTATGGTTTTTTGTCAAGCATGCTGGGGAGCAGGCGGCGGCAGGGCACATTTTATTTCTCGATCAATTTTCGCCGCAAAATTGACGAGCGACCGGGCCCCGGGACCGATCCGACCGGGAAACGAAGCCTCGCGACTCGTCGGATCCTCCTTTCCCCTAGGATCCGTGATCGATTAATCGGGGATCGATGGGCTGGAAGTTCTAGCAGAAACATCTGATGGCGAATGTCGCGGTTCGTGTTGCAATCGGGACGACGGAAGTTTTTTTTTTGCAGCGCGTGCCACGCAAATTTTTAATAATCTGATGTTACTCGCAGATAAGAAACGGACAGCAGATTTTATGCATTTATGACAAAAATAATTAAGTGCAGAACTATGGTGACAGTGGAAGAATTTAAAAATACTGTATATGTACCCTGTGTTTTTTACAATTAATTTGGATAATTTTGATTTTGCAGAAAGATCTGCGGTCTAGTAATAAATAGGTTCTTTATGCAAATTAAAAATGATTTTCATCAATTGCAACAGACATGGAACAAATTGAAATTTCTTTCTTTCTTTCATAATTTCAGAGAGCTGCAAATGATACATAGATACCCCTAAATTGTTTTAGTATATTCATTGTTTTAAATTTCGCCTAACCATAAAATCTGCAGTCTAGTAATAAATTAGAATACATTTATTTTATTGGCAAATGTAACGAATTTGCTTGAATCGAATAATTATCTTAGACAATTAATTAATGTGCTCGTATAATTATCTTGGATAAATACTTATTCGAATGATGCTCAACTCACTCTCTCTCTCTCTCTCTCTTTCTGCTAAAAATACAAGTGGATTATTATTTCTATATTTGTCACAGAAACCTGAAGAAAATATCCCTCATAAAATGTGGATGTTAACACTGCTTCCACCACGAAATTTTCTTCTATCATTTCGAACCGCCCGGGTACAAAAGTCCTGCATCATGTTTTGCCAAAAAACGGAGTGAAATACAGGACAGAATAATTCGAACGAAGACTCTGTTGTTCCCGGCCGAGTTCGCCGTAGGACATGGGCCTCGTTGTTCCACCCCCTGCCTCTTGGCGTCGACAATCATCCCTTTGAACGGCGAAACTGTACGGGCGACAGGTGCCTCGAGGCGCGTCAAGTGGCGCGTCACGTGGCGCTTTCCTGGAGGCCTCGGGGAGCTTCAGATAAGACCCCGATAGCTTATCATCGAGAGTTTTACAAGCCGGACACAAGGTGGAAACGGCAAACAAAGATACGCCACGTAACCCAAAGATTTAAAAGGCTTTCGCCGGACCGGCGTCGGTGTCGTTGCCGTTGTCGTCGCCGAACTCGCGCGGATGTTTGCGCGATTTCGCAACTTTAAGCAGCTGGCTAAAAATAAATTCAGGTTAAATGGAAACCTATTGTTTGCACTGGATGCTCCGTCGTGGCAACAATGACACAACACCGTCGAATCTCCGTGGAGATGGGCAAACATCCGTGTAGTCATCGCTGCACGGTTGACACAGGTTTTCCGACGGTGTCGGACGACTTTTGAAAACGTTTATGTCTTTTTGGGCAATGATTTTCCACTGGTGAATTGACATACGCAACAGAACGTTAGGGAAATTGTAGTTTGTATTAAGGGGTTAGGACAGTTTGTCGCGTTCAAAAATTACTCACGTTTTGAGAAGAACGCGTTTAAAGTTTCCAAATGTAATCTTTCATGTTTTCTTTATTTACCATTAAGCAGGCTTCTTACTGCCAAAAATAATTTCATTTAGAAACTGGACATTTTGCGTTTTATTTGTAAAGCTTCGAACTACTGTTTAACACAACAAGAAATTCGATATTTTCACATTTTCGAAGTGTCCTTAACAAAATAACGAAGAACAGGTGTCGCACAGAAGACGTGCTAATTTCATGTAATAAGTTGAATCTGTTTGGTGCTCGTTTGATACTTATACAAACTTGTACAGTCTTGTGCAATCTTGTACGGATCTGTATAACAAGATAAGCAACGTTCGTTTCGAGTAAAAATCAACCGAGTTGCAGAAATGATAACACTTATTATTTGGCGTCAATTAAGAATGGGCCGAAGCTTATTTACAAATTCCATTATCTGCTACAATCTTGCTGCCGCTCCAAAGAAACGCTGATTACATTGAAACGATTCGTACAGATTTCTATCGGGTCCAATCTGGAGCCTCGGCCCTTCCTGCGGCATGGTTTCCTATAAATTCACGAAAAATACCGTTTCCTCGAGGCTAATTAAACCATTTGCATCCGTTTCGTTAATTGGGGGGCTCGCGGGCCGCTCGATATCGTGGGCTCGCGTTGCCGTGAGAATTCCGTGTCACCGGGCGATTCTTGGACCTCTGGTGCCCGCACATTTTCGACAGGTACACGGCCCGAAACGCTGATACGCTTAATTATGACCCGATTCGGGCCGGACTGAACACGAAAGCGGCCTACAGCCGCCGATAAGCTCGCCCTTTTTATTCTACCCCGTCGCTGGCCGGCTCTCTTACAGTTCCCTTAGCTGGGAATGGGAAATCCAACGAATCCTCGGGCCTTTTTAAACACGTTCGTACCGGGACACACGTTCACGGACAGCGTCTAGACACGCTGGACACTGAATTTACTCGAATTAATCGTCTCGAAGGTGGGAATCCCATTTTCTTCGATACAAATGGCATTTTTCCACGGGAACAAACGAGATTAATTCACCTGAAACTTTGCTTATAGTTTAAATTTTGCTAGGGTTAAATTCATCAACTACTTAATCTCTAGGATTTGTATTTTTATATACATTAGGATGAGTATTATGATAAGAAAATTGATTAAATTATACACAATTGTACGTACTTAGCGCCATTGCAGATCGAATCTGTTCCTTTTAAAGAAACTACAAGGTTGTACCTATTCATAGGTTGAACAATTCTTGTTCAGAGTTCGTTGCTTCTCCAAGATCTAACCACGTGCCATTTTCCTCGCTGCTCTATGTACGGTCTCCTCGAAAGTCCCCAGATTCGAGGCGGCCGCAGCCAGTCGATGAAAGTCGATCTATGAGGAATCATTCTCGTCGGGCCTGGCGTCCCAGGAACTCCTTCCGACCGGCAGATAAAAGTCCCGATTGTGGCTGGCTGGCGTAGCCGTTAATTATGTCGCAATCCGAAAGAGGCCAGAGAAATTAATACGGCGTGAAGGGTGGCAGGGGGGAGACGGGGGGCGCCTACAGCCGGCAATCTAGTCCCCATTGTTTCCGTAGGCGCGTAAGAATTCTTTCGGTTTTTCAGAAACTCATTGTCCCGTACGAAACAGGGAATCCGAACCGCTATTCATTATGGCGGCCCGTTTCCACAGATCCGCGGACAATAACCGCAGCTTCTTTTCTTCTTCTTCTTCTTCTTCTTCTTCTTCTTCTTCTTCCTCTTTCCCTTAGTCTTTTCATTCGTTGTTCCTTTCTGTCGCGGAAACGCTCGAAATCGCGAATTCCGTAACCGGTCTCTGTGCCGATCGCGAGGTGTTCTGATAGCTTCGGAACAATATGAAGCATTTTTGTCGCCCTACTTTCCCGCGCGGAAGACCGGCCGATGGTTTTGTAACGATCGGAGCGTTGCGGAATCCGCCTTCGGCTCTATTTTCGTTGGCTGACGAGAGACTAGGAAAAGGGACTCGAAACGCGCCGGAAGAACGGCCACCGCCTTCCAATAGTGCGACACGTGAGTCATTGGAGATTTGGAATCGAATTAGTAGCGGGAATCTGCCTCGTTTAGGCTATTCGAGTGCTTAGGTAGATATTTAAACAACACACTTTATTTTCTGATTTTTAGCGGCGTTGTCAAGCTCGGCACTTCGTAGGATCATTGTTGTCCTTATACCGAAAGAACTGCCATTTTAGATTGATACCAAAAGAATTTACTTTCCAACATAAACAGAATAAGAATATTTTACTGGATTATATTTCTCGATATTCCAATTTATTATCTATTTGACCTAATTTTATGTTTAACAATAATATTTCGAAAATATTTTGTTCCCCTTTATGATCGAGAAGAGGACGCTTCTTAATTTTTAATTTTTACTTCAAACATCAGAGAAAATACAATCTCTGTAAATTTATTTGTTTAATACTTAACGGGCATAGCCATCTACGTACATACAAAGAAGAAAAATAATTTGTTAATTCGTACGAAAAATTTGGACTATAGAGAATGAAATGGCTAGAATTTGCAAAACGCGACGAATAAATTATGCCGCTAGAGTCGAGCAAATTTCGAATTTTGTTTTGCAGAAAAGATAAATTCGCTCCAGAGCGGAAAATAAAACAGCAAACGTTCCGGTCCAGGAAAAGTTAATCGATCGAGGTTTCATCTGGTATAAAAACGAACAGTGGCCCCGAACATTCTAATTTCGAAGCCGCGAGAAATTTCTTTACACGGTTGCGGCTTGTTATTCTTTCATCTGCTGGTAGCATGCGGGACAAGATTAGGCAAAAGAACGCGAACGGCGAAATGACGGTAATAACATTGTAATAATGAAATTACCGTTTTGTGTAGATACTTCTCCGGGCGCCCTTCAATTATAATAATACGTATTATAATAATACAAATTTCGGCTAATGGAAAGGGATATAAGTGGAGTATAAGCAAGTAATCGTTGGCGAAGTAATAAACGATAAAAGGGAACGGTGTGCCCTCTCTCGGGCTCGTGAAATAGAAACGAGACTAATGCGTGTATGGCCCTTCTCGAGTTTAAGGGAAACAATAAGGCTTCCAGGCGTACAGTATCGTAGCGGTACGTCGAATGAGAGTAGCAAAAAAGGACTCGCTCATTATACCGGAGCAATTGAGGCCTTGGCTCGGGAAAGAGTACAAGTGCCAAAAAATTCGCGATCTTTTTTACTTCGCCCAATACCCAGCGTCTATCTCCTCGATCTCTCCTATCTAATTCCTAAGGTACAACTTATTTCAATTACGTAGGGGAGCTACAAAAAGATAAGTTCTTTGAGTTGGCCGTTTAGTTCTTTGAGGCACACACGCATATGAAGTACGAGTTATTTCAGATTTTCTTAAGAATGTTTACATCCTGCTTTTAATGTTACAAGTCTTCTAACGAAGACAATAGTTAAGATAATAGCATGAGAATATAATTGAACGTATATATGTATCTATGAATGTATATGCACTGTTCAATTCTCATTTAACATATCGACTGTCTAGCCGATTTCGAAAAATGTGTTCTAGACGCGAACATTTATCTTTTTCAAGTAAATAATAATAAGTAAAAAATAATAGACAATAATTAATAAGAAAAAATAATGAATAAAAAATAATATTAATTAAAAAATAAAAAATAAATCCTTTCTTTCGTTAGTAATGAACCTTTAATAGTCTTGGTGGGCGTCCACCACGAGATATCTCACAGTTGGCAGTGAATGGGTTAATCCTCTTGCCAAACGTAGCATTTTCTTCCTCCACTACCTCTTGGTCATTCAAAGATATCTTTCCCCAGTTCTGCAGTCTTTTCAACATCAGTCATATTCTACACCCTTCGAAGCCTTCGCAAACATCGTCTAGCCTGGATCCACAAAAGGTAACCAAAATCTTGGCCGGTAAGTGGTCACCAGCCTCTGACCAAATAAAACGTCTCGGTCATCGGATCGAGAGCAAAGAAACATCCTGATCGGTTTGTTTCCTGCGCTGGTTTCTGATTCGAATAAAAGTGTGCCCATCTCCGGGCGCAGGGCTCGGACACCCGGAAGCCTTATTATTCCGTTGAAGTGGCCGGAGCCCTTCGGCACGCATTAGTCCCGCCTCGATTTCGGGGTACATTTCGTCCAGCTCGTAGGGCGAGCTGTTCTCGCTGTGTGCTCTCTCTCTCTCTCTCTCTCCGCTGTATGCTCTCGCTGTGTGCTGTGTGTTGTGTGCTGTGTCCTGTGTGCTGTGGGCGACGGGCGCGTGCCCAGACCCGGGCGCAAACGAGCGAGCGTTGCGAAAAACAGGTAATGGCGTTGAAGTGCATTCGGCAGCTGCACGCCATGAATACCGGCATGAATACCCTGCCACGAGGTGAAGAACATGTGCGACCCCGTCTTCTTTTGGACCCATGATGCCCGCACACACGATGCCCAGGCCTGGCCATAGGGCTCCTCGAGCCCTATCAAGTGGAAAAGATACGTCCTGCTCGTCTATCCGGCCCCCGGTATTATGCTATCGAGAGCTCGACGTTTTTTTATCTCTTCATCGATCGATCGAACCGACCCCCACACTCTTCCTCGCGTCACTCCTTCTCTATATCCATCTATCGCCATCTCCCTCCGTCTCGGCAATCATCGATCCTATTCCTCGCCACCCCTTCGACCACCCCGTGCACGCGCTGGATCTTCGTATGCTCAACAGCCGGATAATGTTTCTCGCTTTTGTGCGCTTTTCGACGCGCGGACATCTTCAAATTATTCCCGGGTGCTATTCCGCGTTCGGTCATTTCCCCCGCGGCTGCTTTAAGGGTGGACATTACCCTGATTCGTTAAGGAATAGGTAAATAAATAGAAAAATAAACACAGCCGTTTTCAACCTCCCAAAAATCAACTTTAAATGCTTATAAAAAATGAAATAATTAATATATCAGCAAAATCGTATGCTGTATCGGAGATTATTCTACGTGAATATCTCCACAAAATTCTAGTTTCGAGAAAAACATAAAAAGATCTTTTCTCTCTGACAGAGTAAGATTTTTTTGAATTTCGAAATATCGCTTATATCATCGCTATCATCGAATGTTAACGCTAAATAACATTCTACACACTTGAAACCTTAAAAGAAATATCGAGTTTTTTGAACCCTCGGGGTAGCGTCCCCCCTTAACGTCTCCGATCTATCAATAGGATTCTGCGTTGGCCACCCTCGTTTCGCAGGGCATCTTAAAATATTAAGCATTGCAACTTTATTGCCCAGCACCGTCGAGGCGATGTCATCCATTATTCGTTTTTACCGCAGCCGACGCGGCCGCAAGGTGGCTTTCGGTATAGCTTAAGGTGTCTCGGTCCCCGGTACACTCGTGGCTCTCAAGATAATTGGAAGATCCTCCGGATTCGGCGTGGAATTTGATTAGGGCCAGAGACCACACGTTATAGGGTTGCCACACAGGGGTAGGATGGAAAACGGTAATCGGCTTTAATGGGACGATAAATGTCGCCCTGTGGTTCGTCGACCACCATGTGTCTCTCCTCTTCATTTTCTTCTTCTTTCTCTGTAGCATCGCGCTCGACGACCCCTGCGCGCTCAACCCTCTCGACGCGTCCCTTTTTTTTCCTTCTTTATATCTCTCTAGTGGGCCACCTCGTTGATCTTCCTCCGGTGAAGAGGCGTGTAAAGCATCCCTCTTGAGGATAATCTAAGCGGTATATCGAGACCATCCCCCGTCCCTCGGTGTTCGTACAGAACGAGACACGGGGGATAATGCGGCTAGCCAGGTCGCTATAAAACTTCCGTAATTCCTCTCTATTCATTTATAATCGCGACTCTGTATCGGATTAGGCGTGTTTCGAAATATTGCCAAGACACCACCCCCGTCCCATGATATACCGCAAAAGAATCGGCTGAAGAACGCGTTTAGCCGAAAGAAAAGTGAGGACTGCTAGAAAATATTGCAAATTTAATTAGAATTTCAATTCAATTATCGAGATTCAAGGATCATTGGAGTGCTGCAACTTCGTGGAAAATATCCTACAATGATCTGCAGTGGGTGTGAAAAGTCTTCGAACACCTTTTAAAATAGTATAACTTTTTTAAAACTGGGGTAAATGACTTGAATTTTTTGGAGATGTAAAAGCGATTACAGTGACTAAAATAATTTTTCTTATTTCTGTTATTTAAAAAATGCGTTTCGTAGGAAATCGTGCAAAATGTAATTAAAAGTATGTAAAACAGTAATTATTAACGGTAAATATTCCAAGTAATAGTAAAAAGAAGTATTTTAGACATTTTACAGTAAATTAGATCTTTCAACATTAAGAAAAAGTTCAAATCGTTTAGTCCAGTTTTAAAAAAGTTATTAAAAAGTATTCGGACACTTTTTGCCAGAGGTTACAATACACAATTTTCTATATAAATTGTAAAGTATGCAGTACACGATACATGTAGTAAATCTGATTAGTATTGAATGCTCATCTATTATTATCTATTATCTACCTTATTCGAAATTATCGACAGAAACAATTCGTTCATGTGTTTCACGATTACGTATACAACAGAGCCGGTAGCTCATATTTCCCTAATTTACGAGAGTTAATCAAGACACTCTCGAGAGCGAGATCCACGAGACAACGTGTCGGTGACTCCTTCTCGGGCTCTTCTTTCCACTTGATACGATGCTTCTTCCTTCCCTTTACCTTTTCTAGTGGGCCACCTCGTTGATGTCCTCAAGACGAGGATCCTTGGATCGCGCCCCGTTGGTGGCCCGAGGATCATCTTCTCGGTATCCGTTCAGCCTATCGTTACCGATCTTCACACATTGCCATCCTACGGTCTGTATCCGATCCGCGGATATTCGATTTTTCATTCGAGTTTGGATTTCATTGGAGTTTTGGATGGCTCGCGCGAAAATTCGGATAACGTTGCCGGCGCAGCATGATTAACCAGACATCGATTTCTGCCGATCGTATCGAGCGACGCGCCTCTTCACCATCCGCCAGCTGGCCGAACCGGCTGCCTCGATCCTCCCCCTCAGCCACCCTCTTCTGCGTTATGAATCGCGATACGCAGTTGGCGGCGCATTTTTCACTCTCGTTTCTCGATCCTTCGATCGCCGAAATTTTCTCCGAACTCGGACGTTGAACGCGTCTACACGCGCCACATCCTCGGCAATTCATTCATTCTAACGAATCTGACTCATCGCGGAGATTTCCAGCGATAACCTGTCAAGCATGAATGTTATACCGTTCTTTCAAGTCGGAATAAACTTCTGTTCTATTCTCATTAATGTTTTCATGCTTCAAGAAAATGTAGGCACGCGATAAATATAAATTGTCTTTTTAAGAAAATTTTTGAAGAAAATGGTAGAAAAATTTAATCAAATTCAGATTGAAAAGTTCAATTGTATCGCATCAATTACTGCTTCGACGTTCATTGTCGTCGATATTTGTGCACTCGAGTGAACGCGGACACGCGTTAAATATCAATTTGTCAATTGCGAGGATAATGGCACGGCGAGGGGTTAATTAACTCCTCGGTCTCAGTTTTCACGAGCTTATACGCGACGGAACGGCGTTCGGATGGGCCGGTAATCCTCTTACGGGAGGATCAAGCTATAAAATAGATTAGCAGCTCTCCCGAGGTCCAGATTAGGTTACAAAATGTCCGCGGATGAGCGTGTACAAACGGAGAATCGATTCAATGTCCCGACATTATCGCGACTCTGAAGGAACACGTCGTAGAATCAGCGGCGTTCGAGCAATTTCCCCGAACCACCCACCCGGAAGGCCTTTTCTCGTGTCACTGTCGTCAATATTACAGGAGAAACGGCACCCTCGGAGGAGACCACTCCCGTTAGAATCGGGACTCGCAGTCGGGGTGCGGTTCACCCCGTCAGATTCCAATTTCGATTGCTTTATACGCCCACCTAGCCGGGAATCGGTATGAAACGGTGTCGGAAGATGCCACCCGAGGATCGGTGACTCGATCCGTGGTCGATCCAGCTGCCCTGCTAGGCGCTAAGCCAGTCCGGATACTGTCTAGGGGAGGCATAGCAATAGGAATCGAGGGGAGAGAGCAATAAGACGGAGAAAAGGGCCAGTGGGAGGCAACGATCATCATAGATACTGGGTGTCCTAAATGCTGTCGAGAGTGATCATTAGAGTGCTGATCTTGACGCTAAATAAAAATTGTCCATCTCGATTGCATCGAACTATAGAATAAAATAGTAATAGGTTTTCAAAATTTTTAACGCATTGACGGCCGCTTCAAAAATCTTATAAATATCATAGAATTACAGCATTTTATTCAATTCAATTGAAATTCCAAAGCAAACTTATACGACATCGATTACTTTTTCAATATTCCTGCCTCTTGCGAATTTTCCTAAAATTAAGAAATTATAACTCTAAATCAAAAAATTTAATTATGCCGGAAAGCAAACTACAGCAATTGGGGTCACCCCACAGCGATATAATAAAAATGCAATACTAAAATACAATATAATAAAAACTCAATAATAAAATGGAATGCGATAAAAATATCTCCAATAGCATTTTACAAGCAACGACAACAACCACTGGCTTTTATTCGAAAAAATGAGGATGACGACATTTGTTGGCTTCAGCCTTGACCGGCTGTCGGATTAATCCTGCTTTACTAAATATACTTTCCGCCTCCATCGAAGTGCCGGTATGCAAAGATATTTTTTTACGTAACTCCGGCAGAGGGCTTAAGACAAAATTGGATGGTCCGATCGGAACTATCGTCGATAAGAAAAACGAATAGTTCTCTCCGCATCTAATGACAAGATACGTATTCCCTATTCTGGATTGTTAACTTGCCAAAATAGTTGGCGATGTCCGATGGTTTGGTATGTAATGGACACCCAGTAGATGGGTTTATAGAGTGCTCGCAGCCGAGGGTAGGGGGTGCAGCAGGCCACGAGGTTGGAGCTGGAGCGAGAGGGTAGATTTTCATAATCTTTCGGTACGATTTGGCCGTGGTGGCTCGAGCCGAGCACCGGTTCACCATACACGCATATGCCTCCCGTAGAAAAGCGTGGATCGCACATGCTCTCGGGGCACGTCCCATTCAGACGGGCGCAGCTGCCGAACTCAAGGGACACGTCGGCAGGCACGCGCCTCTTGCCTCCATAACCTGTTTTCAAAATTCCGCTCCCCTCGAGGAGAGAGGAGAGAGAGGAGGGCCGGGGGCTCAAGGAGAGAGAGACTCATTTCTTCGTGTTCCACCCTGTCCCTTCCGCCACGCCGAAGCCGAACGATACCGAACCCCTCCCGCCTCCCGGTTCCTTTCGCTCTCCTTTTAACGGCGCTTTTTTTCGCTCTCCCTTCTTCCTTTTTTTCAATATCGTTGACGGGGAAATTAGAAATTGATGGATCGCTGGGATCTTGATCGGGCCGGCATTAGGGGTGCTCCCGATTAGATCGATTCTCTAGGACCCCATTTAACACGCATCGACGAATCTATTAATTTCCAGTCGTCAATTAATTGAGGAAATGCCGAGAGAAGAGCCAGACAGCTTGTACGTTATTAGTAGACCGCGGATTTTATGCGTTCATGACAAAAGCGTGTAAGCTGAAATATGAAATTGTGAACACGTAAGAAGAATTTAACGATACAGTTACACTATTTTTATATTTATTATAACGATCGAAAGAAGCAGTTTATTTGTATTTCATTTCTGTTCCTCGCAATTGTCGTGGAGAATTCGCAGTCTAGTTATTAGACTGTGCCGTTCACGTATCTATGTTAAACGAGGTTCAATCAATTTCAAGGAGCATGATACACAGTGCTGCGAATAATTATAGACCTAGAGTCATTTTTACGCTTTTAGCGGTGTAAAAATATAATTATTGTTTTTTGGATTTCCTTTAAATATCAGTAAAAACGTAAAAGTTACCTCGAGTCTATAATTATGCACACCGTGGTAAATATTGCAGATAACACAATGAGTTTCAACAGTCTCTTCTCACTCTTGCCAGGCATTCAAAATATGCTAAAAGAAATCGACGAACAAAACTGCCTAACTAGAGATGTACAGTGCCATTACAGTCACAAAAATCGTCACCGAATCACCAAAATTGAAAAAATAAAAGCAAGATTAAACGAAAAAGTATTTGAGTCATCGTACAATAAACTAGATCTTCTAACATTTGAGAAAAATTCAGGTCATCTGGTCCAGTTTTAAGAAAGTTTCAGCGTTTTAGTAGATGCTGACATAGTGTTCCTCCTCACTGTATGCTTGTAATCGTGATCAGACAAAAATTGCACACTACTTGTGATTCGTAAAGTACTCTCCGTTATTCTAAGCTCCAGCTGTTCGTTTCTGTCGCAAGTCAGTAAAATCTGCAACCAAATTGCCGTAGCCTCTAACGAACCAGCCAGAAAATTCGTGGGAAGACCGTCGGAAAGAGGTTTGTCCGGTGAAAATGTTCGCCTGGTTTCCCCATCGCTTTTCGAAGCATGATCTCGCGAGTGGTCAACTACGGCCGATGATGCGGCGAAATACGTGAAGAGCGTTTCAAGAGGCGTTTCGCGCCTCTCGCTCCTCGCTGGATGCCCTCAGCTGTCGGCCAGGAGGACGCACGCGGTTAAATACCTTCGAGCGTTGCTTTTTAATTACCGTGCCCCCTTCTTCCTCGGCCGCCGCTCGGTGCCGGCTCTCCTCTGGCTGTTTTACCGTTGCATTATCTGCGGAACGCGCAAGGACGAGTTGTAGGAACGCGTTTGAATCGAGCATTCTCGGTCTTGGAGGATTTGCATGCGTCTCGTCGCCGTGCCGAGCCGAGCCGAGCGGACCGCGCTGGGGGTGAGCGTCCTCCTGGCAGACAGCAGCTGCCGCCGCGTGTCGCCCTGCCCGAAATCTCTCTTCGACCCCCCTCGTCGTCTCCACCCTCGATCCACGATCTTTTCCACTCTCCTTTCGTCTTGCCTTCTTCACTTGGCACCGCCTCGCAAACCTGGATCCGATCGAGAACGAGCGCAGAGAGGCCGAGATCTCGAGGGTGGTTTTTTGGATCGGTCTTTCTAGAATCATCCCTTTTCACATGAATCTTCGTCGCTTGATCGTTTGCGGCTGCTTCCCACATTTTCTTTTAATGTTTACAAGAAGATTAAATAATTACACCAACTAATTAGACCAATACTTTTCTTGCGCTTCTTTATCTTGATTCTTACCTGCTTGCTTTCATTTCTCGGTTCAGTCAGTTCATAATTGCACGCATTCTTCTTTAAACATTTTCATGCGCGTGCTCGTGTACGGCCAGTTGAATTGCCTAGACCAATTGTTTCTCGCATCGAACCGTTTTTGCGACACTCTTGATTCTTTCAATAATTCCTTCGCTTCGTTTAAACGCTCCCGCTTTTGCTGTAGCACGAAAATTGCTTTAGCTTATTGTATTTTACTTTTTTCTTCTTTTTCTTTTTTCCTTCCTTTATATATTTTGTTGTATCTTATCTTTTACTGTAAGCTATGTAGTTAACGTAATAACGTTAGTTAACAGTATTAGTTAACGTAGAGAAAAATTATTTAAGGAAATTTTTTCTGTATTTTCTGTACTTATTTTGTTTCATTATACATGTATCAACATGAAATTATGACCTCTTTTTGCAGAACATTTAAAAAGAATTGTGTCTTTATTGTTGTACTATTTTTCATTAAATAATGCCTCAATGGAAACCTCGAAATTGATTTTCTCGAAATGGCATTTTCCAATACCTAAATTATATGTACCCTTCCACGAAATTTTTATGGCCCCGAACTTTCAGTGTTTCTCCCTTTTGTTCGATCAAAAAACCATTTCATCCATCGCGGTCGTGGGGGAAAAAAACTAATGACCAAAGGAGCAGTTGATCTCTGACTTTGAAATCGCGTCAGGACGTGTCCAAGCTGTTTCTGGTTCAGCTGGTAGTGTTCCGTGGGGGTGGAGATCGCCGGGTCGATTCCGAGGGGTCCTATCTGACCCCCCTTTCTTCTCGCAGCAGCAGACAGAGGGGTTTTTTCAGGGCAACATACTCGGACTTATGAATTTCCGTGTTTAAACGAGGCGCAGCTGATACCGGACCGGTCCCGGAAGAAACGGAGAGACTCTTCTCTGGAAAATTGTCTCTCTCTCTCTCCCGTCTCCTCCCCCTTTACTCCCGTTGCACACTTCAAGCTGCAGCTTTCGGGTGACACGTGACTAGACACGCCCGAAATTTCTCGAACTCGAGAATCGGTGTCGGTGCTTGTCTCTGGGTGCTCTCGCGGAGGGCTGACAGGCCTCGTGCCCTCGAAAGAGCATCTTTCAACGGATCTTTGAGCCGTTTAACAAATTAGGGCCCGTGGAAACGTTCTCCGCGCGATAACTGTCCCGTTTTTTGGTAAATTACGGCTGGAGCGAGTGTCGTTTCCTGAAACAGGCTCGTTTATGGCGGACACGCGGTCTTTTAGAGGGTTCTGAAACTGCACAGTGGTTCAGGAAAGAATAATTTCTCACCAAAATTCAATTTTTTAATTTTCATATTTGAAGAAAATTCGTTTTTGTATTGACAAGCGCTTGGAACTTCGAAATCCAGAATATTAAGAACTTCATGTAACTATGTAATTGGATACAGCACGTTATAAACGCAAAAATATGAAATTAAGATTGAAAGATTGAAGATTTAAACTGATTTTAAACTGTTTCTGCGTCTCGAAAATATTTTTTAGTCCATTAGGATTTTAACGATTTATACTTTGACAAGGCTTGTAGAAGAATGTTTAAAAATATTTAATGTGGGACTTTTTTATATGAAAGCTTAGACTGTTGTTAAGAGAGGCACGTCAATTTTAAGTTCGGTTTCTTGGGATTTTTAATTACGTGGCTGTAAGGAACAGCGCCGCATGTCAACGGTTCAAAAGATTCGTGAAAACCCAATTTGGCAGCCAATTTGGAAGCATGATTTTTCAAACATTTTCGAGGATCTGGAAAAAAACTGTTTTCAACAGAAGTTGGCCAATATTTACTTTTCTACGTATTGGAATATAAAAACTTGCAAGAACAAATTTTCTTTCATGAAGAGTACTGGTCACCTTGATTTCTTAAATGTTAACACATATTTTTGCCTTGATAATATACTAGCTGGTGTCGAGATAAATTCGACGACTCGCTATACTATAACTTCGTAACCTCGTTAACATACTTTAAGACGCAGAAAGCGAATTCCCAGACCACCGTGCGCTGGAATACGAGGACCAAGGTGATTACGGAGGTCCTTCGTTTCATGCGTTTTTAAGTCGTTAATTCGACGGTCGCTCAGGTGCATCGCGCGAAGTCCCTGTTTTCTAGACGGATCGCGTGTCTCGGCTTTTCCGTCGCTCTCCTGGAAACACACCTTTCCTTTCGTCCGACGAAAGCGGATACGTGTTTACGCAACGGCTCGTTCACTCGCTCCACAAACAATGCCGCGTTGATTTTGCTTTTTGTTTGCGAGAGCCTCTCCTGCGGGACGCTCGATTCTTCTCGACAAATTAGAAACGATTGTTATTCCACGTTGCTCCTCGAAATTCGCAAGATCTTTGGAGGACTGTAACTTTATACAAAAAAGATCCAACGACGATCTATCCGTGCTCAGATGAAAGGTGGAAATTTATACTTTAGCACCCTCGAACTTAATTTTTGTTATAATTGCAATTTCCGTGATAAATTGGAGCAGAACACTGAAACTGCAATTTTCCTGATAATTTCGGGTTTTGCAACTTCAAACGGCTCTGCGGAGATTAACCAATTTTTCCTTGATTTTATTTCAATGTGATCTTATTGGGGGATGCTTCCCTTTTACAATGGGGTCAAAATGTTGCCATTTCTTCATGACGACTATACTCGTCAAAAACAGCTAACTGGTTGAAGTATAAAAAAAAACCGAGGAAAATAAATTTTAGATAGATCACATTGAAATGAAAGTAAAAGAAATTTGTTTAATCTCCGTAGAGTCGTTTGAAGTCGCAATACTGGTTAAAGAGGATATATGCTCCGATATTCTTGATTAAATTATATATTTTACAAAAGTGTTGTATTTAAACAGAATACGAAGAAACTCGAACGTGTACAGTATAATTACATTAACGTGCACACTTTTTAAGGACAGGTTAATGGCAAAGTGGTCGCGCTGAAACGTATGTAGGAGAGAAGTTGCTCGAATCACCCGCTCCGTTTCATAACATAAAATAATCTCTGCAAAATCTGAGTTCAAGGGTGTGAAAGTAGAGGCTTCACCCTTTCGAATGAGCACAGACAGAGTGTTGTAAGAATTTTTTTACAGGAAGTTACAGGAGTTCGAAGATTGCCAAACTTTCGAAGCGTATTTTCTTCGATAACGAATCTGCTGTTAGGAAATCCGGTGTAGGGAGTAAACTGAAATATTTAAATTCGTGAAATTCTGCTACTGTTTTTGACGTGTTTGCTTTTACCGTGCAGACAGGCATCGCTAGTTACGTCTCGCCGGCCACCGCGGTTTCCGCCCCGTAGCAGCGAAAAACGATAAAACGAAACACGTTCGGCGCG
Source organism: Megalopta genalis (assembly GCF_051020955.1). NCBI lineage: Eukaryota > Metazoa > Arthropoda > Insecta > Hymenoptera > Halictidae > Megalopta > Megalopta genalis. The sequence goes on along the minus strand of NC_135017.1, from coordinate 23,962,848 downwards.
AAGATAATTGCGGTGAATTACGCGCTTATATAACGGCGAATCAATCGATATTTCCTCGATACTCTATTTATACGTGCGAAATTTCCCAACAGCCTATCGACGTGTGTCCGCCGCACCGATGGGAACGGACGAACAACGTTTCCCGCGAGTGCACAAGCACTCGTACGTGTCCTCAAACTGTCTGCGAGTCCCCAGGCGTTGACGCATCGCGGACCGTCGATGACACGAAACCGTTTCATTTGTTTGCACTTGTTGCAGCCCCTCCTCACGGGACCCGATAACAAAAAACGTGAATCTGAGACGTCACGATTTCGACATTCCATCGATCCGAACGACTGCGCACGAACGATATCGAGCTTAATCCAATCGAAATTCGGACTTAATTCACAAATTACACGCGTTTCTCAGCCAACAGTCGAAACTACGAACGGTCGATATCGTATTCATTGCAGTAGATTTGGCAAACATCTGTACAAAATTTGTATTTCTTTTTATTTCATTTATTTAGCATTTACGAGTGAAAATCCTTTGTCACAGAGATAAAGTAGATTATAGTAGATAGAGTTAAACAACGACATAAGAGTAAGATTAGATAAAAGGAGATGCTACAAGATTATATTAAAGTTAAGTATGTGGTATCGCATTCATAACGGAACGATCAAGATCGAAAAGTGATTTACGAAAGAAATCCGAGGAGTCACGATAGCGGTTAGCGTTATTACGAGACTGCGGATTTTATGCTTCTGAGACAATTCAATTTTGAGACAAATTCAAAACAGTGAAAATATTTAAACACTTTGAAAATATTATAGTGTTACTTTCAACTGACTAAAATAATTAAGAAGAGAAATAAATGTGTACGTATTTTCTGCAGCTTGTAACCAACAAAGATAATTTTTATTTTGCACAAAGATTAGAATAACCATATTTTTGAACAGCTTGAACGCTTATGTCGTAATTGTTTTAAAGATAGAATTACACAAAGAAAATGGTTTACTTTCTTAGTAAAAAGTGTTAAGCTTAGTGTTTAACATCAATGAACTGATAAATAAAGCTCCGATCTTCAACGAGCAAAATGACTATAATATTCGTGCACTGGCTGCATGCATTTTTGGCCAGAATTTCGTGCAGAACGGTAACTGTAGTTCGTCGCCTGTGCGGGCATCGAAGTCTCTAATTAGCGGCGCGTTCGATCGCGGCTACGAGCGAAACCGCGCTCGAATCGACGGTCTCGATTGTTTGAACGATCGAACGCCGGTCTAGGAAGGTTGCAGGAAAGGTTAAACGAGAGATTCGCGACGAGGTATATGCGAAATTTCTTGATAAGTAGGTGACACGTCGGTCTCGTTGCACTGGCCGGTGACTTAAACTGCGGCCCACGTGGTCTGCTCTTGATAATTGACCATTTCCCTCCTCGACGGGCCGTTAAATGCTTCTGCTCGCTCCTCTTCGCCTTCCCGGCGAGATCATTCTTAACACGAACCGCGAACCGCCTTGAATTTAGGTTATTTTCTAATTGCACGCACTTTACCGTAACTTCCGGTGCTCTCGCGGCTCGCCTCGCCTCGCCTCGCCTCGCCTCGCCTCGCCTCGCCTCGCCGCGCGCCACCGCCATCCACTTTTTTCTACGATTTTTGTCGCTGAATTGTAAATATGCACGACTCGAGATTAGGGTCGAGATAGTCACGAGGGAGTCCACGCGGCGCTTTAGAAGTTGCGCCGATAGCGATACCGATTGTCTCTCGCGCGACGACATCGCCAACTGTCTCCTTGGGTTCCCATTCTCGGCAATATCGTCACCTTTTCAGTGTAAAAGAATCTTTTCAGCGAAAACGAAACGATCTACCATCCTCCCACATCGTCGAAATTATTACTTAACTCTACCAGTGTCGGTCACAAATGACCTATTTCATATTTTTTATTTAACAATTATTGAAATTACGAGGCTGTTTCTATGGGAGATGATGCAATAAATTTCTCTATTCGAGCATCTTTTCTAATAGAGATCGCGCAAAGTCTAAATAAATTCAATCATATTATTTTTACAAGAAAAATCATTACAGTTACTTTCAACGCTCTTGATAGGTTTAGTGTTAATTATTCTCTGAAATATATAATACGATCTTTACACAATTATCGTCTTTATTGATTATTTTTATCACAATTTCAAAAGAGGGAAAAATTTCTAGCAATCGTAGAAATTTTTGTTAATGTACATGTTATCTTGAATTATTCGTATTTTTATAAACCATAAATGCAAAAACATTCGCTATCCATTTGTAAGTGGATCTCTATGCGTTTGCTTCCATCTTTTTCATCGGAAACCAAAGCAACAAAAGATGTTTGACCCCCATTCTGATTTTTATACGGTGGCAACTTGTACAAAGATCCGCGATCTATCGCTGTACCAATTGTCGCTAACGTTTACTGTTCGAAATGTCAAACAAAGGACAGCTTTCATCATTCTTTTAAGAAGTCTTTCAATCGCTTCATAGTTTCTTGCTCGAACAATTCCCCGAAGAATCGTAAACGGTGCTGATTTTCTATTCATAGACAAGCAGAGAACGCGATCGGAGCCTTTCCATGGCCATTCCGACGGGGACTTTTTGTTCAAATTCGACTGCCGATAGAGAACAGAAACACGTGCAAATGAAAGTGGAACGCCGTTTCTGTCCAGGGAGGATCGTTGTCGTCCGGTGAATCAAAGTGCGGACCGTTTTATGATGGAAATTGTCGGATCGGATTATTATGCCTCGTTACCGTCGCCAGTATCTTTTCGAGCCGGTGTCAAAGAACGCCATTTAACCCCTCCTCGGCGGCGTGAACGTTTCAGCGACGATTGACGTCACATTTGACGCAAGACGTCAGTTTTGTGTGTCACGTTTAACATGCTAATCGAACCAGTGCAACGAGGGACACGCTCGAGATCCGTGAATATGTTGCGATAGTTTGCCGGTGCTGATTTACCGCGATGAAGACCACGCGACGATCCTATGAATCATCGCACCCATAACACACCATGCGATACTCGCCATTCCACTATAATAATATCCACGGCATTCTCAACCGAGCCGCTTGTATTCTATTGCTAAATTAATATCCCATCGGATTTTATTCCCCTTTAATAGCTACGATCTGCATTTATCTTGTTTCCCATAGAGAACCGATTAGATACAATAAAACATGGCAACTGCATTGATAGTAATCATTCCACCGAATTAGCATTGCATTCACGCATGGATCATATATTTTTCAATCCGATATTCACATTTCAAAATTAATATTTCAGTACAAACGTGACAATTTTGATTATTCTCTTTTGTATACATTTTATGAAAGGAACGAATTACAATAACGAGTCGTAATTAATAACTAGACTGCCGATCTTTGTGCAAAATAAAAATAGGAGTTTCTTTCTTTTCTTAATCATTTTAGTAAGTTGAAAATAATACGGAAATAATGTTGAATTATTAAAATTTTTCCGATGTTCTAGACTTCATCTACTAATTTTTACGATAAATGCATAAAATCCCTAGTTCATTTTTATAACACAATTGCAGAATGCTTTTAAAATGCGACGGATCGATACAAGATTAATTATTAGAAGAATATCAGATTCTGTTGTAAATCGTCGATGTTTCACGATTAAGAAAAAATCGTTTCTGCAAGTGTCAGGAGCAAGCGTAACGATAGAGACGTCATTCCGGTTTTTCGTAACGTTTTCAATTCGAACAGACTAATTGGCAGAGAGAACAAGCGTGTCGACAATTGCGCGAACACAATACGATGATTAATTGGTATCGCCACGGTCGCAGGATACTTTCCGAGTTTTTTCTGTCGTGTGAAAAAGTGTCGAGGAGAAAATCCCCGGCAATTAACCTGATCTTTCTCGCGAGCTATATCGCTCGCGGCTTACGACACACAGGCAGATAGTGGGACAAGGTCGTCGTGAAATCTGGTATGTCTTCTGAAAAACAATTCCGGCTAAGATCGTATCGACAGTGCGATCGAGAGTTGTTTTCGATCTCGTACGCGGTCGACTAATACTCGGACTTATCGGTTCGATTGACAAAGCATTCGCGGCCATTCGTTTCCCCTCTTCGAAGGACGCAAATGAGCGTCGAAAAACCACGGGAATATCAAGAGAAAATCTACGAGATCGACACATTTTTTTTACGCTAATTATGCAATATTATTTATCGTTTGAATTGTTCGCGAAACAAAATTTTCAACTTTTGAAACATTTTCAATGTTTGAATTTGTGTAACTTTGTACAAACAAATTATGGAATAATAAACTTGGACTCGTTTTATAGCTTGAAGCTTCCCCTTTACAACAAGCCCTAAAAATTTCAAATACGATCTTTTTCCGTTGTTTTATCGAGGATCGAACGGAAGGTGTACCGCCGACTTTAGAGTGATTCAAGATATTTGTCGACAAAACTTGTTCTCCATTTCTGTTGCATAAAACCGCTAAAAAAATCATATACGAAGTTTCAAGGAGTGGTTGTAAAGAGGAAACTTTAAGCTTCAAAATATGCTGAGGCTTATATTCGTACTATTTTTTGTTACAAAATCACACCGTTTCAAACATCAGCCATTTTTCAAAAATTAAAAATATGCTGTTCAAATACTTCCGCGGTTTTACATTCAAAAAATGAATATGCCGCCATGCGTTTCTATAACAATGCATTAGAATATGGGTCGCCGGACCTCAACCCCTGCCACAAGCAACACGAGTGGGCCCTGTCAACAATGGCAGGACCACGAAATCTCGTAGAAAAGCGGAAACGAGTGTCTCGATGGAACGGTGGTGGAATCTGATCCAATCACGGGGGCGTAATCGACGCGCAGGGTGGCGCAGATGGCATCAAGGGGGTGGAAACAGGGGCGAGGGAGAGTAGAAAACAATTTCTCTTCGCGGCAAATATTTTCCCTGCAAACAGGGCGGACAATGCGGCCGTTTACCGCGTGGGCAAACAATGGCCCGCTCGGGCCCGACAACGAAAACCAGGGACTTTTCGGGAAACAGAATTGACCGGGCCTCTCTCGACAAAAGTATCCCGTTCGCGTGTCTCTGTTCTCTGGTTTGCTTACCACTCCCTGTACCCACCTATGGGCCCAGGTTTGGGACAATATTTGCCAGCAGACATGGCGCTCGCCGTTTGTTCCGCTGCTGAGCGCGGAAATTCAATTTTGATGATGATCCGGATGCTTAAATCGCGTTGTAAGTCAACATCGCGATGTTCATTCGCACCTGTTCACACTGGTAACTTTGTCCTCCATTGTCCGAAGTACTTTTGCACATTTTTATCCAAATTCTTAGAAAACTTACTGACAAGGGATGATTCCCAACCAGGAAATTTGAAAAATTGTAATTACAATTGTAACGAATTAAAATTATAATTAATAATCATAATAATAATAATAAATGATAGATTTGTGTCAAAGAAATAACTTTCGTTTCAAGACTGTTTTTCTAGCTTGTCCAGTTTGTGAGTTATAGCAATAAAATAAAAAATTGCCGAATATTTGGGGGTTATTTTTCACCTCTCAAAGTGAATACGCGCAAGACAAAGAATTGCGTAATACATATTTATATATCTATACATACTTATCTGTATACGTATCTACATATCTATGCTCTATTCTCAAAGTTCCAGAATTTTTTGAGTTTCCGTGTTCGAGACCATCCCTTGTGAGTGATAGAATCCTATAACTTGATAGCGTTAGCAATGATCTAATCTTCTTATTTTAGATATTGTATTAAATCGTTTTCCATCAATAAATTGACTAGTAAAATTACTAAAGATTACTTCGTTAAATAAATATCGGCTTCATCTGGCTAGGGTGTTAAATGATCATACCATGCACCGCATGGGGATTCCTGTGTCGCGTGGCCATTCGACGCGTAAAATTCTCCGCTTTTTTTCCTCTCTTTTTCTCTCTCTCTCTTTTTTATCTGTCTCTCGTCCTCTCCTCGTCTGGACACCTTTACGGTCGTTCGTGATCGCGATTCGCTTACAAAGAATTTTTCGGACGATTGGCGCGCGCCTCGGACAGCAGGTAGACCCGACAGAGGGAATTTCGGGGTGACTCGGGGAATTTCGGCGGGTGTGGGGATTCGAGTTTGATGGTTGATTGACTGGATGATTTTTTCTGGGCCGAGGTATTGGGCTGGGGTGCTGAGGCATTCTTGGGCCGATGTCTGAGCATACTTTGCCTAATAGAATGTATGATTCGATTGAATTGTTTTCAAGATTTCGAAGACATTTTAGTTTTCTGTTTTATGGCTACCTAGTAAAAATAATTGGGAAATATTTAAAAGAATTCTGAAGAATTCTGAATTCCGAAGACTCCGAACGATCATTCTGTGAATCTACATACTAGGGATTCATAAAAGATCGTTTCTTCAAAGATCTCTGAAACTTTGTTGTTACATCAGAGTTGAGCAAAAAATCAATCGACGACTAAGGATTTAATTGCTACTGTTAATCGTTAATCGCAGGTAACCATTGAAATGTTACTGTTAATCGCAATTAATCCTTGAACGATCGATCTTCTGGAGATCTCAACTACACATTCCATGCTCTACAAAATACAGAGTGCAATCGAACTAAATAAAGGCGGTCTCCGCGATATCTCGCATGAATATCAAAATGAATGCTGGAAACTGGTGTACCCTAGTTCCAGATATCTATAACCCACGCGTCCCACAAAAATACCCACTATCGAGTCATCAGTATTACTCCTTTTGACATTGAGTAAATACATTTATCAGGAACATTTACCAGGACCTCTGACATCGAATAACGTCGCTGTTGCACGCAAGAAGTTTCCAGATCTTTTCGAGCCGCACTCGCAACGAAGTCCAAACTAGGTGAAGCGTTCTAACGTGTTGGCCGCGATACAGAATCTCACGGAACAGGAACCCTTGCCGAATTACCAAATTGAACTATCCGATAAAAGATTCTTTGAAGATATCCGTTCCTTATATCCGAACTTAGCAGTTCGGGAAAAATTACCGAACCGACACTTCTGACATTAGAACACGTTCGCATGTTGGCGAACATGCGACTTGCAAAGTTTAATTGCGTAATCTAGAATTAAATTTCTGAGAAAAAAAATACTCGATTGTTCGAGGATTAAACAACCCTATGGAAATCGTGCAATTTCGGTTGTTACCAAACATTTCATTCGACTATACACTTTATAAGGTAATCGACACGCTCAGTCGGTCTCGTAATTCGAAATGACTTTATCGGATTGCTTCTAATTGCAATTATATAGTGCAAGATGCCAAATGCGTCTAACATAATTGTACTCATTTGAATTCGTTCCATGAAAAGTTCAACTTAAATTGCTCGACTTTTGACAAGCTTTCGCGATCAAGTGCTTCCTACTGCAAGCTTTTATCACGTACCCAATTACCTTTAGAATTCGTTATCTCTCTGACGAGATTTACGACGCGCCCAATGCACCCTACATTTACCATACATCTAGATCACTATCGAAATTGATTTTCGTTCTGCTAGATCGACGGAAGACCGTGCTGTGCGTCGACAATTGAGTAGAACATCTGATTTGGAACGATGCAATGTATGCACTCCAAATTCACAAATTTTGCGAATCAATTTGACGTTACAGATCAAACTCACCCTTTTGAGACATCAATTTACGAATATAATTTATCAAACTGTTATACTACCCCTGCAAAAGGGTATTCGAACGCCTTCAAAAACGCAACAGCTTTTTTAAAACTGAACTAAACTAGTTTACTGTACAATTAAATACTTTCTTCTAATTTTGTTATTACTCCGAATGACAAGGTTCGAATAAAAAAAGTTAAAAAACGCGAGACTTCCATTTTTTTATCGTTCCAAATAGGAGCAAAATTAAAGATGAAAGGTATTTTATTTATTGTACAGTAAACTAGTTAGTTTAGTTTAAACTAGTTTAAACTAGTTAGTAGATTTGGTCCAGTTTTAAAAGAATTGATTGCGTTTCAAAAGATGTTCCAATGCTTTCTGTCAGGGTCTGTAGTATTTATAAGGGTTGTAGACCATAAAATGCTTCTACAGCTGCCGGTGTTAATTACACGTACACACGGTCGTGTAACAACTACGCCGATCTGTGGACATAACAGTTTCTTCGGAGTTCCGAATTTCACCAACAGAACGTTCATCCCTTAGCACGTTCCAACAGATACGTGATTCGGGATGAAGCTGATCCGCGTGTTCACGATTCGAGGAATCAGCCAGCACATTGGATCGAGCCGATGTTGATCTGTAAAAGGATGAATTTGGAATCGGGAGGGGTGTACCTGCGTGGACCGTGTCGCTGGGTGGTGCCCGCGTTCCTCCCCCGATCGAGAGTGCGTGGTTGCGGGTTGTGTGTATGGACGTTGGTGTGGGTGCGTGGATCAGCCGGCTAGATCAAGTAGAGGCCGGCCGAGATAAAACACACTGTAAACGGCCGGGTTCTGGCTCGGATATTTGGTTACAGGGAGGCGGCGGCACGTGCGACGTAGCTCGGGGCCAGGTGGTAGAGCTCGTGCCGTTGAGGAAACAGAAGAGGCTGCTGCTGCTGCCGCTGCTGCCGCTGCTGCTGCTGCTGCCGGCGCTGCTGCCGCTGCTGCTGCTGCTGCTGCTGCTGCTGCGGCCGCTGCTGCTGCTGCCTGCACCGCTGTCGTCGTTGCTGCGGGGGTGGGAGAAGGCTGCTCGAGCCTGGCTGGCGAAGGTAGGGGAGTAGGAGGATGCGAAGTATCGGTCGGAGCGAGCGTGCTCGAGGAGGTCAGTTCACCGGTGGCGGATGGCGAGGTCTGCTGCAGCGACAGCAGTACCACCAACTACCACCACCGACCCCATCACCTCCATCATCCTCAACAACAACAACAGCAGCAGCAACAACATCGTCGCTACGGACACCACCGTCACCAGCAGCGCCACCGATGTCACCAGCGAAGGGACACTGTGGCAGCGGCTAGCGACGAGCTGCTCGTCGTCGACGAGGAACCCGACGATGAGGCTCTGTGCCAGGAACAGCCAGCCGACGCTCGTCACCGCGACATCCACGAGCTCCATCACCTCCATCACCACCACCACCATCATCTCCACCGACTCCACCATCGACCTCATCACTCGCCCCGGCCACCTCGGCATCATCATCATCATCGTCACCTGCACACGACGCAAGAACGGCTGCCGGACGACAGGCCACCCAGCGACCGGGAACAGACCCGAGAGGACGACGACGTGGACGTCGATCGCGTCGCACGAACCACCGACCGTCACGCGGATGGTACCACCGCCGACAACCCTGCCACCGTCACTGCCATGACGAGAGGATGCAGGATCCCACCCTACCTCGCCACTCTACTCATCCTCTCCTACACGCTCTTCGGCATAGCAGGTTAGTGCACTCTGTTTTCCTTATTTTCGTTTAGCCGATCCCTGTGACTCGGAAAGTGATTTAATCAGTGGTGCTCCGATATCAGCGCGAAACTTTTAGGGCTTACTATCTGTTAGATTCTTCTCGATGGGACTTCGCTTTCTTTAGTTTTCTTCTTTCTTTTTTTTCTTTTTTTTTTTTTATTGTGACGGTCGTGATCCTCGGCAGTGATACAGTGACGTTCGGTACAGGGTGGCTGATCCGACCGTAGCTAGCGAATTAGCTGCACTTTCTCTCGTTATTCTACAGGCAGTTTCAATCCGATAGAGCCTGGTGTTACGAAGTTGTGGTCCCGGGAAGTGAAACAGTGGAATTCGAGGGGGTAGTTCTCGGATTCTCAGCGAATATGTCTACCGCGGCGAACAGTGATGTGGATCTAGACTGTGACCCTGTGAAGGCTAAACGACTCTGGGATTTCTCTGGTCGGCTGTCGTAGAAACGTTCGCTAAGAATTCAACGTGTTCGGTAGACTGCGGATTGTTATGCCGTATTGAAATCGTCCACGTCAATTGATAGATATAGAAAATAACTAGCAAGTTCGTAATTGTTTTTAACACGGCGGGAAACGCAGCTGGGTAAAGTTTATCGCAGAAGTAACAAAGAAAAGACTGTAAAAGAAGTAAAATTAAAAAGACTGTTCCAGTTTCTGTTATATCTTTTGAATGAGGTTCAATGGAGATTTTAAGATATAATTTCAATTTTCTTTGCTTTTTAAAACACTGCACATTAAAAATGATACAGTTTAAGAGGTAAATATAGGTAAATATCAAAAAAGTTCACGAACATTATAAAATTCTTCTTTGCCATAAAGTCACCAAATAATAAAGTTCTGGTATCATCTCGTCGGTAACACCTGTAGCTTTAGCAAAGAATTCCAATTTCGTACAACTGAACGCACACCGAAATCGCGATTAAATACCATTGATCGTGATCGAAAGTACCATTATTCCACATCGAAGGATCTTAACGGCGACGAATTGCGAGATGACTTGTTAGCTTCGGAACGTTCCGCGCATAATTTTCGGGTCTACAGGTGCCGTTAGGCGTCTCGGCGGTCTCGTAAAAAGTGTAGCTTCCGAAGCGGCCGCGCGTCAATTAGCGTGGCCGTAATGACATTGTGGGGGCACGCGATCCTCGATTCATCGGCGAGCGACAGATTGTGAGACACGCGCGCGACGTTGAAACATCGGGGGCCCCGCGTTTACGGTGCATACCGGGGCCCCCCGAATTATTTCCCGAATGTATCGAACACATGTCGCGTCGCGAGTCCCGGGGGAATGGCGTCGAATCCATCGCGGCCTCGGGAACAAAGGCGGCCCACGGGTCGGGGCCCGGACAAAACTAGTAGGCTTTTCGGACACTCGCTCTCGAATTATGATGCGATATATCGCCGTCACAGGGTCGCTCGTCGAAATAACCGGGTTCCGCCGGTTAAACTAAGTGGACGCGTGCTTCTGTTACACGAGAAGGAAGAAGTTATTAACCCTTATGACACTCGTAGGCTCACGATCGTATCCGCAACCCGTTTCGAACAGAGTTGAACCCTGTTCTCCGTAATTGCCGCGTTTCTGCGCGAAACGAGCCTTCAGCTTCGGACGTGCGTTCGGGAAGCGCGCGGTATTCGACGTTCAAACGACTTAGGCAAGCGGTAGAAGCTTTTTAGGTGAGGAATTTTAATTAGCTACGTTTTTGATCTGTTGCGCAACATATTTTTGCTTTAGGATTGTCGGAGTTCTCGCCTGAAAGTACAGAATTAGCTAAATTCTTTACGGACCGAGGATTTTCAAAAAGAATATTTATCTCAGAAAATTGGATTATGCGTCGAAGATTTAAATTGTGAGGGGCGATAAATATAATACGGATCTTTTGTTATGCATATAATCGAATTGTATGAGTGCAACTTCTGAAATAGATGCATAGTTTCGATGTCGTCGACGTGTCGACATTGTGTCCTAAGGGGTTAAAGAATAAGTCATTTATTTCATTATCCTCATTTAGCAGCTGTTTCATAATCCTTGCTTCTCGAGCTAATGCAGAGAATAGTACTCCATTAGACTTTCTAAGATTAACCAACAGCTAGAATCAGTCACCTGCTGGCATAATTTTGAAGTCACATTTATCAGTTCTGAATTGTTCTTCATTTGCTTACTGCCTTGTGTTTCTAATGTAATTTGAAATCATGCCCACAATTCGATTAATCAATTGGCTGTTGTTGCGACCTCTCTGAAAAATGTATGGCGGCTCCATTGAACTTCGAACAAGTCATCATCAATATACGTTAATGTAACTATTTAAAAATTCGTGTAATCCATTATTCGCTCGTGGATTTTGCAATGTATCGACGTAAATTTACTTGCACTTACTAATTTCAAAATTAACGATATTTACAGTAATTGTCAGTCCGGTTAAGGCTTACAGTCGAAAAGTGAGTTACAATAGAAACCTAATACGATTTATGCAACTATATTCGCCGAATGTAGTTCTACGAGTCGGAAGAACGCAAAGAGAATGGCTTCTGCGGCGACGCAAGCGAGACGTAAAGCTTCGGAAGACGTGAAAGTTGGATCTCTCGCAGCTTTTAGCCCGCTTTGGTGTTAAAAATGTGCTTGCTTGGGTGGTCAGACACGCGTAGAATTGTTCGGGCCTTGTTCGGGAATGGTTCGGGCCCGGTTCGGTCCCCGACGTGCGGCAGATTGCGAGAATTAGAACAGGTGACAGATAGCGGTGCGCCGCACGGGCGGATGCAACGTGCACCGGCGTTGTGCACAGGAACGCCGTGCTCTTCTCTCTCCTCTCTCGCTTTCTCTCTCGTTCGCCACCCTCTCCTGCACAGCATCTGCGAATATTTGTCCGATCCATCGGGTAGATCGATCGATCGACGGGTGGATTCCGCGTTCTTCGCGTTCCTCCGGCCACTTTTTTCCACCGTCTGAGCCCTTTGGATATTCGCGAAATTTTTTCGTCGGGGGTTGCATCGCTTTTTTTTTCTTTTTTGTTTCGTTGGAACGACGAACGAGTGCAGAATGCACATTTTCGGCTGACACAAGATCCGACGCAAGGACAAATTTTTGGACGATCAACGCGATCCTCGTTCGAGCAGAAAGCTCCTTTTTTCTTCTTCTTTCTTGAATCATTGAGTCGGCGTTTGTTTTTAAAGGTGATACGGGTTCGCGGAATATTTTAACGTAACGGCGCTATCGATTTGTTAGAGAGACTAGAAAGAACCGTTACCCGAGACACGAGATCTGTTTGAACCGAGCAAATATCGAAATTAAAGACACTTCGCCGATAATCGCGAGCAAATATGAGGACATCGGAGCGAATGATAAGGATAACGTCTTCTCACGACGAGAGATAAGATCGACGGGGAATTTCGAGCATTCCGGGGAATGTGGAATCCTAGAATCTTTGTCATCGTTTGCTTTCGGCCAACTCGCTCGAAACGTGGTGACTATAATTAGACCGTTACACAGGCATTTAATTCCATAGGCGATTTTATCGAATCGAGAATCTTCTGTTTCAATGTTTTCGATAACGATCGATGTTTTCCAGGTAAATGCAAAAATACTGAAAACAGTTTCTGAATACGTTAGATGACACATCCTATTGCATATTCGTGTGATTCCGAAGTTCTTACGAATAAGTTTTAAATAAGCGGCGATGAGCATTCAACGGCTTTCTGACTCATAAGTGTTTCGCTTTATCAGAACATTTTTCAAATTGAAATTACATGGTATCGGGAAGGACATACAGTCGTGGACAAACATATGTGAACACCATTTGAAACGGCATAACTGTTTTAAAACTGATCTCTTAATGACTCGAATTTCTTAGAGATGTCAAAATTGTCTTCTACAATGACTAGAATACCTTTTTCATTTTTTTAAATTTTGCTATTACTTGGAATTATAAAAACAAATAAAGAACTATCGATTCTTAATTACATAGACAGATTGCACGATTGCAATAAACATAAGTCGAATGAAAATATGTTTTCTCTGTTAATGAATTTAATCAGTTCAAAATAATATAACAGTATTTCTAAAATTTTTATATGCATGCTGAAAATTTTTATCGAAATCGTGCACCCAGATTTCTCACAGTTTTTGGTCGATAGTCGTGGAACATGATCTCTGAGGCCACTTTCGCCACGAACCCGAGCAATACCGGTGAAAAGGATTCCCCAAAAAGTGTGTACGCCGAGTCTGACCGGAGGCACGACATTCGTGATCTGTTTGCCCGGAATCCTGAAAAAGCAAATAAATCAAAAACGGTGTCGGCGACTAACAATATGAAAAATACGCCGATGGTAGGGGTTTAACATAAATTAACGAGTAGACGAGAGCCACAAAGGAGCCGGGCTCCTTCGCGACCGAAAGAATGGTATCGGGAGTTAAGTTTTCGGGGTGTAGAAGGGAGGGGGCAGATAGGGGGCCGCCCTTTTGTGCTCGGTGAACCTCGGAGCCGTCGGAATTTCTAAAGCGGGCCCCATTCGACAATTCGCCTCTCATTCGTAACCGCTAATGGGATAAACGATGCTTGGCCTTTGGTCGTTACACAAGTTGGGGTAAACGCGCACTAGCACGGCCACGGCCACAATAGCGGCTGGCCGCATGCGACCATTTTAACAAAAGAGCATGCATATACTTACGCGCGCCAAGTTAAATGAGGTCTAAATTATTCCGCGAGTTTACATCAGTTCTTTGGCAATGAAACACTTGTCGGGGGTTAGGAGAATGATTTAACCTCGTTTTTTTCAAGTTCGCTCAAATAAAAATAATCCTAAAAATATCCGAAACAATCGGAAACTCTAAATCCACGACTATATAAATATTGTATATTTATTTCATATTATTATCATATTATTTCTTATATATTCATATTAAATAAAAATTAAAATATTTTAGTTTTATCTTATGATAACTCCTCGCGAATTCGCGCCTCTCGGCTGCGCTATTATCGATCCACTGTTTCACGGAACAATCGCGATCAGGAATAACGCACACGTTGGATCTACAAGCAGAATCTGCTCCGAATAAAAAATGCCGGATCTCCGATTATTATTTTATCCATACGATGCATTGCTTAATGCGACCACGGATTTTTATAATCTGCGATCGAATTTTTATCGTCGGGGAGACCCGATTAGATTCGATCGGGGTTTCGTGTTATCTTCGATAGCACTTCCTGCAGAGCTTGTCTCTCGTTTTAGCGTATTTATTTGCAGCTACGTTCGCGAGCTGTGCTTCGTCGAATGATCGAGTTTTATACTCTCTATTCGAGGATGAAAGTGTACACTGAAATATTGATTTATTTGTTATTTCTATCAACAGACGCCTGTTCGTCGCGGTCGACGCCGAAGCCACGGCCGCCGACGCCGACGCCTCGACCGAACATCACATTCCACATGTACACGTGTCCACCGGATTATGCGGAATGGTACTGCCTGAACGGTGCCACATGTTTCACTGTCAAAATCGTCGATTCCCTCCTGTACAATTGCTTGTGAGTATTCGACTATTTTCTCTTCGCTTTTCAACACACTCTTCAATTTCCAACACAAACACCTGCCACGAGAGACACGCCGTTTCGAGCAAATTTCGTAACGAATGATCGCTAGCAGACAAGTTTAATTGACATCAAATGTCTATTCGGCTAAATATTTCCGTGGGACAAACACGCGCAGACCTTTTTTACTGCACACTTGTCGGACCAATCCTTGAATATTGTTCCTCAATTTGTGCACATAGCAAATCTATAGGAAGAGTGCAGACACAGTGAATTCGTCAAAGCTCAAAATCATATCATCAATGGTTCGATTATAAATGCGAATAATTTCTCTATTAATTTTTTTGATATGTCATTGCATACGACAAGAGAATTCTTAATCCGCATCTCATCGTAACTCAGTCTATAAACTTATACTATCTATTACCAACGGCCTTATCTTAATATTACTCTTTGTCCAAACGGATCATCTCGTTCAAGTGAAATAAATAAATGATTAAATACGTAGCTCGCCAGCTGATCGGCTGCAGAATCAAATCGGACCAATTCGATGAACCAAAAATCGGCGAATTAAGATGCATCGACTGTCCTTTCGGTCCTCCCGCGAATCAATTTAGTTCACTGGTGGAAGCAACAAATTAATTTGCATCAAACAATTCCAATTGACACGGCAATCGCGAGCTGTTAGCTCTTTTCTAGACGGTTGACAAAGAACACACGACTACTCGGACGGTTCGCGCTACTTTTTCCTCGTTCGCGCTCCCATAATTCCCGCGAGCCGGCCCAGGGGGGTTCCGTGAAGCGAACGGTGAAAATTCTCGGTCGTGGAAAGTGCTGGATAACTGCGGAGCCGCGTGTTTTCCACTTTCCCGCGCATTATCGTTGCGGACAATGCTGCGGGGTCCGGAGCAGATCGTCTCTCTCGCGATTTTTGCGTAATTTTCTGCGCGGGACACGCGGCGCGCTTACCGTGACGTCAAGAGGTGAGGACAGGGAGCCGGGGAAAACCAGATTTACGAGAGCCGGACGCGAGTAAATCTCTTTTCATCGCCGACACCTCTATTACACCGCTATAATTAAGCGCGCGCCGCTTGGGAAATATACTGGAAGGTCGCCGATTAGATCGATGAAACGGTGCCTGAAACCGAGCCGGCGATATATCGACCGTTACAAAACGCGACTACTCTGATGATTCTCCCAGCGGAATTCATGGGTGTTCATCTGCTAGACCTATTTCATTCACGAGACTAGATCAACCGTGTCTTCGATCTAGAAAAAAATGTTCTTGATTGACGTTGCCTGTGAAACAACCTTTGGCAGCTACTCTTACGAGGACACGCGTCATAGTTCGCTAGAGACATCTTCTGAGAAAATGCTATGGGTGTGTTCTCTTGCAATGATATAACGAGAAGATCTTATTTAAATTAAATGATTAAAAGTTTTCGATGAATTTGATTTCATGCGTGACACAAGCACGTGACAGTTATACGAAAAAAAACGCGATGTAAAAAGATCCCTAAAAAATCTTTGAAATATATCGTCTTACGCGTGACTTGGTATAATAGTTGTACGAACAATGACGTAAAAGGCTTCTAAAAATACCTTTACGAATATCATCATGCGTGTGACATAATAATAGTTAATTATATAATAATAGTAGTATAATAGTAATATAGTAATAGTTAATTTTACTAATTGCACCCCCCTCCCCCGAGCAGCCACTTACGAGAGCACCATAGTTTCCTAGAGCCGTCCTCTAGCGAAGTCTGGCTAGGTGCACGACCCCTCATAAAATCGTAGAACGAGAAAGTCCGACGACTGTTGTCCTCTTTAAATACAACAGGGCACAAACGACCCTTACGAATTACTCCTACAAGGATACATGGCACACCTTGCTGGAGACACCCTGTAATAAAGACCTATTAGGTCTGAGTTCCGCAACCTTTTCGTAGAAGAAATTGATGTAGGTCTTCGTTTAAACAAACTCGGGTAAAAGATAAGACAAATAATAATCCTAGAAGCAAGAAACGTCGACCAACCCTTCGACTGATGTCGCGATGCCGTATGGAATCACTGCTATCGTGCTGTATTTTAGAGAGTTAGTTCTCTTTGATCTGGTTCGATCTGCCAGAAAAATTATTTATGGTGTAATATCTGCACCATCGAACGGTATATTCGGTTTTCTAAATACAGTAAATTCTCCCTAATTCGCGCTCACAAAAATGGACAATTTGGAAAGAGGAGATACGATTATTCGAGTCTTGCGGCTTCTTTTTGTATTTACTGATTGTCAACAACTACAAATCGTATCTCCTCTTCCCAAATTGCCCATTTTTGTGCGCAATCTGTGCGCGAATTAGGGAGAATTTACTGTACTTTTTCTCACAAATCGAGTCAGACGAAAGCGAACCACGTAACCTCCAAAAAACACGGTACTATATTAGTGACCCCATACAACGTCACGCCGACAGTCTAAAGGTTAAAAATCTCATAAGCCTCGCTCAGTGGAATGCAGTCACCCCCTAACGTTTCAAGCAGTCGCTATCCAGCTAACTGTACCCGTCTCGAAATCACCATTCAGTATTTTCGGTGCGCGACAAGTTTCCAAAAGAGGAGCGGTTAGCCTAACACCCGTGGACCCGGAGTCTCCACCTTTCAGGAATCAATCGTAGACGGCCTGAATGGCCTCTGTCTCTCCGAAGGTCACGAGGTCGGCGTAGACAGTAGCCGTGGACGTGTCGGCCCATGATCGCAGCCCAGGAAAAAGGTCGATTGCCACAATCGACGCTGGTGGTGGCTGCACGAGGCTCCCGTAGGAATTCCTACGGACGTGACGACGGCACGCAACCAGGGATTAGGCACGTCGGGGCGAGAAACGGTCCCTTTCTCGGTCCCGGATCGGTGCACGATTTGCCCACCCCCGCGGCGCCGACGGATTCAACCCCATGGCAACGCGAGGGTGCGCGTGAGCGAGAAAAAAGTCGGCTCCGTGTAATGTCGAGCCCCCCACCTGATTCCCTTTCACCTGGTGAACGCGACCGGGCATCCGTCTCGCACATTTTCCGTTTCTGGGAACAACCGTCCCGGAACACAGGTGACTGGCAAATGCTCCTCGTTTCGCTCCGATCCCAAATTTATGGTTCCATAGCGTCACCGTGGTATTTTCGAGACCTCAACGGGTCGTAAACAGGCGCGCAAAATTATTCGGTAACGCTATGACCATTTTTACCATCGTTCGAAAGACGGTTTTAGTAACTTGTTGGATGCAGTTTCATTGATTTTTGCACACAGTTACATTAATCTTTTGTTCGCAGTTGCAATTATTTTTACACACAGTTTTTTGATCATTTAAAGAGTTTCTTGTCGAGTCTTGTGGATCCTAGACTGGTCGACGAAATCGTTTGGAAACGCCATGACCATTTTCGCCATTAGTCGAGGTACAGTTTCATTAATTTTCGAATACGGTTTCCTTGCATTTCTGGACACAGTTTCGTTCATTTTTAAACACTGTTTCGTCCATTTTTGGACACGGTTTTTTGTGCGGTCCTGTGGACCGTAAACTGTTCCAGAAAATCATTTGGAAACGATGGCCATATCTGCCATCGGTCGACAGACAGTTCCATTAATTTTTGGACAAAGATTCTTGTCGTCTCTCGCGGGGATCGCTTCGGAAATGTTCGAGAATTGATCGCTAGCTCAACTGTTCTGTAATTACTTGGGAACGGGCATTCCTTTCTGAAAACGACACGGTAAATATCGTTATCGGATCGTGTTCGTCGCGTGGTTCCCCGAGACGTCAACTGCAAGAGTTAGACTTCTTTCTTCTCGGAAGTTTCTCCAATGTATTTTCGACTAATACGTCCGTGTTTACGAAGGGTGTGCCCCGTTACGAAAGACACCCAAAAGTGTCTTCGCGACGCTGGAATTCCACGCACAATGCGCAGGTGTTGCAATCGCGACGCCATGACACAGTTTCTTTAGCCATTCTTCAGAATTCGGAGCGCCTTATCTTATCGCGAAAGACTATTGTCACGACGCGGTTTCGTCTGCCCGGGATTCGTTAAAATTCCCCGGTACTATCGTGCACGCTGGTCATCGCTTTGTTCCGCGATAAGAAATTATGTTTGTTAATTTGGTCTCCTCCATATGCAAAATGCTGCATACGTTTTGTGGTCGCTTGATGCACTTCATGCAGTTGCGAAGAAATCATTTTCTTCGTTTCACGCGAAACGCGTGAAATTTAATGTAATTTATTTCGCACGGACGAGCCAGATGCTCTTTTAATCTTTCTACGAAAATTCAACACAATGATGATAACAGCAGCGATAAATATCACTATTGCGAGGCCGTCAGAAAAATTCAGGAACGATTAAATGAATCGATGCTGTATAAATTTAATTGTTAGCTAATTATTGTTATTAGCCACTGCAAAAGCAACGCTGGTAATTCGTAGTACAAGGAATTGCGTTGTACCAATGTGTTGGTCCAATTCCGATAAATTCACCGTAACGATCCGGATCCGTACAGAACGATCCGCCGTCGATCGAACGGAGCACAATCGACCGATTTTTCTTTTTGGCCCGTCGGACCCGTGAGAACTCCGCCCGTAGCCAGTGTGTGGCGCAACAAATTCGTGTCGGTCGAGAAAGTAAAGTGAAAAACCTGTCGTTAATGGACAGTGGGTTTTACGGGCTCGTAAATCCTCCGGGAAACGCGGAATTCGAACGCCGGGAACAGATACAAACGCAGCACACTGTCCGCCGCGTGCAATGTAGCATATACCTGGACGCGTTCGTTCTCAGATCGTAGGGATTGCCGATCGATCGCTATCAGCGAAAACAACACTAAACCGTACTTAAACCAAGACGACTCTATAATATCGGAGTTATCTGCAATGTTTAACCTTGCGCCGCACTCGAACGTCCATTAGACGTTTGTTGGTCGTACCGACGCCTATTACCGGCTAACTAATATTTTTCCATGGCTTCTAGAAACCTATTAATTACTATACATCGTTCTGGAAACATGCCTAATTACTCGAGTAAACTGTAAAATACAAAGTTGAACAGCGTTCTCTCGAGCTTGCCATCTGCATGACTGCTTCATTTGCCAGCTTCGCTGTTCTTTCTACGGGTTCAAATCGGTTTGCTTCTGTCGAGGAAGGGGGACATCGATCAGAGAAAAGGGACTTTTGTAAGAGATTCTGAGGAGATTTGTTTGCCTTGTGTTTCTCTGTTTTTGTCTGAAAGCCGTGTGTCCACTAAAGGGTTAGCTGCTGTTAAGAGCTAAGAACCAGAACCTGTCTTCGTTGAAACGCTCCGGTCGGTTTCAGAGGGATGAAACGTAGCCCTGAGCTAAATAACAGTTTCACCGATCCATTCGATAGCTTGCCATCGAGGAAACAAACCGTTCGATGTGTTCCGCTTGCAGAAAGCTTCTGAAAAATACCGATCGGCGGTGTGCCAGAAAATGTGGCACTGCGTGCCAGAAAATGTTCTCAGACTCGCAGCCCCAAAACTGTCGTGCGATCTCTAGAAAATGACGAATCCTTCGGGAAGGGAGTGAATACCGATCACGATGAATAATGTCGGGTAGTCTGGCGAGCCGTGGGGCGCGAACCGGTCCGATCCGATTCGCGAATGATCAAGATTCCGCGGCGGAGTCGGCTCGCATTGTTAAACAGCGGTGCTCGCACAGTGAAATCAGTCGTTTCGCGGCGAGGAGACGGGGCTCCCAGCGTTAACATTTCGAACGCGTCACGATCGCGTTAGAGGCGGCATAAATTAAGGGCCGGGGAGTAGAAGGCGGATACACAAACGGGCACCGATCGCGACCACCTCGCCGGGAAAAGAGAGAACACGGCCCCGAGACCGCGGCCGCACGGGGCCGCACGGCGGTGGTTATTATTCACGGTAGATTTCTAAAGCGAACAACGAACCGGCGAGCGTCGCGTTACCAATGATCGGTCAACGGATAGTTTATCGGCCACGAAAACACGCGAGAGCCGAACGCGGACATGATTTAAATGGCCGCGATCGCGCGCGAGAACCATTGGCCGACTCGCGGCCACGCTCCCATGAACGCCTAACTTTCGACCGTGAACGGCCTGCTGCACTCCCAATGCAATCGATATGCAATCGTCGCGGATCTTTCCGCAGTTTTTCCACAATTTTTCCGCAATTTTTCCGCAACTTTCTTGTACACGTGGTCTCGGGATGATTCTCGAAGGTGAACGTCCCGGTTCATTAACCCCCTACCCTACGATTTCCTTCACAGCTACGTTGATCGGCGGTGTGACATAATCTTAATAATATCCCTGATAAAACGAGACAATCTTTGTTTCCTCTGTTACCTTCTTATCTAGATTTTGGTGATACAAGATACAAATTCATTAGCGACTCTTTGGGTTGTTGTCATATTTCTGTAAATACTTTGGTGTCTCTTAAAAAATTTAGGATTCGTTTAATTTATTCTTGAGACGTTATATCCTGCGGAGCGTTTAGTTTATATTTCATTCTACTGATCTGATATTTCCTGCATTCAAATAGTATAATAGGTGGTTGATTGTTAGTTCTTTGTTACACAGGTTGCAGAAGGGTGGTTTCTTTTCTTTCTGCGAATAGCAGAAGATTCATATTTAGTGGATCATGTATGACATCATCGACACAAGTCTGACACGTTGTTGGTGCAAGAGATTAACGTCATCGACGTTCGTGAGCCCATTCTCCAATTAACTGTTGCAAAGCACTAGCACCTATTCTCGGTTTCGATCACCGCTCCCGTTTCATTTCCTGCAACGATTATTTTTTTGGATTTATGTCGTCCCTGAAATGGTTCCGGAATCGATTCTCGACTCGCCTTAATAGATATCAGTAGACCGCGGATCTTTATGTAACGAACAGGAGCAACACCGAGGTCTATTTCCTTTCGAAATAAACGTAACAGCTTGAAAATGATTTGACATTTAGTCATTTAAACAAGAGGGCGTCAAACTGTTTGCAGTAAACGTTTGCTGTTAAAATTTCTAAAAATTCTGTTTAAATTGTTATTGTCGCTGTATAATGTGACACGGTTCTCTTGTTTCGAAACAGTACAGTAAATTCTCCCAAATTGACGCTCGGATGGACAATTGGGACAAAATGAACAATTTGGGAAGCGAGGATACGATTATACATAGTTGTTGATAACAGATAACTATAAAAACTAGTCGCAAGGCTCGAACAATCGTATCTCCTCTACCCAAATTGTCCATTTTTGTGTACAATCTGAGCGTCAATTAGGGAGAATTTACTGTATACGGTGTCTGATGGATGTTCGAGATGAGATAGCGTAAAAACGGTCTCTAATTTTTCTAATCGATGAGATCTACCATCTGAAGGAAGAATCGACGCAGGAGATAGTTCCTACACCTCGCATAGATCCGTAGCGAACGATCGTCTGCCAGATGATCGATCGATCTCTCGTCCAAGGCCCGAATATTTAAGAGGTCAATCTCGCGAATCGTGTGTCGCGGTCGACTTTTGATTCGTTCGGTAGCGCGATCCGTCGAGATATTCGACATTAACGATCCATCGCGTGGGAGTTAACGGAAGCGCGCGCACGAGCGGGTCGGCATCGTCGAAGCGAGCAGAAAGAAAACGCGCGCATGGATCGGCGTGTGGCGAGCGTGTCCGAGGAACGATTAATCTTCCTTGACGACGAACGATCGTCGGTTTTAATCGACGGATCTGCTTCGGTCCCTCGACAAAAGCCGATGGAACCCGCGGTTTCGGCTAATTATCCGGCTCGAAGGGCGAATCATCGCGGGTACCGTTCGACGAAATCGACCGTGAGAATCCTTTTAATTATCGCGTAATCACCGGCGGCCCTGTAAACCGATCCATTTACAGGCTTTACGGATTTTCGCGTTCTCTCGCGCCTTGTTCCTTTTACAATCTCCCTTTTCTTTCCTCGATCGTCTTTTTCGTTTTTTCTTTCTCTCTCTCTTTCTCTCTCTCGCTCTTTTTTTTAATAATAATTAACTATACTAATTGGGTGGTTCGAGCGACGCCGGGTAACCCATCTGATTAATGCCCGATACTAAAAGCGGTTCGTGCCTAAAGAGTACGTTTTATAACTTCCTGGATTTCTCGCGGCGTTTTGCGGAAGTACCGGCGAACAATAAAGCCGACCGCGCGCGCGTTCCGCTCGTCCTCTCACCCCCTCCTGATACACTCTTTCTCCGTTAACGTAGCCTTACACACACGCGCACGCACTTACACACGTCCTGGCAACGAGATTCGCTCATCCTATCCACGTTTTCTTTCGTTGCAGATGCGCGAACGGCTACATCGGGCAGAGGTGCGAGTTTAAGGATTTAGATGGTTCCTATTTGCGTAAGTATCATCGATAGCTGCACCGTGTTTTAATGCGCCGAGACCGCAGTCGTTCTTGCATCGCTCGGTTCTCGCTCTAAGAGAATTCAGCAGGCCCGTTGGAAACGGATAACACGAATCGCTGGACACTGAGAAGCGAGCGATCCAAAGATAAGGCTGCTAATCTCGGCTGCCGCCACCGTTTTTCTCGAAAGATCCTTTGCGTCCTTGGTCCCGGCCCGAGACGTTCAGGTGCGAGGCTCTGTGAGAAAGTCCTTGAAACCTCGATGAACTTGTTAACTTCGGTGTCGCTGCTTTCACCGATCCGGCACAGATCATTGGACGAAAGACTGTTCTACTGTATCGGTATCTGTAACGCTAAACCTATCGCGGACAAAACGACCGGTTTCTCGGTTTGCAATTCCGCGAACTCTGGCGAATCTTTCGCAAAATCTGAACGAATTCGATCTCCGCGCTTTTACGGGTCAATGCGCGTCCGCCGCCATGGGTTCAGCGTTAACTATAAACGTGACTATAAATATGAAGTTCGAACAGATTCTATCAAAAAAACCGTAAAACATAACAGTAATTCGTACATGAGAATATTGTTTACGTATTCCATTGTATTCCGGTGCACGGCGGCGGTAGCGGCGGCAGAAATTATTTACAAGAATCGAATGTTACATTAATACGGCGCAAGAAATCTGTGCGCTCTATTACGCGACGCGTGGTTATCATCATCGAGGAGGATTACCGATCGCACCCGGAAGTCCCGGACAGCGGTCCAGTTAGTTCTTGTTTCGTGAACCGGTAGTCGAGAGAGACGCCGGGAGACCGTCACGACGATACAATTAGTTGGGCATTCAATCTCGGGACGCATTAGAACGAGTCTGGGAAACAGGAAACTCTGTCTGCCCTGCTAAGAAGCCGATCTTGCGTTACAGCTTCCCGGCAGCGTGTAATGTTGGAGACGGCCAGCATCGCCGGCGGTGCCACGATAGCAGTATTCCTCGTCGTTATCATTTGCATAGCGGCTTACATCCACTGCAAGCGAAAGCAAAAGGAATTACGATCGAGGTACGTATTTACATTCGATTCCCATACATTTTCCACTTCCGAAGCGTTCCAGACCACCCCGGGAAAATCTGTTCTGCGCGTTTTTATCTTAACCCATCGCGTTACGATCTCATAGCGAAGTCGATCGACGCTTGTTCGCTAATCAATTCGTACGCGAAGCAGTCAATTTATGTTTATCGTGTGTCATTATTAGACTGCGGATTTGATGCATTTATGACAAAAATGGCTGCATCAAACGAGAACAGCAAACGCATTTAAACGATTTGAAAATATTAAATTAATGTCAAATTATTAAAATGATCAATGATGGTAAATGTCTATGCAGTTCCCGCATCTCTCATTGTTACAACAATATTGTATTACCTTTATTTCAATGTTTAACTCTCGCATTTCCTATGCGAAACGCATGCAATACTGGGTCACTCGGGCTCACTTCAGCTTTCGAACGACTGCCACTTGAAACATACCATCATCGATCCGCAAACTGACTCTGTAGCAACGATTATTCAACATATTTTTCTTTTTTATAATGATGCTAATCGAATCAATCGATCTACTACCTCGTCTTCGATCGCTGGATCGTACGAGGGCGCGACAAGCGACATAGTTTTTCGGTAGATCGATCGGTTCGACCAGCATGTTGCACTCGGGATTATCCGATAATCGTTCTTCGTGTGCTGATTTTGAACATTGGACGTTATCTTTGTGGCAACAGTAACTGCGTCGACACGGTGGATGGTCCTGGCCGAGATCCGGAGTTGAGGCCGTTTAGCAACCGCAGCCGCTCTCTGAGGATCTTCATGACCAAGAATCCTAATAGCTCGGTAAGAGAATAGTAGCAATATTAATATTCCTACGCCTGTCAATCGTTTCTCGTCGATTTCTGTCTCCTTCAAGTAAATCTGCTTCACTTTCTACATCATTTTCGAGGACTAACGCCTTCGATTTCCTATCCGAACAAATTCTTAAAAGAAGACCGATGACTTGCGAAAAATAGAGGCTTCAGGCTTCAGAATGAGTCCAGGTTTATCGTTGCACGATTCTTCTTCGTAACAGTCTTAATTTCTTCCGAAAATCGATGATTGATCAAGTACGATCCTCGACGCGATCGTGGTCGGGTAGACGATGAACAGTTTGTCGGATCTGTTCCCAGGCGGCGATCGAGCAAACGAGAATGCCCGGATGGAACAGCCCGGAAGCGGAGTCGATGAGAATGGCGTCGATCAGCGAGGGCAAGCATTCGAATCAATAATAGCCAATCTGGTGCCTAATTCCGAACGACACGGACCGACGGCGTCTGGGCGTAGATCATCCTCGATCGCCGAGAGACACGGACGCGTCCACGGAACGAATCGACCGCTTTCGCCCATCTCCAATGCTTTCTGTCTCCGTCCATGGACTACGTTTACGTTTCCCTTCGGTTCCTCGTCGGCTGAGATCTCTCCTCTCTCTGCGAAACCGAACTCTGTGGCGAGGATCATCGACCGATCCGCGAGCTTCGGCATCCTCGAAACCGTCTAAAAGACTTGTGGATCCCAGGCGGAAGAGATCGAAGAGGAATCGTCGAATGGAAGCCGCGTAGCTCAAACTTGAAATAGAGCTGGACCTCTCGGAAGAACAAAGAACGAGGAAAGTGGAAGAAAGGGGGGCTTTAAAAATAAAAGCCGTCGCGGACACTCGTCTAGAGAGAGGGAGAGAGAGCGAGAGAGAGAAAGAGAGAGAGAGTGTGTGTGTATGTGTGTGTGTACACACCCGGTAATTCATTGTTCCTATCCGGACGAAAGTGAAACATAGTTTTTAGATCAGACAATAATAATAATCGAAGAAACAACAAAAAACTAGGCAGCAGAGATAAGGAAAACAACAACTGTAACCAACAGTAGCGGCTAGCGACGAGAAAATCTACGAGTTCTGTTCTCCCGGCTTCTTCGAGGAAGGAGAAGCGTTTTCCAGTGGATCAGCTTGCAGACAATTCTTTGTGACTTTCAATGTCCTGTCGTTTCTTCTTTTCTCTCCTCGCGCTTCTGCGTTGTTTTCTTGTTCTTCTCGATCTGTCGGTCGGTTCAGCGGAAGTTCCTCTTGCGAAGTAACAGAGAAGAGATAGAGAGAAAGAAAGGAAGAAAGAAAGAGAGAGAAACGATCGCGGCTCGAGAGAGTGCTCTTTCGCCGGAGATTCCTCGAAAAATGTTCGTGTTCCGGCTTTGTTCTCTCTGTTCGTCTCGGTTCGTCGGTTCCTAGACAGACGAGAGAGCGCGTGTTCCCGTGTGCGCGAGCGAGTGTGAATGAGAAACATCGTGCGCGGGTGTGTGGGTGGCTGTCCGCTCGATAGACGATTATTTATTTATTCGGAAGCTCGTCCCGGCGCGGAATAATCGGAGGATCACGGCCGATCGAACGTGTGTCGCGTCCCGTGGAAACGATTGGTGCTCATGAAATGTCGTTTTTCGATCCATCGACGTGTCCTCGTTTTATTCTAATACGCTCCACGCTATATCTAAGACAACGCCAAAGAGAATCCAAAACGATATACCCCTTACCCCGTGTATCCTACATAGTTTATCCCAGTAAACGAACGCGTTCAAGGGAACAAGGTGTACCCAGGTCCTCGAGGATCGAGCGCGGTTCATCAGAATGATAGTGCGCGGAACCATGGCAAAACAGTCGCTTCAGTCGTGTTAAGATTTTCCAAAAGCTCGACGATTGGGAAAAACGATGTTCCATATACCGGGATCCGATTCCGGAAGAGAAACGCGGCGCGCGGGGAAGGTATTCGCTTGCGAGAACACTGAAAAGTGTAGTTGCAGTAGTTTCGCGACAGTCACAATAGACGTCCACGCCATCCCTATATAAAATGTACACTGTCTGCCTCAAGCAAGATGGACAGCTTTTATGACCATTGATGCTTCTTTTGGAAACGATCAATCAAAAGTAAGTAAAAAAGTCTGGCTCCAGATTGTTCATTGCATAATTACAGAGATCAACATATACACAGAGAAACTGATTGAATACCTCCATTTATCAGGAAATATAATAAATCATACAAAATTCGAATCAATACAGACTGGTTTTGCAAAGCAATAGAAACCACGATTATCTTTACAAAACAATCCAAACTGGTACAACATAGTATTTACGATGCAATAGACAGTGTCAGTTAGCGAGTACCTTTTCCGTTCGCCAAAGTGTCCTCCGATTACTTCAGACGTCATGATTGCGTCACTTCAGCGTGGTCCGTCGCGGACGAGCATCTTCGAGGATGCCCGATCGAGAAATCAGGGAGATCCGGCAAAGGATCGAGGGACAGCAGTGTACGTTCGGTGTGCAGTACCAAAATGGCGCACGACCTTGGCCGAGACTCACCCCCTGGAGCCCCCATTGTAAATAGTAAATTATCCGTGCGCAGGGCCAGCCGATCGACTCGTTCTCAACCCCCATGGAATTTATCTGAGCCGCGTGAATCGCCGTTTGTAGCGGACAAACTACAATCAATGACGCTTCGATTAAGCCCCCCTCCCCTAGCCCCCTTGGACCCTCGGATGTACCCCTCTGTGTGACGACAAATAAATTTCACGGGGAGAGACGAGTCGGTTGGATGACAGGGGTCGCGTGAGAGATCGCCGGGTCGCGTGCTCCGCACCACCGAAAATAACCAGCCGCGCTGGTTTTCGAGAGAATGAGAGAGAATCTGAATGAATCTGAGAGAGAGAATCTGAAAGAGAGAGAGAGAGGCGAACCGAAAAGAAAATATATGTTCCGTCGCCGAAGGCGACGCCGTCCCGAGGAGTGTTGCGCGGAAGATACACGATATTTTTCTCGTCGTTCGTACCTAGAGAGAAAGAGAGCGGGAGAGAGAAAGAGAGAGAGAGAGAGAGAGAGAGAGAAATAAAGGGAGAAGTCTATCCGTGTAGAACGGTGATTTGTATATTTGTAGATACTGCGGAGTGAGGAGAAGCTTCCAAACGCTCTATGAGATCGTCTGCTCTTCTTGTGTCTTAATGGGTCGCGAACAGTCAGCCCCCTTGCACCCCTTTGCTTTCCATCCCCCTGCTGATCTTTCAGCCCCCGCTGCTGGCGAGACTATAAGCATAGTTCTCTCCAGAATGAATTTCGGGGAGAATGATCAGGGGAGCGAAACTGAAGAGACAAGAATTGGAGACGAAGTTTAGGTCGCGAGAAGAGAAGAGGCCTAACAGAGAAGTTGTGTTTCTCGGGGATGCCCCCGACATTAATTTATAAATAGTCTTAATTAACGTGGAGAAACGGCGTCATTCTAATTTAATTTTCCTCCCCGCACATGCGACACACACATACACAACATGTACACTGACACACACCCATGAACACAGACAAGATGCCCAGACCCCCAGAATCGTACGTCTCATACTTTGTACTTGGTTCCTAATTTATTCTTACTTTCTCGTAATTAATTAATTATCACGATTTAATTATTCTTACTAATTTACGATCATTAGTTAACGATCGATCAATTTATTCATTTTCTTTTTCCATTTTTTTTGTCTTCTTCTTTCCTCTTTAATTATTACCTATCGATCGGAACTCGATTAATCAGTTATTCCTAATAAACTAGCTCTCGCGTATTTTGGTTAACGATACGTTTTAAGGACACGATTTATTATTTATGAGTAGAGAGACGAAACGAGGAGGTGAACGGACGCGGCGAGGATCGCGAGGCGACCCTAAACAGGCTAGACGGTCTGCCACTTTTCTTTCTTAGATATCTTTGGATCGGCGAAAGATGATTTAACGAAATTATCCAGTTCTAGATCGAGGAAGGAAATTACTCGAAATTGAGTCTGTAGAAGATTGCGACAACCTGCGATCTACGATTCGTTGATCGAAGCGTCGGGGGGGATTGAGGACCCCGCATGATCGTTGGATCACAATCATTGACCATCCTTTAGCTCTCGGGTCCAAGAACCATTATGCTTTACGTTTTTCAAGCAAAGTATCAGCAAAAACGATCTACAAAGATCACTCGGTGGACCGGCTAGAACTGTGTCGCGACCAAGCCGCGATCGATCGATCGCTCGCTCGAGACCCAGGATCCGATTTCCCCGTGATTTCCATATCAGAAGCGACCCGTTGTCACCAACCGATCGCTCGATTTTCCATTGTGTTCAACATTTTTCATTTTTTCCACGGGGAGCAGAGAGAAAAGAGGATAGTTTCGCCTCGATCGAGAGCGATCGGTCGAGTTCTCCGCGATCCAGCGATCGTTTGAAGCGTGCAGACAGAGTGGTGGCATTTTAGTACATCAGACAGCGCCGTGGCCGTGTGATCGCGCGGATCTAAGCGAACAAGAGGACCAGGAAGAGAGGGAATAGGAGAGAAAAGAGAGAGAGAGAGAGGGGGGAGAGAGAGAGAGAGGGTGAGGAAAATAAACTGCTCAGCCTGGAAAAGCGTATTTGATCTGGACGAAAGAAATCTGACAATTTTCTTTGGGTCATCAGCTGAGCGTCGAAGAAGACTGCCGATGGGGATTGATCGACGAGAATTCTCGAGGCGACCGGAACTTCGAAATTCGCGATCGGCCTCGATCAAAGCTCTCGATCAATCTTCTGATCGGCTTCTTTCTTCGCTTCCGGTTCTCTCTTTCTCCAATGCCATCCTGGCGAGGTTCTATCAGCCATTTGTTCCTCCCTCGCTTCCACGATTCGCTTGTTCGTCGAGTGTTGTTTATTTAACAATAAAACGCGTTCTCTTTAGTTCTCCGTTTTAATTTCTGGACGGAGATCCGCTCGCGCTCGGGGACACGCGTCGGATCTCCCAAAACGAAATTGTCTCGTGTTCCCATCGTGAATCGCGTGCGCTTTAAACATGACGGCGGATGGTAGGTACCCCCGTCCGACATTACCAAATCCGTACTGTATCGCGCGGTATGCTGTTCGTTGTAAATGTACCAAAGACAATGTCGATTAACTGACAAATAATTTAGTTTATTTAAATGCAAAGGATGAAAGAGTGGGAGAGAGAGAGAGAGAGAGAGAGAGAAAGAGAGATAGAGACGCGTATAGCAGATAGAGAGATGAAGAGATAGGAGGTTGAGAGATAGATGCGAGAGAAGGGGTTGAAACGTTCCCTTTTCGTGGAAGGATTTGAAGAGGGAGCGACCAAGAATTAAATGCGGGACATATATATTAATATACGAAAGTTATCTATCCAAAGGAAGCTGCTAAAGTGTCATTTAGCTAGACGAGATTGATCAATGGGATCCGCAATGTTGCATCGAAACATTGTTATTATTTTTGTAAAGAAACCATGTACATGTATTAACTTAGCGTGCTCTGCGTATGGAAGCTTACGATATGTTGATTATTATTATTATTGCTATTATTATTATTATTATCTATTTTTATTATTATTATTATTATCTATTATTATTATGATTATGATTATTATTATATTGAAAGGAATAAAAACTTGTAATCTTGTTTCCCGAAATGTTTAAATAGCATAAATATCGAGATCTTACACGTTACTACTTTTTAAACTTAATTCGTCGTTCCCGAACATCGATCCTTCATCCTTTCGACGTTTCACGGAACGAGGAACAACTGTAATTTTTAATTAATTGGTATTAGAAACAAAAATGATTTTTGATGTCATACTTCTTGTCTCCCGAATCAAATATTCTCTGTTAAACGGAATTAAAATATTCTAAATATCAATGTCTCTTGCAGCCGCTCTTCCAGTGGTACTTCCGGTAGCATTACGATCGTCGACTCTAAATTATTAAACGTAAATAAGTACGCTGTAAGTAAGACACATATCAAAATATAAAGCTTTCTAATTAAAAAACTTACGGAAGATTGATTTAGTTTTTTTTTTAGTAAGAAGTTGTCACTTGATGTAATGTAGGTGACCTGGAAATGTTAGCTATAGGACGGTTGATTCAAAGAATTACCCCTTCGGCATCCTGGCAGGAGTCACCGATCTGCGTAAGTTCGTACACCTTCTAATTACTATTTAATGTTCATTACCCTGATAATGAGTGCTATCCTCAGTCCAGGTTAATGGTCTTGTTCATGCGATACACCGGAATCTCATGAATATTTAACCGACGGTCTGACCAATGGTTTGTTTCACTGCATTTTTAAGGTAGAATCCTTCGGTTCAGAAAATATAGCAAGCATTACGGTTTTAAAATTTAAGTGAAACATTTTAAGCTTAGACTATTTAATTATGTAAATAATTTAAAGTTAAAATAAAATTAAGAGGACTCGTGGACACGTAATAGAGACCGGATAGAAAATCAATTTTTCACTTTATTCGATAACAAAATGACTCTTTTAAGCTATCCAACACTTTTCTCGTGAAAATAAAAAATTAAATTAAATTATAGCACATTCACGACGTACAGAAACTTACATGTACCGACAGAATGCTTCGATTGCACGATAAGTATCTTCTTTGGTTTACCAAAGTTGTTAGTATTTCACGCGTACTAACATTCTCGGGTTGACTCAATCGAAACATGTCAAGTTAAATTAGTGTCTATGTAATCCGTTAGTATTGTTATCTTAAAAAGAGGTTACTCTGGTAAGTTTCGTATTGGGCACTTTAATCAACGATACTCAACGGAATTATATTAAAGTG
The DNA here is from genome assembly GCF_051020955.1 of Megalopta genalis. NCBI lineage: Eukaryota > Metazoa > Arthropoda > Insecta > Hymenoptera > Halictidae > Megalopta > Megalopta genalis. Next base: position 23,930,843 of record NC_135017.1, on the reverse strand, counting down.
GCTGTCGGTAAATCATTAACATTGTCAAAACTAGTAATTCGTTTTGAATCTTATCGCGCATAAGAAATTAACAAGCAAGCTATGAATGAACGATTAAAGTAAAACAATGGGAAAGTATATACACAATAATTAGTTACTTAATGAATATCACATGATCTGTTTTTTCAACGACGAAGATACTACACGTCACGATTCACTTTGTTTACGTTTCTTCTCGTATATGGATATGTACCTCCTCCAGAAAGCTGAATCACGTTGATTATACAGGCCATTGATCTGATCCACAGTTCGATCATGAAGGAGTGCATTAGGGGTCCATTTTAGTACGTTCGGTAGGATCGTCTCGAAATTGTGCCTTGACAAACTCAGTAACGCCGATATCACACCCTCTTGTTGATCATGCGACCCTAATTGAAAATGTAAATTTCAAATCAGCATATTCTCCATGGTGTGCAATTTGGGTTAAGTGATTCTAATAAAAAAAACGTACCTTCATTGGAGTCATTTAGGGCACATAGTTGCTCCACAATCTCACCCACTGAATTATCGTCGTCATTTGTAGGAAATGGTCGCATCAGACTACCTGCAATTATAACAAAAAGGATTTTTATTTGAATATACATTGAATTAAGAAATAGTTCATTTAACTTCCTTTGACGAAGTTAATTACCCAGTAAGGAGAACGCTTTGTACTGGTTCGAGCATTTGTTATTAACGATCATGGGCAACAAGGCACCCTTAATTATATTTTTGTACGTCCACGCCGTACTCTCCTTCTTTGCTAAAAGCGCGATGGCGATCATTATGTTGTTGTGACATGTCTCTACAAAGGAGAACAATTAAGATTAACACAATTGATATATTTGTTTTCTCATGTTTACACACCCTGGAAAGCTGTCAGTAATGTATCCAACATGTCAATAGACAATGTTCCGGTCGGATACTTGTAATACACCGATACCAAGTTCTTCAATCCGTTTAGCTTAGGGTAATCGGAGGCGGTCAATGACATTGTAAGATGTGCAATACATTTTGGTAAAACATCTATAAGAATTACAGAGTAAATTGATTAATTTAGAAATTAACTTTGGAAGTCGTCTTAATGGAAACTACATTTTGACGTACCTTTGTTGGTTTCATTACATGGAAATACCTCTGGCCAACAAGTGAATACTGTGTACAAAACAATGGTTGCATTAAGCCCTAAACAATAAATAGCATCGCAACAGAATATCCTTACTCTTTCTCTGTCTTTCTGAATGCGTGCTAAAATCGTGTATATCCTAGCAAGCGAATCGACAACTGATCTCTGCTGGAAGAAAGAGACGACTATTAATCGTGCCATTCAATTCTATGCGATCGATAAATACAATTAATATTACTTCAACTTACCAATTGTTTTTGATTAAGTTTAAACATTTTGTACTCGATGCCAACCTGAACTAGTTCAATAGTCGTCGGAAATACTTTCTCCAAGTCAACCAACAATGCCGCGATCTTTTGCTGTGTTTTTGTCATCAAAGGTGCGGGTGGTGTGTAACTGTTATCTAATTTCTCTTTGCAGTGTTCTTCCATGGTTAAAAATTCTACTACATTTCTGAAATAAGGTAACATTGATTGCAATCCACATCATAACTGATAAACGTATTGATTGCATCTTGATGCTCACTTTGCTATGATACGGGGCGTTGTGCGCGTGATTTTTAGTTTCTCAATCACGTCCCAATGCACAGTGTTCTCCCATTCGCTATTTACAAGCCTCTGCAATTGTCTTGTTACAAACTCATCTGAAATAAAATGCATTGCATAAAATATTTCCTTTTTAAATAATAAGCTAACATAGCAATATTACCTGTTACTAAACGGATGCATGCTAAATTTTTAAATTGTTTCTTATGGCGCTTATCCAAAGACTTTTTCTCGGCATTTAATTGTTTCAGTATCTCGATCGAGGATTTCGAATTCAAGCTTTTATCCCTATTGTTGTTAACTTTCCACGCTATATGAAGATTGTTCACTAATGAATTAGAATCGAATGATTGATTATTTCCTATAAATTGTTGAGTTCCCTCCTGAGATACGCTAAAACCGTTTGGAATAACAACTGCGATCCTGTCATTCTGGCAAGATTGATGGCAATTTAAATTATTCTTAATCCCAGTGACAGTTCTTTTTCGATCTGACGAACTAATGTCGAGTTCTTCTCTTGTTTCTTTACATTGCTCAAATAAGTTAGAAATATCGAAAACAGACTCAGTGGAGATATCACAGGCATTTTCATTGCCAGACAATTCATCTGGTTTATCAACTTCTAGATTTATTTCAACTTTGGGATTCATTACAGATTCCGGATTCGTTTCAGATTCTGGATTCATTTCAGGTTTCGGATTCAGTTCAGGTTTCGGATTCATTTCAGGTTTCGGATTTATTTCAGGTGCCTCTTGTGTTATATTTGTCTCCTCCACTGTATATGTATTAAATTCAGTCTTACCCACGATAGTGGTCTCAAATTTGGGCTTTCTATCCCTTTTAGTTTTAGATGTAAGTGTCTTAGTCTCTGTACAATTGTTTAACCAAGTATTTTGTTCTGTCATGACTTTAGGTATGTGGGCAATTCGTGGTCTCTTTTTAGGAACATAATCGTTCGCCGTAACATTCTCAACCTCCTCTTCCAGATGATTCTCCTCTTGCAATGTGCATTGGTTCTCGTAGTGCTGGGTCTCTTTGTAATTTAATCGCGGGATTCTCACTGTGTTCCCCTGGAGTTTGGTAGTATTTTTCCTCAAGTTCCTAATTTTCCTCATCAATCCCTGACGACAAGGTTTTTTCGGCTCCTCAAGCTCGTCAACCTTCCTCTTTCTCCTAACAACGTTTTCGAGGTTAGGCGTTGGAGTCTGTGACTCTTCATTCAGTTTTGATATTTCCAACTCCATTTCATCAATCTCATTCATTTCCTCCACCTTTGAAAGTGTGGACTGAGTCTCAGTAGACTGAGACCTTGTTGACTTAAAATTTCCCGCGAAACTCGCCACGTCTTTCATGACTAACTTGTCTCTCGCATTTTTTGTCCGAATGAAACATGAGTCCAATTCCGCCTCGAACTGCAACTTGTTAGACTCAATTGAGTCTGAGAGTATTCCTGAGTCGGTCTCACCTCCCGCCGATTTGCTGCATTCTGCTGAGTTCTTCGCCCTGTCTACAGCCATCGATTCGTCCACATCTCCAGAATGAGTGGAGTGCGTTATCGTTTTCAGATCATCGTTGCACATCGAATCAATCGTGTCCATGCATGATTCTTTAGATTCAGTACTATCTGCTTTAGTAGGAGTGTTATCGAACGTGTCATCGGCCGTGTCTGTATCCGAATCGCTAATTGGTTCTTCAATGTAATCAGAATTTTGCATGGAGACCTCCGATTTCTTGAGAAGCATAGAAGATTTGTGCTTTCGTTTCTTAGGTTTCTTTCTAGGGGAACTTGTATCCACTTTTTTTGGAAGCACGTCCACCTTCCAAGAACTTCTGCTGTATGTACTTTGTAGTCTTTTTGCAGCTTTTAGTCGAGATAACTTTGACTTGTTCAAGCTCTTATCCTTACGTCTGCGTGCAACGACTGGCTCCCTTTCCTTGTTCTGGTAGAAGTCTGTCATCCTCCTCCAGAGCTCCATAAAATTGAACTGCATCGCGCTACCCATATCGAACATATAATGCGAATTAGGAGGAGGTTGACTGAACTGACAACAATTTCTCCTTTTTTGAGACTTCAGCTTCTTGATCTTTTTCTGGAGTTTCTTCTCTAGCTTGTCGATCCTGTTTTGCAACGAAAATGTGACCCCAGACTCGTTTTCGCTTTTGTTTGTTTGAGTAGCCGCGCTTGTTCTCACCGGTGGCATGCTGATCGGTGTTGACTTAATGCAAGAGGCGCTTTGACTCATAGAACTAGGTGATCGTGAAAAATTGCGGCAATAGTCTAAATGATCAAATGGAACCGGCGGTGGAAAATTCGGAGAAATAAATTCAGAATGGACGATCTCGGTATGGAAATGTGGTGGTGGCGAATCTGCTAGATTCTCGATTCTAACGTGTTCTCTATTCACATCTGAAATTATTTGAATTATTAGTATATCATGTAAGATGTTAAATTTTTTAAATTACTTACCCGACGGTGCGGGCATACGTTTCTTAGGAGGAGATGAAATCTTTTCTATTAATTTTGGACATGACCCCATCATGATCTCACAAATTTTATCGATAGGTGGGGGGTTTATATGGACCTCACATTTGGAACAAAATACAGGATACATATCGTCCTTTACATTATAGAATTCATCTGTTAGTAGACACTTGTCTGCAACTTGTGGTTTTTGTACTATTTCGTCCTTGGTAAGTGTCGTAATTATTCCAATACTTTTTACTTCTTTTCCTGTAAAATGAAGATAATAGTTAAGAGGAACAATTAGAATAATATATTTGCTTGATCCGTTTCGCTTACTATTCTGATAAGTGTTAGTTGCAACATTTTTAGTCATAATGTTGCTATTATTAGAAGTGTTAGTTGCAACGTTCTTAGTGATAATGTTGCTACTATTAGAAGTGTTGGTAGCTACATCTTTCGTGACAATATTGTTACTATTATGACAGTCATTGCTCCTCATAGAAGTTCTTTTTACAATCTTTTTAACTTTCGTTTCGCTACTCTTTTTCATAGTTTTTAATTCCATCTCCAGTTCTTTGACTCTCACTAAAATAAAAATTATAAATAATTCAAAAGAAAGAATTACATAATATTTGCATGCACTAGGGATAATATTTGAATACACTCACTTTCAAAAGAAGACTTTTGTAAGTCATACTGCATAATTTTATCATCTTGCTGACACTCCACATCTTTTATCTTGCATATGAGTTGTTGTATATGTTGCTGATCAGCAGCAGCTTTTATTACATAGTTATCTATTTGATTTGTTAGCGTATCAATATTCTTTTTATACTCTGTATTTTGCTAGAAAATTCATGGAACATAAAATAAGTCAAAGAGTTGCTGTAAAACACAAATATTGGCAATGTGTTAATTTTTACTTACAAGTTCCAATTTAATAACCTTTGCCAATGTAGAATTATAATTACAAGTAACTTTCTTTATTTGTTTAGTGGCCGCATCTAAATCTGTCTTTAAACGCTCACATTCCTTGAGTTTATCATTGTATTGCTTAATTACCTCGCTGTATAAAAATATATTAGATCAAATTTTATGGTCTACAATTTAGTTAACAAAATATTTATTAAAAGTACTTACTGAGTCTCGCAGATTTTTTTCTTCAATAACAAATAAGATTGTGTCAAGTTTGCCGAAGTCAAGTTATCGTTCTATATCAACATAAACATTAACGTTCAGATACAGCACCAAAATTAAAGACATTTAAACCAAAGTCGATAATAATCAAATAAATATTCGGGAATAAGATGAAAGAAACTAATTATTATTTTGGGGCATGTGACGTATTTTTATTATAAATCGTCATTAAACGTACAGGTACCATAACCTCAAAGTAACCTAACATGTCAGTGTTGTTAAATTCGATAAGAGGAATAAGCTTTAAAAACAAAATACTTGCTTGAACATTTTCATTTGTCGTAAATTCTGGGAAACTAAGATCCATATTGCCTCGAATGACAAGCAGTATTAATTATTTTAAAATCAATTGCATTTTCAAATGCCGACTGAGAATCACGTTTGTCCGGCGTTCAGTTCATCGCAGTGTATCCTGATGTTTACGGTTCCGGACCGGAACTTCCGGTTAGGGATATAATCCCATGAACTTTCTCTAGAATTTTACCGCCACATACCCTAGCATACAATTTTTAGAAATAATTGTGATATCGCATTATTTTTTATTCTCAGTTTTGTAGATAATCAGCAAAAATTACTTTCAGATTTAAATTATTTATTGAAGTATTAATTTTCTCAAAAAAAAATCTCGATATCCAAAAACACCGTGGAGATTTTAGAATGAAATTTTGGTATCAGTGCGATTTACCATATGGGGGGCGGAATCGGCGGTTTCGATCCATTTGTGTGGGAGGCTGAAAGACGAGTGCGAATTGCAAAGAATAGTTAAATTAGAATTGCGTGACACTGAATAATTTTCTACTTCGATTGCCTACTGACGCTGTGATTCCGAAAATAAAGTGATCTTGACATCGTTCCGTTATTATTACCAATTATATTACCGTTATATTAGCGTTATCAGTAGCGTTATATTATCGACAGCAATATAATATTCATATCGAATTATTTTATACAGTGTTCACAATTTATCACAATGATGAAACGTTCGAAGAGTATTGTCATTATAACGAAATATATCCTAGTTTTTCTATTTCTGCTGAGTCAAGTCAACAGTCAACAGGATGAGGAGGATACTACTATATACACTGTGCAGTACAACAAAGACAATTTCGCAGAGGAAGTGCAGAAGAATAATCATGTTGTTATGTTCTACGCGCCTTGGTAAGTTCAAATTATCTTTTTTAAATGCATGATTAGACGTAAAAAGTACTATTAAGTAAGTAAAATATTTTGCTTTGTTCTATGATAGGGAATACAAGAACGTGAATAGATGTCTCAGATCATATTCATACATTATTCTCACTCAATAAGAATTTATTTGTTTGTTTCAGGTGTGGACATTGCCAAAGAATGGCGCCACAGTATGAAAAATTAGCCAAAGAAACTAATGGAGATAAAAGCAATGTAATAATTGCTAAAGTAGATTGCACCATTGATAGTGAACTATGTAGTGAACATGATGTTACTGGCTATCCGACGTATGTGTAACATGGACTTACCACACATCTTATTTTTACAATAACAAAGGTCAAATAAAGTACATTTCAGTATTGTCTATTTTGTAGGTTCAAATTCTTCAAAGCTGGAGAGACCAAGGGCACTAAGTTCAAGGATGCAAAGGACATGCCATCTCTAATTGCCTTCATATTTGAACAATTGGGCACACCCTTTGGAGTAATTATCAATTCCATAATATACACAATTTGGTTGTAACGCATGCCATCTAGATTCTAATAATAATCATTTTAATTTAGGATATACACGAAACTCCATCTGCTCCTGATGCAGTAAATGGTCTTTTAGAATTAACAGAGGACACTTTTGACAAGCATGTGTCCTCTGGTTATCACTTTGTAAACTTATATGCACCTTGGTGTGGCTTTTGTCGGAAATTAGCACCTGTATGGGAGGAGTTAGCTAACAGTTTACGTAACAGTGACCATGTTAGCATATCTAAAGTAGACTGCCATCAACATCGTAGTGTTTGCACTCAGTTCGATATAAAGGGGTATCCAACTTTGCTTTGGATTGAAGATGGAAAGAAGGTGAAATATAAATAATACAATATAGATTTGTAGAAACCTAAAAAACCTAAAAAACTTATAAATGTAAAAATATTTTAAATGTAAAAAATTTATAAATGTACAAAAGTTTAAAATGTAAAATAATTTCCAGATAGATAAATATACTGGACAACGCACTCATGAAGAATTAAAGGCTTACGTAACGAAAATGCTTGCTAATGACAACGATAAAGTGGATGTTAAAATTGATAGTTCGGACAGTACGCTACACGCCGTACTTAGTTTAACCGGCGATAGTTTCAAGCATGGAATAGAAACGGGTGTTTCATTTGTTAAGTTTTTCGCGCCTTGGTGTGGTCATTGTAAGCGTTTAGCGCCCATTTGGGAGGATCTCGGGAAGAAGTTCTTCGGCAACGAGAAGGTGAACATTGCCAAAGTGGACTGCACCCTCGACGTCAGCAAAGATCTGTGCAATAAACAGGATGTTGACGGTTTTCCTAGTCTGTACTTATACCGCGACGGACAAAAAGTGTCCGAATACAATGGTGCTCGCAATCTAGAAGATCTGTACGATTTTGTATTGAATAATGTACAGCTGCACGACGAGCTATGATTATCTATTTATCTTCTACTAAATTTAATTCCGCGACCAGAGCGATAACCTACGCTGCCTCTCGGAACGCAACGGTGTAACAATTAATTTAATTCTATACGAATGTACGACGCGTCTGACTGAGACAACTCCGGAAGTTGTCCAGGTCGTATATTTTTTTCATTTTTGTATAAAATATCAAAACAAAAATGTTATACAATACTATTATACGTAAATATTAAGGGCCGTTATATTTTTCGCGTGGTTAAGTGGTGTACTTCCGAAATATATTTATAGAACCAATGTTAATCTCCATTGAATTTCGTGTTCTGTACATTCATTCGACACGTTCCGTGCCGCTTTTTAACATTTATAAAATATAAAATATAACATTTTGGGGAACACTGGAACCATCATTATAGCTTTTAACAATTTAATATGTCACCTGCAACGTCGGTCATCGATGATCGGAGCCATCGAATTGTTCAAAATAATTATAACGCGGTACACGTTATTGAATGTAACTCTTAACAGTGTTCCCAGAATAATATTTCCGCGCTGACTTTATCGTCTCGAGCTATTAGACAATGATATTTGCAGAAGACTGTTCTATAAATAGTGCGTTCCAACGATCATTATACCGCGAATCTTCATGCAAACAGAAATTTTTAAAAGCAAATTTATGTAAGACAAAGTCGAAAGCAATGTGTCACAGAAAAATGTCTACAGAATATGTATTAGACAATAATTCTGACCAAGCAACTTAGCCAAATCCTGCACACGGTGGACCAAACGACCAATGAGCACGGAACGTGTTAATTAGCATATCGTAATAGAAGCATTTAAATACCATTAAAAACCGGCCAGAGTCGTGGCCGAAGGATAAAAAGATCGCAACAATTGGCCACGCTGCTTGTCTATGTACAATGTTTTCCGTTTCACGACGATCTCTCGTTCAAGATCGCCCCTGACTTTGACAAGAGCTGCCTGGGTCTCCTCAGCTTTCTTCAGCTCGGCCAACATGGCGGAAGTGCGTTCGTTCAGCATCTTCACTTCTTCCACAAGCCTAATCGAAACACGCACGTTTCCAATAATTATTTGTAACAAAAACTAACGATCTTTATTCGATTCACTACGCGGGGTCCTGTGGTGGCCCCGATACTCACGCAAATTGGGGTGTGTCGCGGCAATTTTCAACGTTCTCCCGCCGTAATCTCTCGGCTAATCGTGTTTGCGCGACTTTCATGGCGCAATCGAGCCCCCTCGCCGAATGCCGAAGTTCTTCGATCGCTTTCTCGGTGTTCGCCAGCTCGTGCAAGCACTGAAAGCAGTCGAAGTGTCGGCAGAAGCACCAAAAAAACGATTTCCCTTTGAACTTGGCAAGGACACTCACGCGTAGCAGTTCCTTCTCCAACTGCGAACACACTTCCTCCGTGAGCTTGCTCTTCCCGCCGAGAGCGAGATCCACGCGGGTCGCTTGATCGCGAAGATCCTTTATGGAATTCGTAAAAATGGCTTTCAACGTGGACCGCAGATTGGCCGATCTTTGCCTGGCCGCCTCCGCGTCGGTCAAACTTTCGCGCGTGTAATGTTCATAGCTGGCTGGGGTCGATTGTCTGTCAAGGAAAGTGTTGAAAGTCTGATTAACTTGTGTACTCGTGAACTCCAAACTTGTGTACTAGTTTACAATTGATCTACATGGAAATCTGTTCGCACAATCAAGGATCGTAGAATATATTAATATGATTCGTTGAACCCTGGATAGTCGACTTGGTTTTTCTCTTTGTTTAGCGAGTAAGCTAGAACCTGGCGCCGAGTACGCTGATCAGGAATGATACGCTGACCATCTGCTCGTTATCAAGGTTCTGCCGTAGAGTTAGTTACATTCAACGACTCGGTACACACTCTGCCGGGAATCTCGTAGCCCCAGGTTTCCATAAAATTTCAGGGGATTCGTTCTTCAGCTGCACGCAGAAAGTGTCTATTTGATAAGCCCCAGCCTTATCGGTCCAATCTACTTCCATCCTCGCCTTGGCTGCCTTTAACTCTATCAATTGCATTTCTATTTGCTCGCGGGTCCTGCCGAGCAGGTCACGTATTTCCGAGCAAAGTGCTACTTCCTGCGGCAATTGACAAACATGTATCAATCAATTTAACTCTGTCTTCTTTTCATCGCTACGAAGGCCACCTTGGTCAATTCCTCCTCGACCTCGTCACGGATCAGATCAGACTCCAACCGCTTCGAGCGTAGCTGCAAGAATTCACCGGCGATCGATTCAGGAACCGTGAGAACCGACAATGACAGCTTGACGCGTCGACGTTCCGCTTCCAGCATCTCGATTTCCTCGGTGATGTCCCGTAACACGTGCTCCAGCTCGATTTTCCAACGGTACACCTCCGATGCACGGTTCTTCAAGTGGTCGGTATTTTCCAGTTGCGTTTTGTCCGCCTGTTTGTACGACTGCTGGACGCATCTTTTCGCGTTGCTTATCGCGAGCCTGTATCAAAGTCGTTTTATGTAACAGCAGAAATAAATATCGAGTTCGAAATATGTATAATTTGTCGGCAATCTTTGGGGATGAAAATTCTACTTTCTCGGTTCAATAAACCGAGAGTAGAGCAAATCCTCCGTTACCCGGCAAAACAGGCTCATCTCTCTTAAGTCAATAAGGAAGCCGATTTACTTCTAATGATCGCAGATAAACACTGTATAAAGCAAAGTTTCTCTTCATACTGGGCGGCCTGAATCTTTTCGTTCGACTGTTGGAAGAATTTGAGATTGTGAGCCCTCCATTGCGGCGCGCCGAATTTGGTCACACTATTTCGATCAACGACCGGTCTCACGCCTGTTAAACCATCTTTGGGCGTGTAGGTCGCTCTTCCAGTGGCCCATGGCCCAATAGGATCCATCGACGCTTCCGGTTGTGCCGGAAGTTCGTCTCCTGGTTGAGGGAAATAGGGGGCTGGTCTGTCACCCGCGTCCTTTGACAATTCCATCATAGGACAAGGGATGGGCTGTGCAAAAATGCGTTTACGAATGAAATATCGATATCGCTGAAGGAATTATTTTTAATTGCCATGATTAGATAATGTTTTAAAGTTTAAAAGAAATATAATGTCTCGTCATTGCCATTACGCGATGTTACATACACAACTTAAAACAATGTGATAAATTCTTTTTTATCTAAACGCGGTTTTATCTAAACGCAGCTGACAACAGTATATTTAATTTCGAAGTAGATAGACGAAGCACATATGGAAGTTACATAATACATACTTTAGTTTCGAATCGTCGCTTATCTTATACACTATAATATTTTTATGAATCGAAAGCGAGGGCATCAGGAACAACAAACACGAACTAAAAATAACAAAATAAATAATGATATCATTTTCTATGACTAGCAGATTTCTATTTGTACTCGAATATAAGACAGAAATCTAGCGTATTACGTGGCATACACTCTTGGACAAAAACATAATACACATGTACTATCATTTAGTTCTCAAAGATGAATAAAAAGTTCTCTAAATTCTACAAATGTATTCTTGTACATGATGATATGTATATTCACAGATGAAAAGAGTTTCAACCTGGGTGGTCCAGACGGTTTTAACTGCTATTATCATTACTCGAACGGTGTACAAGGAAAAAATACAATTTCAAATTATTAACGAGCTTAAACAGTGTCTGAAGAATGAATGTAGTAAATCGTCACAAAAATATATTCGTAAATTGTTTAATTCTCTGCCAAACAGATATCATTTTGAGAATTCGGAACTTATTCTAGAGAACTAAATGATAGGTAACACATGTGGGCTATCTTTTTGTCCAGAAGTGTAATATTAGGACACATATTAGGCAACAAAAAACAGTTAATAAAATTAATTAATTTACCGCATCATCGGTCCCATCATTGGGGGACTGTTGGCTCGTTAGAGCTTGAGTTTGAGTACCCTCCATATCAAATATCTCGTCGGATCAAGGATTAATTTCAATAGAATATTAATAACGTCTGCAGACACACTTAATCTTTACGGACAATTACAGATTTATTGTTTCCGATATATTATACGATATCACATTCTCGATCCTTCATTAAACAAAACGAAATTTTTCCATTTACATACAGCGTCCACGTCTTCGGGTATTGGTCCGCAATTTATCGATTTAATAAACTCCAGCAACTGAGGCTTTTATTTCTTCATTGGAACTGTTGCTTTCTCGTTCACGCGGTTCAATCTATTTATTAAAACTCTATTAAAACTTTAAATCGTATCAATACTTTTTTTCTCTTTCGCGTTATATTCTCATGATTTTTCAAAAATTCGATTGGATGAGTATGCAATTTTTGCACAATTTTTGCACAAGTATCGAAAACGTTGTGTATTTTATAATTGCGGATGTTTCTTTCCATATTCACGTATGTATTTCAATGAACGAATTATGCAAATGATAATTCTTATTTTACATACAAAAATATCGAACTTGTGTATTTACATGCCAGTGTTTTCAGATACGAGATTCGGTTGGTATCCTATCAGACCACATCCCCACTACGTTAATTGGCGTTGAGCCAGATTAGATGATATGTTTCATTCTGTTATAAAGTAGCTGTTGCACGTTTCTGACGAGTCCAAGATCATTCGTGAAGCGACTGTCGAAGAAAGCATACTCCAGAATGACTTGCAAGAAGCCAGACTTCAAATACACTCAGGTAAATGATTGCTAATATCTGTGATTAGATTTTAAAATTTTTCAGTTTTTTGAATTTTCTCTGTATTAATCATGGACTATTATGAATACATAATATGGATATGAACATTTTTCTTAAAACTAAATTTTTTTCCAGTTGTTCATCAACAACGAGTTTGTGGATGCTGTGAGTGGTAAAAAGTTTCCCACCATAAACCCGGCCACTGGTGCTGTTATTGTTGAAGTAGCTGAGGGTGACAAGGTTACATCAAATGCTTATATTTTGGTTTAATATCATGGGCTTCATTGTTTGAAACACTGTTTTCTGTACATTCAATTTGTAGGCTGATGTGGACAAGGCAGTGTCAGCTGCAAAGAAAGCATTCCAAAGAGGATCAGTATGGAGGAACATGAATGCATCTGCCCGTGCAAAGCTGATAAATACGGTTTTAATTTTTACCATGTCTGTTAAGGAAGTTTCAACAGAGGTCTATTTCTTTATTATATAATATTTTGTAACAGTTTGCAGATCTTATTGTACGTGATGCAGAGAAACTAGCTACCCTTGAAACATTGGATACAGGAAAATCATACAAGAATGCTGTTGGTGAAATGTATTTCGGTGCAGAGGTGTTGCGTTACCATGCTGGATGGTGTGATAAGATTACTGGCGATACCATTCCAACAGGTATATATTATTCTATGTTAAAAGTACCTTCCAAAGATAAATTTATTTTTACTCATTAAATATTCTATGATCTAGATGGAAAATTTGTCACTCTTACAAGAAAAGAACCAGTTGGTGTGGTAGGACAAATCATTCCTTGGAATTATCCCTTCCTCATGCTAGTGTGGAAATGGGCTCCAGCATTGACCACTGGATGTACTATCGTATTGAAACCAGCCGAACAATCGCCGCTGTCGGCATTGTATGCTGCGGCGCTTGCCAAAGAAGCTGGATTTCCTCCAGGTGTTGTGAATGTTATCACAGGCTATGGACCGACTGCAGGCGCAGCTATCTCCGAGCATCCAGACATTCGGAAAGTTGCATTCACTGGATCCACCGATGTAATTTACTAATAATTTAAGTCACCTTGAACAGCAAAAAATTTTCAGAATTTAAAATCTCCAATTTACTGCCGTACAAGGATGAATCACCAATTAAGTCTACGTTATTGCAACATTCATTTTCAGATTGGCCATCTGATAATGCAAGCTGCTGGTCAATCTAATCTCAAGCGAGTAAGTCTGGAATTAGGTGGCAAGAGTCCTTTGGTCGTTTTCGACGACTTTGACGGTACAATGATGAATTTCTTTAGAAAAAGATTATAATTAAATTACAAATGAATAACAAAGGATAATCCACAGTTAAGGAAGCTGTGGAAATCGCTCATGAAGCCGTGTTTGCTAACCACGGGCAAAACTGTTGCGCCGGTACCCGTACTTTCGTGCAAGCTAAGATATATGACAAATTTGTTAGCTATGCTAAACAATTAGCAGCCCAGAAGAAACTCGGTGATCCTTTCGATCCGACGACCCAACAGGGACCGCAAATCGATGAAGAAATGTTCAACAAAATCCAGCGTTTGATTCAATCTGGAAAGAAAGAAGGTGCAGTGGTGGAAACTGGTGGAGAACGGTATGGCACAGTTGGATACTTCATTAAGGTATGCTTTCATGGTTCTAAATATAGCAACTTTGCGATTAAAATTATTGATTTTAACGGTAATTGCAGCCGACCGTTTTTTCAAACGTGACCGACGATATGACAATCGCCAAGGAGGAGATATTCGGACCTGTGCAGTCCATTTTGAAATTCGAAACTTTAGATGAAGTCATTGAGCGTGCAAATAATACAAGATACGGTCTTGCTGCTGGCGTGCTCACCAAAGATATCGATAAAGCGCTGACATTCGCGCAAGCAGTTGAAGCTGGCAGTGTCTGGTAAAAATTGTTATATAAATAAGTAGTACACATTTTTCATAATGTCTGTAAGTTAATAAATCATTTGAATGTAAATATTTCAACAGGATAAACTGTTACGACGCTCTTACGACTCAAACTCCGTTTGGTGGATTCAAAGAGTCTGGTATTGGTCGTGAATTGTAAGTTTGAAATCATACATAAACAAAATATTGCAATGATAAAGCTGGAATTACAAAATTTCCTTGTTCTTCGTGGTTTTTAGGGGTGCTGAGGGAATAAAGGAATACCTGGAACTCAAAACAATCTCCATCAAAGTTCCAACACGTGGTTAAGAAAAACATATGAACATTTTAATACACAGATGTTTGGTTTTAAATAAATATACATGATTCATAAATAAATTCACTGCAATAGTTTATTTTATGATACAAAGACATTAAGCGTCACAACCACTGTATCCTTATGGGATAATGAGTTGACAGCTCTATAAAATGCACTGTGCTGCTAAAAAGGATCTACCTATTATCATTACTACTCTGGTGGAATTCCCAGTTCCTCATCAGACCAATGTTCCGGATATGGAAGTGGATGATGGCCCTGGAAGAAGGAAGCACAATCAGAAATTTATTACAAGCTACCGAATTTTTTTGTAATATTTTCCAAGTACTGTAGGAAATTATTCGTTGATTGAGATTTCGCTTACAATAAATACAAGGTCCCAGTCGTGCCACATATTCCACAGAAGCCACCAATAGAATGTTCCCATAAGTATCTCTACTAGTACAACTTCAATTTTATATGGTGGTATTGAGGAACGGTAAAACAATCTGAAGAAACATAGCGATATTTAAAACAGTAGGAACAGTAGAAAATAAAGTAAGTTAAAAAGAACAAAAAGTTCCTGATTTATGTCCGCTTTGAAAAATCCTTTACTAATTATTGATATGTTTGTCTATTCATTTGGTAAATTAGTTTGCGCAGGCATGAAGCAAACAAATTTATAAGCAAAAGGAATGTTCAACGTTTTACAAGCAAATTAAGTGAAAACTAAAACGTCTAAACATAACCTCTTTTCGAACGGGTTATGTAACAAATGTATATCTACTTACTTACAACCGCGAGTCTGGGCAAAATTAATGGCAACATTTTTTCTAGCATTTGATTTACACACTGCCTTTAAAAGCTGGGCTCCTCGTGAAATCAACATCTTCCTGTCAACTAATCCGTCTGCCGTAGAAAGTCGCAGAAGACTACCAAACCACAATCGTATTTGATAGCTACACTGGACTACACGACCTCTGACAGCCGTAGGAATAACTTGTCCAAATTCGATGAATCGATTACATGAAACTCACTTAAATTTTTGAAATTAAAAACTGTTTACCAACCACGTTTTACTTAATAGTATATTAAACATTAAATATTTTGAGAGTTGAGGGGCTTTTGATTAATTTATCAATGGTGCAATCAATTTCATACGTAATTCAACGATTTATCTCCAATAATATCTCCAATAATATAGTCTAATAATTTCTTTCGGTATATTATCATTTAGAAGAAGATTGTTAAGCTTTTTTTAGGTATAATATCGTCATTGAAAAGCTGTTATAGGTTTCGAATAACGCATTAAATAGGTCGTTTCATTACGTTATCGTGTTTTGAACGTAAGCAAAAAATTCTTGCAAATATCTGCAGAAACTTGTACAACATTTCTATTTAGTACAATATTAATACACGTGTATCTATTTTCCTTTTCTAGCTTGAAGACTTTTATTACAAATAAAGGGGAACATAAATTGCGCACAATTTTGTTAATGTTGTAAATGCAAGAGGAGGGTAAAGAATATTCGAAAAAATTGAAACATTGTTTACTGTGAATAACAATTCTCTAAGAATTATTATAGACGATCTCCGAAAGTTTGATGCCTTGATATACCTCCATTTAAACAGCACAAATAGTAGAAAAAAAAATGCAAAATGGCGAGTTACTCGTGTACAATTCTCGTGTTTCAAGAAGGGCAATCTTGAAGCTCGTCTATCTATCTTTCGAATAAAATATCCTAAACAGTCATTTTCGGATTCTATCACGAACAGAACACCATTCTGCATAATTTCTCTTTTATTCGAGAACGAGAGAGTCCATTCCCGATTAGGATGATTCGGCGGGCTGCCAGGAGAGAGACCCTTAAAAAACTCATTCTCCCGGAGAGAACCGGTCCCGGCCTCCCTTCTTGACGGTCATTTTTTACGAGATTAATTTCAGACAACTAACGTTTGATGAAAGTCGTTCGAGTATATCAGCTGCGAGATATTCGCCATTACACGCCGAACGAGCGGTCTCGAGGAAGCGAGGGGGTTAGTTGCACGACCACCATTGGTCCGCCGTGGGTTTACGGTCGTCACAAGGTCCCGGTAGCAACCCCCTCAAACAACGAACGCCATTGGATCGTCCGCCGTTAAATCTCCCCGACCTGCACCCTCCTAAAGAACTTTTATACTAGCCGGCGACCAATATCTTTTCACGGCGAAGGGGATGCTTCTCGAACTACGAGGATTCGTAATAGCGATCCCGCGTAACGGACATGCTCCCACTTTTTTTAAATAAAATATATACTGTTGTAAATTATATTTTTATTGTCGCGACACCCTTTGTATCAATACCGGCCCGATATTCAAACGTGAAATATAAATTTTGCGACAGTGTTTAGGCGAGGTGCTAGATAGATTTAGGCGAGTTTGTCGGTGAATCTTGATTAAATAAAAGAATGCATTGGCTTCGGTTGCGTTTTATACACTGCGTTTTGCCACGGTTTTGTTGGCAATGAATTGCAACGGGTAACGTTGTTCTTGGGAACGTTTTATTCCTTGATTTTATTTTATGTTCGATGTGAATTGATTTTAAGGAGGATGGCCTGTTAAAATGTACAACGATCGAAGGCACGATATGAATAAGTCGTGAGATCGAATGGTTTAGAAGAACTTTCCGTTTTACGTACAATATAGAATAATTATGAGATTAAATATAAAGTAGATAATACTTCACGTGGAATGTCCGACGCGAGATATAGGGAGACTAAATATGAAATAGATGATCTCTGTTTCGATTAATTCAACGCTGTTTTACTGTTACGATTGATATAAAAACAATCGACACTGTTGCGTTCATTTCACTTTTTGCAGACGTTCAGTCACGCAAATAATATTTCTTAAATTGTTCAGAGTATGTGATAAAGCATATAACAATCTATACATAGCTTTCTGATCTTGAAAAACCAAGAAATTGTATCATGTTTGCTGTGACCCACTACAAAGACAAAATGCCTGGAAAAAAATCAAAGTTTTCGCAGAATTTTTGGATACAGATATGTAGAAAATATTTTAAATTGAACAATCTAATTTCTGCTATATTGCCATAATTATGTAACAAATCAACATTAAATAAACGAAACAAGTTGTTGCATGCGTGATTAATGATGCACTCATAATAAATAATACCTCGCAACATTTTTAAATCTACTGAAACAGTGATATCACTATGTTTTTGTTTCAAATAAATACAAGTATCTTATCGTTCACTTAACACTAAATCTGCCGAGCCTTAAAAATAACTAACGTATGTTATTTTATAAGAATTAAGAGACTGAACTTATACTCAGACTTTCTATAATTATTATAACAATGTTTACCTGAATTAAGAAAGCTAATCGATCGTTTCCTATAGAAGAATTCTTCCAATTTCAACGAGTTTAAAATAAGAAATGCGAAACCGGCCATTTTGACCGGCACGGTAGGTTTACTCCAACGATCAAGATTTGATAATTGGACCGTTTATTTTGAAGTCCATTTTTTGTTGTTCTGAGAAAACTGAAGGTTAGCACATTCGCCAATTCAAAAATATAAATTAATTATGTCAGGCCTGTCAATGTTTCTACTAATTCATCAACATGTAATTTGATTATATAAATTTCTTTTAGACGAGAGAGAATTTAACTAAAATAATATACATTTACAGGCTGTAAATGGACTCACACCATTTTAAAAATTAGTCGATTGTAAAAATTATTTAATTTCAATTATGAAAACTTAAATATCACTTAAAATATATTATATAATCCAATTTTGTTTGTAAATAATAACAAGAAATAAAATTGAAGTAGCATTTTTTATTTTGAACGTTAATTATACTTATATATCGTTAAACTTAACACAAGGTATTGATGTTATTTATTTATACTCTTTATGCGGCAGTGTTTTGAACTATTCATAATGCACAAAGGCGCCAGGACGATTCTTTCAAATTTTGGCAATATTCCCCGACATGTAGATGATAAATATAACGTCTTAAATTATGTATCCTCCATCAATGTTTTATATAAAATAGTTATACAATACACTTTTGCTACGATCTCACCCAACATATTGTCAGCCAGTTTACCTTTCCTCCGTTAATATTGTTTCTTACTCGGTTTTGAATTGTATGTTGTAGATTTTCTTGTTGAAACGAAATTCTCCCGCTTCGTTTCGTGTAAAATAAATTTATTATTTTCTCTACTTTGTTTTATAACATCATAATAATCTTATGGCGTGTACAAGAAATTTTTTTACGTAACCCCGCCATCTATGTCTATGAAAATTGTACATACATCAGTTTCATAATCGATCGCTACGCAATTTCTTTTATTGGCCAATTTTAAATTAAACAAAACATCGACATATTTCTTAAGATATTAAATATGAACTAGTTATAAATAAAAAGGTTACGCTAAAATAATCACAAATTATGCGATACCTCATGTTTCTTCAAAAACGGACCTACAAAATACGTTCAAAATAAACGGTCCAATTAACAAACCAAAGATCATGACTCCGTAATCCTTTTTATGAAACGCACAGCCTTTAATTCGCCTGCCGCTTTTCGAAAACCGTACTCGGACTATAAAGTCGCGGATTCGCAGCAGCGTTTGTCTGCCAGGAATCGAGATACCCCAGCGTTTGATGGGGCCACGTACGCGGCGCGTGATACCGCACGTCGATTGTCGATTTATAATTTTAGTATCGCAATGACAGAGCGGTGTTTACAGGTCGCCCGGAGAGTCCAGAATTTATTGATCAGGGGTTTCGCGGCGCCGTTTACAGTGCCACTTGGAGATTTTTATCTGGCCGGGTGTCGCAGCTTTTGCCGTTCGAAAAATGCAGCGCTCGCTGCTTTGCCTTTATCGACCAATAAACCCGGCTCTACTGCAAATTCCTGGCCACGTGAAAAAGCCGTTTCCACCCCCGTCATCCTCCGGAACCGTCGGGGGCTGGAAACGTCGCTCGCCGCGATCCATTTGTTGCGGCAAAGGGGGGAGAAAAGTCGTGGGCTTTTATCGTATCCATTCCGGAAATTACTATGCGCCTTCCTCTGGCCCCTTTCGGGAATAAACCAGCGGAGGAGGTAATTAAGTGGACTCGTTGTGGTTAGGGAAATTGGTATTCTAAGGAGCAGCGGGAAACGCGCCCTCTCGCATT
This sequence comes from Megalopta genalis, assembly GCF_051020955.1. Taxonomy (NCBI): domain Eukaryota; kingdom Metazoa; phylum Arthropoda; class Insecta; order Hymenoptera; family Halictidae; genus Megalopta; species Megalopta genalis. Next base: position 23,910,747 of record NC_135017.1, on the reverse strand, counting down.
CGCTGAGTGTGCTGTTATTGCGGAATTTTTAAGTTGGCTCTGTTGGCGCCGACTAACTTTCGCGTAATTTTTCTTGCTAAAATACATAAATGAATTCGTAATATATTGTTCGCACGGAAAATTAATTGTTACCTGTTCTCTAATTTATTCTTTTCTGGTTTTTCTAATTAATTTTTCTATTCCTAATTTATTCTCAAGATATAAATGTTCACAAGCTGTTCCAAAGAGTTATGTCGATAGCCTCGGAAATACCGAGTAAATAAGGAGTAAATACCGGAAATAAGAGTATAAATATTGCGCAAGATATTGTGTGGCAATGGATCGTAAGCTGGTTTTGTTCAAAGATTATTGTCGATTAAACATCAGATTGTATTTAGTTGATTAGAACAATAAATTCGTATGTTTTAATATCTGTTCTTCTACGAGTAATGTTTGTAAGAGCTTCGAAACGATTGTATGCTAGGATTCATTGATGCAATGCCCTCGAGTTCTTTTTAATTCAATATCTGTTTCCAAAATGTTAAGAGATGTTCTTCCGTTGTCTATACAGTACAAAAACTTCATGAAATGAATTCAATGAGCTTTCCTGAACATCTTGTCCAGTAGTTTCTTAGCAAAATGAAAATGAAATGAGACGGACAATAAATTCGCCCCAATTGTCGTTCAGCTTGTAAACAAAAATGGACTGTTTGGGAAGGGAAGATACGATTATTCGAGGCTTGCGCCTCGTTTTTATGGTTACCGATTGTCAACAACTATAAAAACGAGGTTATCATCTATTCCCAAATCGTATTTTCTCATCCCAAATTGTCCATTTTTGCTTACAAGTTGAACTTCGAATGGGGAGAATTTACTGTATTTGCCAAGTCCATTCTAATCGAAACGATATTCCACTGAAAATATGAGACTGTATGCATTGTTTATTGTTTAAATAACTCTTCGAGTTAGTAGAATGGTTTCTAGGAGGAAATGAATAAGGAAGATGCGAGAAAGAATGTGTGGACCCCATAATGGCCGACGCATGGGAAAGGAACGTTGCCTGTTGGGTTCAACCCTCATGGTAATTTTACCCCTCGGTCCGTACCGCCCCTCTATTCCCAATGCAAGCATTTCGAGGGGGTTGTAATAAAGTCAGAAGGTGTTTCCATGGATACAGCGGCGGCCATGATGGCCCGGGGCGTGAGGGATGCAACGACCCGAGAAATTCGATAATACACTATGTTCGCCATAGCAGTGTCCTACTTCCACGTTTCTCGGGACGTTGTTTAAAATAAACGAAAAATTGTTCACCATCTATGCAATAATTCGATAAAGAAATTGCATTGTTAAGACATAGACGTATACACTTTATAAAATATACATATATTATACGTTTACTTTATAAAATATACATATATTATAGATTTATTTTATGAAATATACATTTATAAAATATACATATATTATACATTTATTTTATAAAATATACATTTTATAATAGACCGTTTATGTCTTAACAGTGCAATTTCATTATCGGTGAAATAAGGGAAAAATGAATCGAAAATGTATTGAAGCAGAAAGAGCAAATTTTGAACACTCAATATAAATATTATCGCTCAGTTTTGTGATCGATATGTTTGTTAAACTGGTAAAATATATAGAATATTAAATTGAAGTGTCCTTATTTCCAAAGCAGCTAAATATAAATATATTGATATGTGGAAGCAGAATTTCATACACTCGGTGAACTGTTAATTCATTAGTTTATAATGTTGTTAAACGTGTAGGTATATTCGTTTTTAACTTGTTCGCTTTTAAGCTTCTTAGGAGACGCTTTAAATGACAATAATTTTGTCACTGAATTTTTATAATTACTACCTCATTCTCGCACCAAAAAATCCTTCGCACTTCTCACTGTACTTTCGCCACCGCGACGCGTATGAAACCATTCTTGATCGTTAAAAAACGTACTTTTGAATGGAAAATCATGACAGAAACGCGAACGCTTCACATTTTTTTTTTTGGAGAACACCGAATGTTGTCCGACAAACGTGCAACCGGAACGGTGAACAGAGACGAACTGGAACCGAGGCGAATCGAAAACGGGAAACTGATCCCGAAAAAAGGTAAAAAGAAGGCAATAAAACGGAGCCGTGGCGAAGTCATAGTTTAAATTTCGAGATTGGACACGGAGGCTGCGTGTAGGAAACGTACAGGTAGGTATCCGCGACGCGGAGTTCCAACAACGAAAGGATTCAGATGAATGGACCGGCGAAGTTACCATTTTATTGCACTTATATGACGGTCAGTCTGTGCGTTTTTCGGGCAAACAGAGGAGACGCAGCTGGAGGAATTTAAACAGCCCCCGTAAAAATGTTGCAGTCCGTTTCTCCCAGAATTCGTGAGCCAGCAGTCACTCCTGGATCGCACAGAATTTTTATTTCACGGAGATTCCATTCTCTTAACAATTTCCGCGTGCGATATTTTGTTATCGTCTGTTTCCGTTTTGCAGTGATCGTTTAGTCCAAGCAGCATTTTCCACAGATACTTTCAGACAATAATATTTGTTTTGAATACTTGAACGGCGTGATAATATTTAGCGTTGCAGTTTCAGCTGCATTATAAATATATGTAACCAAATGTACCTTGATTCTATGGGTTTTTTGGGAGGCGGTGGCAATCAAACGCTGGTGAACGTGTTGTTAAATTATTAAGCGTAGTTGAGAGTGACTCGAGTGCTATTTAAGCGAGAAACTTTCCATTCGATTCCGCTTAATCGCAGGGTTTTGCATCTCTCACGTGGTCGGCCATGCTGGCGAGGTGCACACGGGAGAATAACGCGTTCGGTAGGTCGTGAAAGCCGAACGAAACGAGAACGAGGAATTTACCAGGGTGTTCTTCACTCGCTAATGTCTTCTGTTTCCTTGGAAACGATCGCAGAAGCCAGCTTCTTCGCCGGCAGTAACGTCCGCCAATATGTCGCCCTTAAGAGCAGCAGGGTGGCGGCCGTTGTTTCTGGACGCTACCGGCGAGGCAACAGCTGCTGGATCGTCAGTTGGTTTTACAAATCCATCCGTAAGGCCGATAAAAATAACGCTGCCGTTGTTTCGTCGGTCTAATCGTATTTCGATCGTAAAATGATCGCCGGCTGCCGTCGGACTTCGAGCGAGTCCAAAAACAGCCCTCTGTCGAATGAAAGTCGCTTGGATCATTTTTGCACTCAACTGTGTAGATCAGGGGTGTCAATAATTTAACTTTATACATGTTTATTACAATGTCCTAGTCAAAATAAAAATATTTGTTTCTATGAACATTGATTTTTTTTTGCGGCCCACCTAAAGTTAAGCATTGTTCATTTGTTTATTTGGCCCAAGTTAGCTTTTGAGTTTAACACCCCTGGTGTAGATAAATGTCTTATTCAAGCACCGAAATCAAATTTAAGAAAAGGAAGAAGGTTGTAGAATGACAAATAACTATTGAGTGATAAGAATATTTACCGTTTTCTTACCAGCTGTTTATCGTGGTTATCACGTGTCTCATATCTCTCCAAGCTAATATTAGCTGGATGTACACCGTTCAAGATTTAATATAAATGCTTTACGTGCATACAATTTCCGATGATCGTGATACAAGAAATGTGAGCTTAAAGATCTTCTCTCACTTAATAATCTGGGAAGAAGTAATTAGATCATGTCACTGGTGGAGGATGTCGATTAAGAAATTCTTGGCTAGGAGTACAGTATTCAGCTAGGAGTAGAGTAATGTATACGAGATACATTAAATTCTTCCCAATTTCCCTTCAGCTTGTAAACCAAAATGGACAATTTGGGAAGACGAGATAAGATTATTCGAGCCTTGCGGCCCGTTTTTATAGTTGTTGACAATCAGTAACTATGAAAACAAGATTCGAATACTCGTATCTCCTCTTTCCAAATTGTCCATTTTCGTGCGCAATCTGAACGCTAATCAGGCAGGATTTACTGTAATTGGCAGTGGATTGTGTGTTAATCGTGAATAAATATATTAAATATATATATTATATGTTATATTTTATATATTATATATTATATATTATATATTATATATTATATATTATATATTATATATTATATATTATATATTATATATTATATATTATATATTATATATTATATATTATATATTATATATTATATATTATATATTATATATTAACAAATAGATGGAAATTTAAAAAGGTTTGCCTGTATAGGGGGAAATAAAGATTAGTAATGTATTTGCGCACGTTCGAGTGGACTTGATATTTTCGGTTCGTAAAATTTTATGGATGGCAGTAACTGACAGCCTTTAAGGAGGTTTATAGCTTTTCTTTCGATGGGCCGGTACGGGGCTCTCCACGTCTTTAATGCTTAATGTTACTTAGTCGTTCGGAAGCCGAAAGTTTGCGTTCAATTTTCCACGTTCCGCTGTACAGAAATAATATCTTCACGTTATTCGGTGCTCGAAAAAATTAATGTATAGAATATTAGATGAATTCCAGGAATTTCAGGCTTCAAAGAATATTTTTAGTGTACAGAAATATTCAGGGGACTCTCTTGCATCTAAATCATGTAAGAAAATTTTATTTATTTATTTTATTTATTTATTTTATTGTTTCATTTATTTTATTTTGTAGAGAAAATTTAATATATATTACAGTTATAGGTGATTCTTATATGAATGGTAGGAACATGATATGAATATGGCACGAAATCTGTCAATTTTGGGATTAAAAAGTAATTTTGATGGTACGGAAATATTCAGAACAATCTCTTGTATCTATCTCATTCGTAAAAAATTTATTTATTACTGCAAATGTAAAGCGGCAGATGATTTGTGCCGCTTTTCTCATATCGTATAATATAAAACTCGGCACGAATCATTTGCCTTAAGATATTAGAACAGCGCCTCTTGTGACGGAATTGAGAAGCTCGTTACAGGGGTCCGTATAGCGCCAATTAGTGCAGTGGCAAAACGCCCAAACTGTTGGGCAACGTGACCGACGGGGCAAAAAAATTTTGGCGATAGTGGCGCCTCTTTTAGCGAAATGTAGAAGCTCGTTCACACCTGACCGACGAAATATCAATTTTTAATTAAATAAGCAATAATATATTGATACATTGACATAAATAAATAAGTTATGTTATAAATATTCACTCTAGTATCTCCATTTAATTCTAATACCTTTAATTACCTATTTTGAATTGAAATTCAAATTCATTATCTTAATAAGTAAATTATTCTTTTCGCGGAAATTGACTACTCTAATTTTCTATGTACTACTGTCTTGAAATGTAGCTGATAACAGTCCAAAGCTGAAAGTTTCAATAAACAATGATAAACAACATAAATTGTGCTTCCTCTTTCAAGCTTTATTATTATCCGTTTTACAGAGGAAATCGTTGATTAGAAACAATAAGTAATTGAATATTAAATTCATTAATATAATTGATATTTCATCAATATTAGTATTTTGGGTAAAATAGAGCACATTGATAAAATAAAGATTAACATTATCTACATCCGCTACATTTCGGCTAATTAAATTACCAACAGCTGATT